>NC_052055.2:16319140-16619140 GCF_903992535.2 Arvicola amphibius | reverse complement strand
TGACCAAAAAGCAAATTGGGGAGGAAAGGGACTATTTGGCTTATACTTCATCACTGAAGAAAGTTAGGACAAGAACTCAAAATAGGGCAGGAACCTGGAAGCTGGGGCTGATGTGGAGGTCTTATTGCCTTGCTCTCCATGACTTGGTTGCTCAACCTGTTTTCTTATCGAACCCAGGACCATCTGCCTAAGGGTGACTCCACCCACAGTGAGCTGAATGTAGCCACTTATAATCACTAATTAAGAAAATACCCCCACGGGCTTGCCTATATCCTGATCTTATGGAGGCAGTTTCTCAACTGAGGCTTCTTCCTCTCTGATGAGCCTAGCTTGTGTCAAGTTGACAGGAAACCAGCCAGGACAGTACCTGGACCTAGGAGGCCTGCTTTAGCAAAGCTAACGGACTGCCCTTCCGCTTTCTTTATCATATGTCAGACCAGCTCCTTTTGAAATTGTCATTTACTTGTCTGCTTTGGTCTGAGAGTTGCCAAGAGGTAGAGACTGACTTATTCATCTCTAGTCTAAAGACCGAATCAAAAGGCTGATTCAGTTGGTGCCCCACGGCCTGAACATGGGGTTGACTTGCTCTGCACCTCATTTGAGACAGGTTTTACCTGTGCTTCCAGGGAATTTGTCCTTAAGACAGCATTCCAGGGCTTGGGATTTCCGTCAATGGTAGAGCAGTAGGAAACACAAGGTCCTGGGTTCAGCCCTCAGCTCCTAGGGGCTGGCTGGTTTTGTAGGAGGGTAGGACTCTAAATATGGACCTCCTGTTTGGGAGGCTGATATTATAAGGATCACATGTTCAAGGTTAGCTTGGGTAACTTAGTGACACTCCATCTCAACAACATAAAATGGTACAAAGAGGGTTGGGAATGAGCGGTGTGAAAGACGCACTTTCCTTGTGTTCATGCAGCCCTGGCTTATATCCGCTGTAGGAAAAATAAAAAGCGCAGAAAACAAAACAAGAAAAAAAATAAAAACAAAATAAAAATAACAATAAACAAACAAGCAAGTAGAACTCTCACTTCCCATAGTTGGCAGCTCCAGGCCTGCGTGTTCCCAGCTCTGTTGCTTGCCTGCTATTGACTATAATTACCTGGAGAGGAGGGGAGTCTCCACGTCCTGTCCCCCTGCTGCCCCCCCCACCTCGCATTCTCACTATTTCTTGATTCTCTGTGCTGATCTACTGCAGAAGGTAGGGGTGGAGGACAAGAGAGTAAGCAGGGAGGGGAGAGAATCTGACCAAAATACACTGGCTATGTGGGTGGAACTGCCAACAACAACAGCAGTACAGATGGAATTGGTAGTCCTAGCTTTCCCTCAGTCTCTCAAAACTCTTACCTACTCAGTTCCATGACTTTGACTGCAAAAGAAATTTTCCTTGCAAAGAAAGGAAGTTGTATCCTTATCTTTTTGAAAAATATTTCTAGCTAATTTTCTTCTTTAAAAACTCTCCTGTTCCCATACCTATGTACTTCATTTAATTATAGAAAGGGTTGAGTTTCACATTTAACACCCTGGTTCCAGTGGGGGAAGCTTTCTTGATTCTTAGCATTCCTGGAGACACAGCAAGAAGATACAGTCATATTTCCATTTGCCTGGTTTTCAAAATGCTGTATCTAGGGCACCGATACGAGAATTGGGCTTTTGCAACAGAACATTATGAGGATTTAAGGGTAGGAGGTCCATACTCAGTCAATATCTTCTCAGTTTATTTGTTTAAAAATTTTTAAAAAAATATCTAAAGAAATATATGTTTGCATTCAGGTTCAGAAAAAAATCATGAATTAACATGGAGCTGGGAGCTTTTCTGGCTCTTCTACTTAAAAAATGTAGCACTAGAGGGTTTGTTTTTGATTTTCTTCTTTGGGTCAGCATTTTGGTACCTTCAGTTTTGATAATTCCCACACTTCTGACCCCTGAAATATAAGATATACATACGGCCTCTACAGACGCTCTCCTGGAAGTTTAGGATTCAACTTAAGAAATCCCCTCATGCTTCAGTCTTCCAGAATTTGCTAAACTTTGACCATACTATGAGATTATTAAATTTTTTAACCATTTAATTTTAGAATATCTAAAAATTTTTGGAATGTGTTATCATGTGAAAACATGTTCTGTAGATGCACTTTTTTTTTTGTTGGAACCATTTGCTTCCCAATAATGACATGGAGACTTATTATTAATGATGGAAGCTGGGCCAATAGCTTAGGTTTGTTTCTAACTAGCTCTTATAATTTAAATTAACCCATTTTTTATTAATTGACTTTCTGCCTTATGGCTTTATTACCTCATCTACATAGTGCCCATTCTGCTTGCCCACCCAGCGGCTCCTGGTGTCTCGTCTTCTTCTTCCTAGCATCCTCCGTGCCCAAAAATCCTGTCTAGCTATTGGCTGTTCAGCTTTTTATTAAACCAATCAAAGTGATGCATCTTCACAGTGTACAAAAAGGTTATTCCACAATGTCTTCAATAAAGCTTGTTCAGATATGCAAAACTTTCTCAATAAAATGTAGGCATATACACTATAAAAAAATTAGAGAAAAATTATGTTTGGTATGGACAATATTATATATCATCTTTGATAAAGTATTTTAGCCCACGTATCTTTTTGTACAATTCCATACACAAATATGTTGTAGATTTTTCTTGACAATTCCATGCATATATTCAAGGTATGTTGGTCAGATTCTCCCGCACTGCTCTCTTGTCCTCCACTAGTCATTAATTTTTTTTTTATTTTTCAACTAATCTCCCCTTTTTTATGTCTTTTGTTTGTTTATCTCCTATATTTGATTAATATTTCATAATGAGTAAATGTACATTTTATTTCATACATTCTCTGTGATTCATTTTTTGTTCTCTTTTGTTGAGGCCCCTCATTTTCTTTTTCTTTTTTAAAAAAATAGTTTATTTAACTTTACTTTATATGCATTGGTGTGAGGGTGTCAGATCCCCTGGAGCTGGAGTTACAGACAGTTGTGAGCTGCTATATATGTGCTGGTCATTGAATCTGGGTCCTCTGGAAGAGGAGTTGGTGCTCTTAACCTCTGAGCCATCTCTCCAGCCCCTCATTTTCTTTTATAAATATAGTCAGTGGGGTGGCTACTATGAAGGAGAGATCATGTTCTTGCTTCTTTTTTCAGAAGAAGGGCACATTTTTGTTTTTATATTTGGCCTCAAATTTGTAATCCTCCAGTCTCAGTCTCCCTACTGCTGGGATTACATATGGATACTTCCATGCAGGGCTAGAAACACACTTCTTGAACTTCAAATTGTCCAATAGAAAATGTACGGAAAATACTCAGAAAGCTGATTCTGACGCCTGTACAATGTGTTTGTGCTGGAGAGGAAGGAGTCAGGAGGACCAGGCTCTTCAGTTATGTGATGAGTCTGAGACCAGCTCTAGTCTATAAACGATTAGAGATTGATGCCAGGCAGTGGTGGTGCACGCCTTTTTAATTCCAGCACTCAAGAGGCAGAGGCAGGCTGATCTCTGTGAGTTCAAGACCAGCCTGATCTACAAGAGAGTTTTAGGACAGCCAGGACTGTTATTTAAAGAAACTCTGTCTCGAAAAACCAAATCAACAAACAAAAAAAATTAGATGCTGATTTTTGTCATCAGCATAAGAGACTTATTGTCAACCCTTTAATATCATACGTTAATGGGCTTGCCAGTTCACTCAGGAGGACCATGGGTTGGGGTAGAGACTTGGAGCATCCCGGAAGTGTAGCATGTGAAAACAGGCCCTCTGGTGACCTATCTTGGTCATGTTTAACAGGATGGAGCTGCGCCAGGCCTGGTACCTGAGCAGATCCTTTGAGTAGTCCACACCCAGATTCCAGTCAACCCTCCTGCATCTTCCTTCTTGATCTTCCTATGGGCCATCAGAGTTGTTGCCATGGTTACTTGTCATCTTCACACTGTGTTTGCAGCCTTCTGTCAGTGCGAATCTTTCTGCTGGTGACCTTGTACATGAGCTAAATGTTATCCCTAAAACTTCCCATTGTCTGGATAATGCCAGCATCAGCGTGAGTTCTGTGCTAGAATTTTGAACAACGTAGGCCATCATTTGAGAAGTTCACATTATGATATTTTTCCTTTAGCAAGCCCCGGGTTGGCCTTATATATCAAATACTGCCTGGTACAGTTTGCTTGGAGCTAGCAAGGCAGTAGCTTTTGCAGGAGGTCGTTTGGATATGAATGCAGCGAGCCTACGTCACTGGAACACAGATTTCAATCAGAGTCGTACCCATAAAATACTCCCAAAGTCTGGGTGCAATGAAACGGGAGAAGGATCTCGCTTGCCTTGGTCTCGGACCACAGTCACCCCCTTCCCCCCCCCCCCCCGTCATCTATTGCCCTTCTCTTTCTTTGTGAGGATTTCTTCCCACAGCCTTCTAGTGGGACACTTGCCACCATAAGCTGTTTTTAATGCTCCTGGGGTAAATGGATTCCATTGATTTTTCGCTATTGTGTAATAATGAAAGACTGAAGCAGATTGTTTATCCAATGCGAAAACACTGGTTTATGGATTTTAAGTGAATTAACTCATTAAAATGTAGCATCATCCCGTCTGCTAGGAAAGACCATCTGCGCTGTGAAGGAAACCAAAGCCCAAAACGTCAAAGCGACTTTCTCCACGACCACGCTGTTCTTAAGTGACAGAAGCAGGGGCCAAGGTCTAGGGTGCAAAGTTGCAAAGACTGGGCTCTGAACTCCTTCATCTTTTACTCCTTATCAGCATGAGCTAGAATTAAAACAGACAGACAGACAGACAGACAAACAAGCAAATCTCATCATTTGCCCTAGGCTTGTCCCCTTGCCTCAGACTCCTTAGTATTGGGATTGCATCAACGGCTGGGTTACAGAGAATGTTTAAGAATATTCTTCATGGAATACTTCATTCACCCCACTTATCCTATAAACTTTCCCCCAGAGATCCATTTTCCAAAACAAAAGAAAAAACAAACTAGATGAACAATGTTTTTAAAAAAAAGAAATTAAAACGTAGCCTTTTTAGTTCCTCCTCCCGTCCCCGCCAATATTCATCTAGTCAAATGTGACAAGCTAGATTTAAAGATTTTTGACATCTGGGTACCAATTTGGGACTCCACTCCATAAGGCCATCAGCAGTAAAAGGAACATATGGTCTATCCCTGCATCCTTTAATGAGCAGAATTCCGCCACACAAGTAATGCTTAAAACAGTTATCAGAAAAGACAGGTATAGAAAAGAGAGACTTTGGCGATGAAATAAAAGTTTGAAAAGTCAGTGGCATCTCAAGCAAAGCCTTTGAGAACTTTTGCAGAATATGTATTGAATAACACTTATGGAAACAATGAGTCTAACTTCCAGATGTGGAGACACGAACGGTTGGAAATCTTGTGAAGTTTATGGTGGGCACGAATAGAGTATGGCATATCAGGTCTAATGTGTTTTAGTCTTTTTTCTTCTCTAACCAGAACTCAGAATGTATTATAAGCCTCTTATATTTTCCTCATTAGCTATGGATTACAGCCACCAAGCAAGGGGTGAGAGCTGGAACATTCTTTTGGTCTGTGTAAGTTACCTTTATTTTGTCAATGTTTGTAAAATTACAGTTATGGTTCGATTTATGAAACATCAAATTTGATCAACTTCATTTCAACTAAATGTAAACATGTTAAGTTAATGAGAATTTATTGATTCAAAAATAACTTTTCAGGTATTTTTTTTCCTCAAAGGTTCTTTCTCTGTCTTTTTACTTCCCTTTCTCAGCTTTTTTGCCTCCTGTCTCTCCTTTCTTGTCCCATCCTTTAGTTAAGGGCAATTTTCTCTTAGACCTACTCGTTAGATCTTTTCTCTTGTTAACCTTTAGTTTGGCAGCTTTTCACCCAGGAATGTATATTTCCCTTAGACTATTTCTGCCATCATTCTATAAATATACTGAAAACTACTGTGTTTATTTTGTTTATATTTATTTATTTTGCTTCCCAACTTTAAACACACTGTGTAGCCTCAGGCAGTTGGGAAGCTGATGGAATGGTCTAGAGTCTGGAAGTTCTCCACAGTAGACCTGGGTAGGGGAAGCCTCCAGTTTTACCATTTCCCACCAAAAATTTTAAATTTTTCCAGTAAGAAAATGGGATGGCTTATCGCTGCTGAAGGAACTGGGAATTAATAATTGATGTTGTCAGGCTTTCAAATGAAATTTACCTGATAAAACTGTCAGCATGTTGATTACTTCCAAGGCTCCTTGAATGATAAAAGGGGTTCGACATTTATGGGGATTTTATTCCTGCTGTGTTCTTTCCACTGTTTTGTTTTTTTCTAACCACCTGAGGCTGTTTCCATGGCTGCTTTTTTACGCCTTCATGAAAACTCTGGACTGTTCTGCTAGCAGCCATGTGCTGAGGGAGATCAATCATGATTAAGATGAATCCAGAGCGATGCTATCTGTAGACTCCAAATTCAGGGACAGAGGTCAGATTCAGATTCAGATTCAGAGGGTTCAGTTAAAATTGTTTTGGGTGACCTGAAGCTAAGACGGTGTCAATTTAGAGAGGCTTTTTTTTAAAATTTATTTTTATTTTTATTTTTATCTTTTCTCTCTTAAAGAGGTCTCTGAGGCCAGGGATAAATACAGCCATGATAGAATTGATGCAGCTTAATGTAAGTGACTTGTCATTTACCAAGTTAGTCTTCCATGGCTCAGGTTTTAACCCTTGGCTCTCACCGATGTATGTGGGAATTCTGTTGTGTGACTCCTTCGCCTAGCAGAGCGGAGAGGACCCAACAACATAATTAATACTTAGTCCGCACCCTTACCCCCCTGGGATTGTTGCAAAGCTTCCTTGAAAAGGTCCAGTGTTGTGGCTTTGAATGACGGTTTTCTCCACCCATTTTGAAACCACTTATAATAAGGTGGCTTTTGTGTGCTCCCGAGATGCCTTGGCTTCTCTAGCTGTTCTTTTATCTCTGTGTCCTGGAAGTGAGTGGGCTCATTTACTCCCAGTCCTCACCCCTTTGAAGCTTTTTATGGCTTTGTAAAATATGATTGGGCTTCCCATTTTTACAGGGAATATATATCAAGGGTATCTGCATAGAGTCCATTTTGAAAATTTTTAAATTTAAATAAAACCAGAGTCAAACCATAGGTTTAGACTTTAAAGGTCACCCTTTAAGCATGGTTCTTCATTGCAGTCTAGAATTTTATTCTCGCTTCTTAGATGATAGTATTTCATTTCAAAATCATCCCCAGCTGATACTGTATTTCATTCCTTTGTTCCAATTCATTCTCATGGGCAGTAATTCCCATTGTATACTCGTGTTTAGACCAAATATAATTTAGGTTAGCTACTTATGAGGCTACTGACCTTGGGCATATGACTGAGCATCTCAGCAAATCAATGTTCTCATCCTTAAGTAGGAATTATCAAAGGGCACTGTGGAGACAGATCGAGTTATCTTTTTTAGAGAGCTTTATTGGTACAGAAAGAATAGTCAATAACCAGCATTTAAAAAAATTCTCATTTCTTTAAACACTGACTAAACATTGTAGCCCCTATCACTAACTACCTCATTTAGTCTTTCATTTTCTGGTTTTCAGTTTCCTTTTTTGTGACTCTGTCTTATGCACTTAGTCTCCAGATTAATTCTTTTTCAGTCAGTGGTACTGAAGTCAATGACACATGCCCTATTTTCCTTGCTGCTTAGATACTTACTTGATCAATTTATTCGCCATTCTTTGCCCTGTATTTGAAACACTAATAGCTAAGGACTAAAGGACCTTTTTTTTTTCCAATCTGTGAAGTTATTTCCAAAACACATAGACAACTTTAGAGACCACCTTGCCCAATTCCTTGTTTGCAACATTAGGATTTAGAATTGTTGAATGCTGTGCTCAGGGACACACTAAAGACAGACACTGGGACCTCCCAAGTCTTTGCTGTAGCACACACAACACTGGGTGAGGGCAGGGGGAACGGTTACTCAAGGAATGATAAAATGATCCTCTGCTTTTCCATCCCAAGCAGAGGGAGATGACTCCTCCATTATTGTTCTTTAGGTGGGAGAATCTTGTGTCTTTGCTTTTATATTCAGGCATTAATCACAATGTACCTTTAATACACATTTCATGAATGGACATATCCTCTCTATAGACCTAGAAGTCCAGTACATGATTATATAAACTAGATTTTTTTCTTTTTTAATATAACATTTTATTAACTTTTAACTCTTTGATAATTCCATATATTTGATGGTATTAACTCCCCACCCTTTCTCCAACTTCTCCCAGATCCACCCCTCTCTTCCCCCACCTGCCCAACTTAATATCTTTTTTTTTAAACCTACCTACCAAGTCCCCTTGATGCTGTTATGCTGCCCTTGTCCTTGGAGAGATGTGGGGCTCTCCAGCCTGGCTGACCTACCAGAGGCCATAACCTCAAAGAGAACTGACTAGCTCCCTCAGAATCTGTCACTTCTCAGTAGCTCCTCAGTTAGGAATGGAGGCTCCTCCCCCTCCATGCTAGAACACTGATTGGCTTGATCTTGTAAAATTAGCATTTTCCTAAACTCTTTCTATGAGCACTGTTTTAAAGTGCTTTCCATATATTATCTCTTGGAAACCTTCCGATAACCTTATGAACAGGTACCGCTACCAGCATTTTGCAGAGGCATCAAAAGACAGGTACCTTG
Organism: Arvicola amphibius; assembly: GCF_903992535.2. NCBI lineage: Eukaryota > Metazoa > Chordata > Mammalia > Rodentia > Cricetidae > Arvicola > Arvicola amphibius. The sequence goes on along the minus strand of NC_052055.2, from coordinate 16,610,454 downwards.
CCAAAATCTCATCACCAGGGCTTACGGAATTAGGATTCAAACCCAGGCATTCTGCCTTCCAGGCTGGTGTTTTTGATTCTCCAGAGCTGTTCATGTGCCCCATGCAGCAAGGGTATTAAAGGGCAGGCATTCTGAGCTTCACACGTGTTCTGTCACCTTTTATTTCTCCATTGACATCAGGAGTGGGTTCATCAGAGTCCATATGTGTGCTGTGACACCACGCACACGAAAGAAAGCAGGTTTCAGGTAACACGAATGGGCCGAGGCAGTGGTTCTTTTTGTTATATAAGTTAGGAAAGAATTCAAAACCTGCCATTAAAATAATTTTGTTCGGATACAACAGAATCCTAAGGTTAAAGGATTAAATTCCTTAAGTGATTAACCTGACTTTGCTTAGTCTATTTCTATTTCACTCGAAGGACATAATAAGCAAGGCCACACTTACTCAATGCCATTGGGATATGTTTTCGGCAGGACTTACTTTACAGTCAGCATGGTGTTCTAGTCCTGGAGGGTATCTCTAGGTAGAGAGGTGGTATCAGATGTTGAGAGGAGAACCAAGTGGAGCTATTGGGATGGACAGCGGTGGCAGGCATAGTCATTGACCATGTTTGTGGGGACTTATCTTTCTCCCAGCCCTTTCGCTGATGTTGCTGAGAGTAGAGGTCTAAATGGTCCACCCAATAATTTTCCTCACCACGATGAAACTAGTGTTACTTTGGATTCATCTTGAATTTGCCTCCATGGCCTGATCTTAGAGCAGAAGAACATTTTGTATTCTTTGTGGGGAAACAACAACAACAACAACAACAACAAGTGATTCTTTCTCAAGTCAAAATATTGCTTAGCTTGCGAACCTTCTAACGGCACTCAGCCCAGGATGCCGTCCTGTGTTATCCAAGAGCCCCTTATGCTATTGCCAGGCCTAGGGTAATTATGTTCAACAGAGGAATGGTAACTCAGACACAAAAGCCTTTGTGGATGAAGATTATACCCCTTTTGTCAGTCTCGTAATTATATGTGCCTGCTCTTGACAGCAGAGCTAGAAGCTAGGAGAAAATGTCAAGAGTACCTTCACTAACCCATTATTTTATAGAGGAGGAACTTGAAGTTTGGGGTTAGATAATGTTTTCAAAGTTATAGCTATTTGGAGGTGGATGGATATCTAACTGTGATTATTGATAAAATAAGATTTATTTTTAGTTTTGAAAGTTTTTTTTGAACATTTGCTATATGTTAGGTACTTTGTGTGTGTGCTCTGTCCTTGCTTTTTTTCACTCCACTCTACAACTGGTGTGCAATATTCTTTGTTGTGATCATTGTCATTCGGATGGGCAAACAGAGGCTCAGACAGGTCTGGAGGCTTTGAGGTCCTCAGAAGTCAGATTGCCAGCAAGAGGTGGATGCTGGAAGCCTTCTGCCACAGCAAAGGGCTCGACCCATCAAACAACAATGGTTTTAAAGCCAGGGTCCTTTAAGCTTGTAGCACAGTTTCTGATCAGCAAGAGAGGTCCTTTGCTTTGGTTGTGAATCAGAGTTTCCAGTCCAGCCATTCATAGAAGGGGTTGAGCAATAAACTAGGTTAGGGGTGGAAATGAAAGTTTAAACACTAATTCCAAAGAGGGCCCTTCGTTGCAATGAAGTGGAAACAGATGGGGAAGAGAGAGAGCACTGGCCTGGGTGTTAAGAGCAACCACTTTTGGGGCTTGGGTTTGTGGAAATGCAACCTAAGGATTTGCTTTATTTTAATGCTCTTACAGGACCATCCCTCATGAGCGGAGAATCTTAACCATCCTGCAATGGCTTTCATTGCCAGACAATGAGAGGTATCTGTCTGTTTTCGTCTGTCCTTTTTTTTTCTTCGGGTACATTTCCATCTGGGCACAACACTAGATGGATCGTGACGTAGACACCCAGCCAAGGACTGATGTTATTAAAAGTCTTGTGGTTGTTAAGCTTTATTTCCTTAAAAAGTTTTGAGTTACTGGGGGCCATTTCAACAATGCTAACTCCGGCTGTTAATCTTGGTGGCTTCAGTGGAGCTGAAGCTTTGATAAAGGAATCCATCAGCAGCAGCTCGAGGATTGAAAGGCATGAAGACTGAGTATCACCTTGAACATAGTCTCCCAATTCGCAGATTGCGTGGCCTATCGCTATGATCACCATATTCTGATATCGAAGGATCAGAGTCCCCAGTGATGTTCAATCTTTTTTTTTTTTTTTCATTGTGCCTTTTAATCCTTTGAAGTGGAACCTGCAGTTCCCCCACTGGGGAGCAGTGTAGGGGGGTAGGGTGGTGGGTGAGGAAGTAATGAAGGTAAGATTTTCCATGGTGATACTAATAGTGGACAGGAGGCTAGCTAAACTTGAAGGATTTTGCTTTTAAATTAATTTTTTAGACCAGCATTCAAAGTGATGGGCTTCATCATGGCATTTGCATATGTGTTATGTTTTGCCTCCTTTATTTCCGTCCAACTGCCTTCCTATGCCCTTGACCTTCCTGTGCCCTTGAAGGTTTGTTTGTTTATTTATTTATTTATAATGTGTATGCACTGTAGGTTGCTCTGTGTAGCCTGGCTTTGACTCTGGTTCTGATTTTCCCACAGGCCTTCAGTTTATGCCTTCTACTCTGAGCAGCCCGATTTCTCTGGACACAAATATGGCCCTTTTGGCCCTGAGGTTAGTAGTTTATCATCTGCCTGAGGAGAACCTCATGTTCCTAGGCCACTGAATTTCCAAAACCTTACTTCAGGATTTGCGCAAAGTCTGGGAGTTTTCAAATCTACAAGGTATAAACAATGTCAAATCATTTCAGGACCAGAAACTTAAAAAACAAAAAACAAAACAATGAAAACTTAAATATACTTGTTTCTCTTACAGGAACTTCCTTTCAGATTGCTTGGTATAGAAACATATCCTAAACACAGTATTATGGGGAATGGGGGGGGGGGGGGACTTTCAGCCGTGAAGGCATTAGTGGAACCACCTGAAGGATTTGGCCACCCGTGGGATAGGACAGAGGGATCTATGAAACCTCTGGGATGCAAGACATCACAACTGGATTTTAACAGCTTTAAAATGCAGTTCATAGAGGGGAAGTTATTTTACCTGCCTCAATAGCCTGAGCATGTGTGATTAACCTGACATGCGGCATAGCAGAGAAACATTTTGTGGGGTATTTGGACATATGTGTCCGTAGTGTGGAACCACATGCACTCCCGAAGGTAAACTGAGAGAGATGCTCCATTGGAGGCCTGTGACTGGTGGAGCTGGTGGCACCCTGGCCACACTCAGCCATCCCAGTAAAAGACAATCTGTTTGTAAGGTACAGATCACTGTGACGTCACGTGCAGGAAATGGTTGCCTATTACTGTTTTTCATTCATCTGCGATGGAATTCTTCCTAACATTTTAGTATAGATCACTTGAAACATGATCAAAGTCTACAAGTCAAAATCTTAAAATATTTTAGATGTTTTTCTATTTTTTTCCCCATGGGTCACAGAGGTTACCACAACAAGGGAAGCTTGATTTAAGTTGAGGAAATTATTTTAAAAAGCCTTTGTTGATGGGTGCTATGTCCAGTTGGAAGCCTGCGATAGCACAGCGTCTCTAACCAAATTCACTGTGTTCAGCACACGGGTGTGTCAGAGATGCAGGCAAACGTGTCTTGATTTAAGCAGCTTTAAACAAATTGCTCTGTGTCTAAACAAAGGCAGGGAATATGAAGAAGCCATAAGGATTTTTGAATGCTTTAACATCAATTCAGCGTTTGGTCATTTTTTTTTTTTAAGCATTAGAAACTAGAAACTATGTGAACCCATTCATAGTTGGTCTTGAATCATGGAAGTCGTTTAAATCCTGGGCTCTTTTATCCTTTTGATGTTCCAGCATTATTCCATTATTATGAAACACAAATGATAAAACAAGATAAAGATCTGCACACATGAGGCACAAAAAGTAAGGATGCCTGTTTTATCTTTGGGATAAACTTTTTTTTAAAGTTAATCTAAAATGAACTAAAGGAACCAGATTTTATTAAAATGAAAAAAAAATCCACCCCACTAAACACCTAACTAGTTCCATGTGCTCTATTAAAAAGTCAACTTTGTCTGAATAATATCCTTTAAAAGAAAAAAAAAAGCCCAGGAATTGATATTGATATGGCCACTCTTTTGAAAGTTGAGACCGGTGCTTAAAGACGTTTGGGGCTGTTTCAGTTCCTTGGCAAATGAAGGATTTGTGTTAGGTTCCCAGACCATGAAACCTTCTTCCCACAGAACCACCTAACCTTCCCACAGAAGAGGGGCCGAGTGAAGCCACCTATCAATAACTATCTTCAGATTACAGGAAGCATCATCTATGTGGCAAGAGCTGGCTCTTAACAATACACATGAATTATCACACATTTGATACCTTAAATCACATGGCTTAGCAGTCAGTGTTCTTTCCCAGGGACGTCTCTGGGTCTGTGAGGTGTGTGGTTTCCTTACAGCTACCTTGTGAAAGCAGGTATATTTTGAGTAAGAAACAACCCAGGTGTTCTGAAGTGCTGAGCAAAGACTAAGTGAAGCAAGGTGTAGAATGCTTTAATTTGGTATAATGATGGTTTCTACATGTCCATAATTGCTTATAAACATACAAGCCTTTTCTCCCCGTAGTATTTTTGAACTGAGAGTTGTAAGTATTCTCATTGTGTTCTTTTCACTATCAATACTGCTTGCAACGGGCGTTTTCTTCCCTATCTGTTGGGTAAACATTATTAATTGCATACCTTAGAATATATGATAGCCTGCTCACATTTTTCTCATAATGAAAAGTACATTTTCAGATTTTTAACTATCTTTTTTTTGTTTTTGTTTTTGTTTTTGTTTTTTGAGACAGGGTTTCTCTGTGTAACAGCCCTGACTGTCCCGAAACTCACTTTGTAGACCAGGTTGACCTCGAACTCACAGAGATCTGCCTGCCTCTACCTTCCAAGTGCTGGGCTTAAAGGTGTGCGCCACCACTGCCCAGCTCTACTCTTTTTCATATGGTTCTAGTTACTTCTACTGAAGTCAAGACAAAATGATTTTGTGCTTTTAAAATAAAACCAAAGCAAGCCAGTCAAACTTTTCTCAAGACATAAGTGTGAATGGCTTATATACAGGTTTATCATAAACATATAAATGTACAGTTAAATGTATATATATATATATATATGTACATATACACAGTCATGTGTCCCCATAGATCTTAAGTATGCACGAGAACACTATACACTAGGGGAAAGGTTATTATTTAAAATGCATACCATTTTATAAATAATAAGAAAACACTTGTACTTAAAATTGGAATAATTCTAACTAGCAAACAGCTATATGGCACAGTAAGAGAAATTCAACTGAAGTTTGTGGTTTGTTTGCTTAATAGTTGGGTACACTTGTTTTTCGGGGCGAGTCTCAAAAGCTGTTAACTGAGACGGCCAAACACGGGGCTAACAGTTTTGAGAAATGGCGTGCTGCTCCTGGTTTCCTAGTGTAATGGTGAATGTTCAAAAATATGCTTGCTTTTGATTATTGGCACAATCTTTTTTCTCTTTGATCTCCGCTTCCTCTGTGACCTCTTGTTCGGCTGCTCTTCTGGGCCTAGAGGCAGAGCTTTGGCTGGCTGGTCCCTACCTTCAGATGGGAAAGAATCCTTCTGAAAAGCAGGGATGATCGCACCCCTTCCCCCATCCTCTGAATAACCTCAGGCTAAAACTTCTAAATTCAGGCTGAAGTATGGCTGGTCAGTGAAAAACTTAGCTTTTGTCTACCTCTAACATTTGAAGAAAGAGAAACATGCCTTTGTAATGACTGGATGAAAACTCAGTTGGCTTAAACTCCGTTCCTTCTGCTCTTCTAACCTGCTGCAACTTTAAGGGTTCTCTCTGGGTGTCTTTGGAATGTTGGAGTCTTTTGCAAATGGCCTAGAGTTTGATGGGCAGATTTGAGCGCTCGCGGAATGTACTCGGTGACCATGACATGGAAAAAAAAAATCCTCTTCCTTTTCCTGCTCTTCTCATGGAGATTTGCCTAAACTAGAAGCATTAAAAGCAAAGCAAACCAAACCAAAGTCTACGGGGCTGTGACTTTCGACTGCTCTGCCGGAGAGAGAGGGTAAGACAGAAGAGAGGTGCTCTTGCAGCCGCTCGCTTGCCCTGGGAATGGAGCAACCGCATGGCAGTTGTTCCCCTTGGTGACACTAACGCTGTTCTGCCCCTGCCTGCATTCCCAATGGCTCTTGGAACAGTCCTGCCAAGAGATAAGGTAGCTAGGTAGACGTCAGAGCCTGCTGCTTTGATTCACCTTTGCACCATCAGCAAATCAGGGGCTGGTTTTCTCCAGCACCGGGGCCTCTTCCTTCAGTTGGTGGTTAGATGTTACCGCTCTTTGGATTTCCAGACAATACTTAGGGAATCACTATTGCCTCAGGTAGGGAGCTGGCTTCCTGTAGCGAGACTCTGAGTGGAGCCTTTCTTCATCTCTCTACCGTGATGAAGAAATCACAGTGACTTTTCCTAGTTCGAATTTCAAAGAGGATTTCTAAATACGCAGTCCTGTACTCCTCTTTCCTGATGACAGTCCTGATGTATACGAGTTTATTCAGGACCCATAGGGACTGTTTATTATTTCTATTTCATTTTGTCCTTGGTTGAACATGCAAGCTGAGAGCCCTCTGATATATTTGGTTGTGTGACCAGATAGATGCCCATCAGTCACTGAATTGGAATCACCTACACAAACCTCATTGTCATCTTGAGGTGACCAAGTGACTTTGACTCTGGTTACAAGCTAGTATTCCATGCACAGAGAGCTTTCTGTAACCAAGGGACAGTCTGTTTACAGCCCAGCTTGCCTAATGTCACTTGCAGATGTATCCAAACACGGGCTTTTCAGCCCAAAGCACCTACATGACTAGATCCTCTGAAATCATATCCTGTGGTCAGCAATGAAGCTGGGACCACATTGAGACCCAGGTCAGAGGCTTCTCTCTATAGAGGGCCCTGAATCCTATCCCATCCCAATGTGTTCTCCCTTAAGGAGAACTTAGTTTTCCTAGCTCAGACTCTGCTGACCCCAGATGGGAAAGTATGAGCTTTACCACCTGGCCCAGGGGACAGACGACTTCTGAGTGCAGACATCTTTATCCGCCAGCACAGGAGTGTAGTTATGGCTCACCTCTTACTCCGGCTAAGAGACCTAAGAGGAAAGTTGCCCCTAAGAGGAGACAGGAAAGACCAGTTTCTCCTCCAAAGAAAAGAAGAAGGAAATTGCATAGGACGGATCATTATGCAGCGGAAGCTCGTCAGGACAAAGTAAGTTTATCTGCTGTTCCAAACCTCTGTGGCGGGCAGGTCTGGCTTGAAGGCTGCCTTTGGTAACTTGGTTTGAAAACAGTCTGGGTAAGGTTTCGGAAAACTGGTGCGGTCCTTGGCTTTGAGTCCAGGGCCGTCTGGTCCATCAGGGGTTAACGGTGATGTGAAGACATCTTGAACTCTCCTTACAACAGGAAAAAAAAAAAGGAGTCTTTTATCCTCTTTAAAGTTAGTTAACTCCACATGGATGTTGCCATTTACGCTGGAGGGACAGCTTGGAGGGCTGTTATTTCTGCTTGAAAAAAAAAGTCACGGTGGCTTGTGGTACTGCCTCTTGAGAAGATTCTCAGAAGGTAGTGGGGTGTGGTTTTTTTTTTTTCTACAACAATGTAGATTAGAAGTCGACGGAATGCTGACTTACGTGAGTGGTGTCTACTTTCTGAGACCAGCAGAGGTCTTTGTGGCCAGGAGAATAGTTGAGACAGCAGGAAAGAGAAAATGATGGGCAGACAGAGCGTCATGTTTTTCTCAGAGTGATAGTAACGAGATTTACTTTTAACAGTTATATTCAAAAGAACTTTCTGCTTATTCATTTGAAGGTTTCCCTAAAACCTTCAAATTCCTCTGAGGCATATTCTTCTTTATGAACCTGATTGCTAAGAAGTAGGTTCTGGATTTTACCTGACTTGTCCCATTGAATAAAGGAAAATAGCTCCCAGCCAAGGAGAGACATGTGTTATGCATTTCGTGTTTCCATGTCTAGACATGGATCTTGGAGGACAGTTTGTGTTTCTCAGACAAATACGGCTTAGACTCACATCTGTTAGTCCCTTCAGGTTTTGCGGCACATCTCATTCTGCAGCTTTCAGTTGTGACTCGGAACGCTGACGCCTGTCATGAAGAAAAAATGCTGCCGCCTCTTTTCATGAATGAAACAATACAAGGAAAGGTCTCGAGTCACCTGAGAAGATTCAAATGGCAGAGGCCATAATGTATTTGATTGGAAGTGATGCTCAGGTCTCTTGTTTTCATCTTGGTTATCTTGGATGTATGTGTGTGTTTGTTATCTCAGTTGGAAAAGTCACCTAAACTATGAGGTTTCCTAAAAATCTTTCCGTTTCATCGTCAGATGAGTCTAGGGAGGCGATCCGACGTACGTGTGGGTGCTCAGGACTCCTGTTGAAAATACAGTGGGAGATGGTGGATTAAGATTCTTGGGCTTTGGAAATGTTCCTCGGAGAAGAATCGGGAGTTTGTATTTCATTAGTCTAAACAGAACACATTCTGTGGTTCCTTTTTGTTTGTTAGGATTCTTGTTGATTCTTATTTAGTCTGTTTGTAAAGAGGAGGTTGAGAAGCAGTAACCTGCCTTTAGGACAGCTTCGTTTGCAGGCAGTTGGTTGCTCTCTGAGGTCGGCATTTAGGGTCTTTGGAACAAGGGATGAATTCTGTTTTATTAATGATGTCCTAATTCGTTTTCCAGGAGGAGGTGATGGTTTTAATCTCTAAATTTAGTGCTTTGTGAATCCCTCAGCCACTCTCTTTTTTTGACATAGTTCATAGCTGGGTGATTTCACACAGGGAACAAGGGTTCCCACTCTCTGTCTGACCGTCTGTTCAGTTCTTTCTTTCTTTCTTTCTTTCTTTCTTTCTTTCTTTCTTTCTTTCTTTCTTTCTTTCTCTCTTTTCTATTCACTCTTAGAACTCTTGGACTTGAAGACTGCGTTTACATTTTAGAAAAGCCATTTTGCACCTCACAAAGGATTTGCCTCAGCAATTTGTGATATTTTCACATCAAAACCTTTGAAAAGGGATGGGATCAGGAGAGTTTTTAATTTTTTTCCATTAAAAAAAGGTGTGGGAAATAGTGGGGAAATATTCCCTAGACAAAACTCTGCCTCTGGGCCGGAAGTTTTCTTTCCAGAATGTTCTAAGGGTAGAAGATCTATGGAAATCGAAAGGTAAAAATACATAAATAAGTTTGTGAGGACCAACTTGCTTTTTACAGATGACAAATCCCCTGAGGGAGATTGACAAAATGGTGGGGCAGTTAATGGATGGACTGAAACAGCTCAAACTGCATCGGTGTGTGAACGTTATCTTTGTTGGAGACCATGGTAAGGCTTCATTTCTATTCTTTGTTATTAAGATAGAAGTTTTGCAGGATGGTGGAAGCACAGCCTTTTAATCCCAACACTCCGGAGGCAGAGACAGGTGGATCTCTGTGGTTTGAGACCAACCTGGTCTACAGAATGAATTCTAGGACAGCCAGGGCTACACAGAGTAACCCTGTCTCAAACAAACAAACAAAACCCCCCAAAAAACAGAACAAACAATTGAAATTTTTTAGGGTGCTGAGAAAAGGAATCGTTGCTCTCAGAATCCAAGGTTCTGTTCTTAATTTCTTTCTTTTTTTTCTTTTTTTTAAAATTGCTTCAGGATAGGGAAAGAAGTTAGGTCATGATACAACAGTTAGAGAGACCCAGATATTCCTGCATTCTCATGTTCTTTGCAGGAGGGGCCTTTCTGCAAAACTCTGTCTCCTATTGCAATGTTGCAGACATCTGATACATGATATTAATGACTTCCTCTGGGACGTCTGCATAGCAGGCGATAGTCTCTTGCCTCTGTGAAGTCAAATGGTTTCCTGGAGTTCTCAGGGGGAGTTCAAAGCCTCAAGACAGAACACCATTAAGAGAAAGTAGTGTAGGAAGTGGCCTACTCTCCCTTCCTTCTTTCTTTACACACACACACACACACACACACACACACACACACACACTCAACCCTTTGCCTAACTCCTTCCAGATCCAACTCAATCTTCCTCAACTCCTCCCATCCTTATAGCCTTTTTTTTTTTATTAATAAGCCACTAAAGTGCAGTTTAAGCTACTCATATATTTATGACATCTGTTGGAACATGGTAGACTTACCAGGGCACACATCCTTAAAGAAAACCAACTTTTCCTTCCCTAGGACTCATCAACTGTCAATAGCTCTTCAGTTAGAATGGAGGCTCATGATTCCTTCTCTATTCCATCATGGATGTTGACTGTCTTCATCTGGTCCAGGCCATCACAGGTGCTGTGAGTTCATCAGTGTAGTGGTCCTGTCATGTCCAGAAGACACTGTTTCTCTCTTGCCCCAGCTCCAGTCTCTAGCTCTCCTGCTCTTTTCACCCTGCAATGGTCGCTGAGCCTCGGGGAAAGAGACGTGATATAGATGTTCCGTTTATGGCTGAGCACATCACAGATACTTTCTTGCATTTTGACAAGTTGTGAGTTTCTGCATTAACTGTTGTCCATTGCACAAAAGAAATACCCTGATGAGATCTGAAAGCTGCATTACCCTATGACTATAGAAACACAACTTTAGAGGGCATTTGGATACTATGTCCTCTTAGCTGAATAATAGGAGTAGGCTTACCCCCGGGGCTTCTAAGTTCATCAGTCACGCATTCTTGGTCAAACTTACACTACCAGACATGTGCTTCCTCTTATAGAGCGGGCCTGAAACCCAAGCAGAGAGTGATTGGTTACCCACATCACATTTTGCCACGATTACACCCATGGGGCATCTTCCCACACTGGTTATCGCTGTTCATTGGGTTCACAGCTGAGCAAAACTGTTTGACTCTCTATCTCAGCAGCCTACATAGCTCCTTCCAATACTATGCAATCTAGCTAGCTGCATACTTGATTTTCAGAGATCAGTTCTTTTCATAGACATCAGTTCTAGAATGTGCCACCTATGTTCTGAAACTATCAAACTGTGAACTATAATAACGACCTTGGAATTTGGGGCTGTTCCATCTAGTAGGTCTAGCAGAGTGTTTAAAAAAATTCCAAATTGATTAACTTCTTCACAGTTCTGTTATTACTAGTTAGTGAGTCTCCTTAGTCATATTTTGGCCCTTGAAATTTTATATCCAGAGCGTTCTAGAAGAGCTGAGAAACTGGGCAAGGAGTGGGGGTTTGCGGGCGCTAACTTGCTTCCCTGAGTGGATTAAATGACACTCTCTGTAGATCATTCTCTACTAGTCTGGCTTAGTGGAAAGCTGCAGACAGGGTGGAAATTGGGAGCTTGTGACACACTAATTCAATTTAAGTTGCCCAGAAGTGTGGAGAGCATTTACTCACAAGCTGGAAGCAGACATCTAAGAAGCGGATGGTCCTAGTGAGTCACATGTCGGAGTACTGTAAAGGTCACATCATGCAGAGTAAAAACCTCTCTCAATGTAAAGATTGCTGGAACGAATGGACCCATTGGTTCTGGGAGGCCAGGGCACCTCTTTTTCGGAAGGCATTTTGCCTAGCATTTCAGGCGGGCCCTGGGCTTTGACAGAATGGATTTCTGTGGAGCTCAGGTTGCACCATGCCTCTGCAAATCTCAGTTCCCTCATCTGAAGAATGAAAACACGGACTTCACATTCCACATAGGGGACATCAGTCTGGAGGGGGGAAGGAGGTAGATTCTAGAGAAATTCTGGGCACATTTGCCTGATGCTCTCTGCAACCTAGGGAGATTGCTCAGTGTTGAACTACAGAAGATGTAACGGAGGAATAGAATATTCTTTCCAGCTTCTATTCATCTGTGTGTGGAGATTTTTCCCTTTCTGGGGTAACATTTTACTAGAACTCACAGCTGTTCATTATTTTAACGCTTTCATGTTGAAAGTTTCAGTGTTAAAAGATAACACATGATAGGTGGTAGCAGCTCAGGCCTTTAATCCCAGCACTCAGGAGGCAGAGGCAGGAGGATCTCTTTGAGCTTGAGGCCAGCCTGGTCTACAGAGAGAGTTCTAGGACAGCTAAAACTACACAGAGAAACCCTGTCCTGGAAAAAAAAAAGAAAAGACTTTTTAAAAAATGCAATATGCTTCTGTTATATTAAAATATGCCTTACTCCTTCGTGCTAGTTGATATTAAAAACTAAAAGAGAGTCAGTGAGATTGTTCAGTGAGGACAAGTGTGTGCCGGGTGACCTGAGTCAGCTCCATGGGACCTGGGAAAAGGTGCAGAGAGGACTGGCTCCATCGAGCTGTGCTCTGACCTCCCCATGTGCTCTGCAGAGCTGCCCACGATGTCTGCCCAAAGCAGTGAAAAAAATCAAGACAGAGAAGAAGAGACAGAGCCAGGATCGCCAGAAGTGATAACTGGAATTTTACCAGATCTGGACCACTCTGGATTACATTTCTTTAAACTCTTAAGACCCTCTATAGAATCATTTATTTTCCTTCTTGGAGGATATTACTGTACTAGATTGTGGCAGACAGTTCAGTGGTCTCCCTTGATCCCAGGAGGATCTGTTCTGTGACTCCTAGTCTGCCATTGCAGTTGGCACTCTTCTGATACACCTATACGCCTTTTCTGATACACTTGTAATTATAAGATATAATTTAAGAAATTAGCAACAATCACTAGTGATAAAATCCATCAATTAGGAGAGCATGCTGTAAAAAGTTATATGAATGTGATCTCTCTTAACTACTGCACAGACACACTGGCTAAACATCTGACTTACGTCTTGAGCAGAATGGAACAGGGTAGCAATCAATTTCATTATGCAATTTAGAATGGAAGTTTCAAATTTGTAAGTCATTGGTTTTTGGATTCTTTCATTAATATGTTTTGGGTTGTTGCTTACCAGATAACTAGAACTTCAGAGAGTCAAACCGTAGGTGTGGGGTGACACCAGCTACACCATTAACTTCTGCTGTTCTGGGTCAACATGGGAATTCTAAAAAATATTAGTAAAGATTTCTGTGAGATTTAGCTCTCTAGAGTGGCTAGAGTTTATAATCTAAAGATTTAAATTAGTTTTCAAAATGTTGAAAACTTCCCTAGAAGGCAGAAAACAAATTTGAGGGTGGGAAAGAATATTGGTTGGTAAAAAAAAAATCTCCCTCACGTTACCTTTTCTGTGTGGGAGATGCTAACTTTCTACAACTTGTTTTTGTACATTATTTTGTTTTTCAGTTTGGGTGGTCATTTGAACTGACTGTTTTTCTGTCCCTCGTTTCTTGCTGCCAACATTGTCAGCCACACCCAAGGCCAACAGTGAGGAGATAGAGGAACTGTGGCTCTATCCTTAAGAATGGGAATGTACTAGACAGAAGAAGAACAGGAAGTGGCATCATTTAAATATGTGTGTGTGTGTGCGCGTGTGCGCTTGTGTGTGTGCATGCGTGTGCGTGAGTGTGTGTGTGTGTGTGTGTGTTTCTGTGCTGGCAGAGACCAGAAGTGCCACATCCCTCTGGGGCTGGAGTTAACAGGCAATTGTAATCTCCTTGACAAGCGTTCTAAGGATTGACCTCGGGTCCCCTGCAAGAACCCTATGTGCTTTTAACCACAGAGCCATCTCTCCAGCCCTAGAAATCACATTTTGTAAAAGAGAAGGAGAAGCGCTTATTCCAGTCGTTTATGCCACTCTCTCCCTAATCCTGAAGCAATAGGGTCTACTTTTTGTTTGTTTGTTTTTTATGGTGAGTGATAAACAACTTGTTGGTATTAGTAGTTTCCCATGTTTTGATTTCTAGAAATGTTTAACATCTTTCCTGTTTAGTATTGCTGGAAGGTTATAAATAAATACATTCTGGTATAGAAATTCTCATTGTATACTGAGGAGAGCAGCTTAAATGTGATTATAAAGAACTTTACAGATGTGAAATGACCTCCGGTGACCTATTTGAGGACCAGCTTACTGCCTTCCACACCTTATCTGTGTCCCTGTGTTCTGACAGGGACCTCAGGTTCACACAGTCACACCCATCCCTGCCACAGCCATTGGCCTCCATTTTTAGGTGGGAACATAGATTTTTCTGTTCATTCTGCCCATCCTTGTGATCTAAGACCAACCTTACTAAGACAGAGGCCGTAAACACATGCTGAAAACTCCACCTACCCCCTGACCTGCCTGAGGACCTTGTGCTCACCTTCCAGTCTCCCTTCCACCCCCTCCATTGGGTAGAGATCCTAGGCTTCCACAAGCTCAATAGGACCTATTTTTAAAGAATAGTTTTCTTTTTAAGATTTTTTATTTTTATTTATTTATTTTTTAACTAAATTTTATTTTACATACCAACCACAGCTTCCCCTCCCTCCTCTCCTTCTGTTCCCTCTCCCCAAGAAATGAATATTTCTTATAATGACTGTCAATAGCTTGTGTTTTTCAAACACTCTTATATTTATTTATGTATTTATTTATCGTGTGCCTATGAGATGAGAGAGAATAGCACTCATGAGGAGGTCAGAATGTAATTTGTGGTAGTCTGTCATTTCCCTGTGCCATAATAGGCTTCGAGGGTCAAACTCAGGTAGTCAGGGTCAGACAAGCACGCTCACCCACTGCGTCATCTCCCTGGCCCTCAGACAGGACTTTTTGTCTTGCTGTTCTTGCTGAATAACTCAAAGTAATAATTGAGGTGACATATTTTCAACCTGTGTGTGAGATGGTATGGTTAGATGAAAATATCTGGAGCAAGATTATAAAGATACATCTTTAAAATGTCATTTCAAAACAATCTCAAAGGTGAAGTTCCCTCTTATTAAGTTGCTATGATCTAATTAGAGCAATGTTAGAATGTCACCTCCAGTGTGTGTCTGGATGTTTTAGGATTTCAACTTTAATACTGTTTGACAGCACTGTGTGTATGTGTGTTTTTCTGTCCCCGTAGGAATGGAAGACGTGACATGTGACAGAACTGAGTTCTTGAGCAACTATCTGACTAACGTGGATGATATTACTTTAGTTCCTGGAACGCTAGGAAGAATTCGATCCAAATTTAGCAATAATCCCAAATGTAAGTTGGTTCTTCAAATATTAAGTAGTTCAACTAATAATCAACAGAACAGGTAAAGACTTGTTCTCTGAAGCTAGAGAAATTCTAGTTGGGCTTCAGTTTTTCTCATCTATGATAAAGACTTGTAATCTATGAAGACTCTTGCCAACATTAACCAATGTGTAATTGGTTAACTGGACAGGAACCAAGAGTGGTTCCAAGCATAGAGCAGCAATGGCCGAATATTTGCTCTTATTTTTATCATATAGAAATTGCACTTAATTTGAAGCATGTATACAACATAAATATCTATTTATAGGGGTGAGTTTTCTGGCAAAAAGGATAGACTGGTCCCTCTGGTGAAGATAGTTTCACGGTTGACAGAACCAACATGCGTACCTTCAAGTTCCCTAGTACCTCCTGGCTCTTTCCTTTTCTCAAAGTGATCTTCAGAGCACATGAGAGGAAAAATACTACATTCTTAGAGTGTTAACTATTCTGAAAAATTGGAAATTAAAAAAACCTAGAAGAATTATGAGTCTTTGTTTGAACTTGTTTATCATGTTGCGGGTGTGATATGCCACTAACACAAACTTTCAGTCTGTCTCACCACCATCTAGATTTTGGAAACTATGTGGATCCTCTTTTAAATTCTTAAAAAAGTTTTTTTTTCATTGTATATATTAATGGTGCATAGCATTATGTCACATAGGGCATTTTCATATGAGCCTATATTCTACATTTCTAAATATATATAGTTTTACTTCAGACATGCTACATTAAATTAGAACGTTCAGAATAATAAACCACTGACATCAAGCCCAATGCTTTGGAAACTTAAATTTTTCCTAAGCTATGTTCCTAAGTCAACACAAATGGGATGTATTCCAGGGTCAACGTTGTGAAATCAACAAAATATTGGTGTTCTTACTTTTTTTTCCATGTCCTTTTCTGTCCTTTGTAGCCCCAGCACCTTTGCTCCCTTGGACTGGATACGAGCCTTTATTTTATTTATTCTTTATTTAAGCCCTTGGGTTTGAAGGTGTATGCATGAATTTGTTCATTTCTTCATTTCAAAAAGCATTTCTGACATTAGTAAATGTAAAGGGGAGACTGAGTAGACGAGCGTATTGGGGACCTATGGGATTACACTACCAATAATGAAATATTTGTGCTCTCCCTTCATTTGGGGAGAGACAGTGAGGTGGGCAACGAAGAATACAATGGTGGCCTTATGGTGTGGTTCACTTTGCAGCTCTGCCAGGTTCTCACTGAGATGCTGGACAAACCTCTTCAACACTGTGGCTCAGTTTCCTCATGCATAGACTAAGGGTTGTGGGATGACTGAATGAGAAGTGTGTAAATGTAATTACATCATATTTAATCTATAGTCAAAGCTCTGTGTTGAATACAAAGAAGTGGTCTTGGCCTTATCATTCTTTCAGATGAATACGAACACAATTTTTTAAAGTCCCTCCAGTATCCTTGTGATATATATATATATATATATATATATATACATATATATATATACATATATATACACACACACACACATATATATATATATATATATATAGCCATTCTATTTATGGGCAGTAGAGGTCAGGGGCAGAGAAAGGGTTGAAGGAGCTAGCTCAGAGGTGGCAGTAAATGGCAGAGAGAGCTAGGGTTAGACCCCGGATTTGCTGATTCTTTTAAAAACTTCAATTACATCTATTTATTGTGTTTGTATGTATGTATGTATGTATGTATGTATAGATATACAACAATGCCATTTGCCATAGCTTATGTGTGGAGATCAGAGGACAGACAACTTGTGGGAATTTGTTTTTCTGTCCAACATTTTGGTTCTTGGAATGAAACTCAGGTTGTCAGGCATGGAGGCAAGTATTTTACTGGCTGAACCATCTGGCCAGCCCCACTTGCTGATCCTTAATCTCCACCCTTTTCTCATGCAAAATGGGCTGGGTAGCATGAAATGATAATTAGTAAAGGCAGAAGGACTGGTATTTCCTAAGAATTTTCTGGGATGTGTCTAAGGATGAGATTGTCCCATGTTGTTAATTTCTCTAAGCCAGCAGTTCTCGACCTGTTAGTCACAACCCTCTCTGCAAACCTTGATCTCCAAAAATATATTGTGATTCATAACAGTAGTAAAATTACAGTTATGAAGCAGCAAGAAAAATAAGTTTATGAATTGCATCAACATGAGGATCTGTATTAAAGGATTGCAGCAGTAGGAGAGTTGAGACCCACGGCTCTCACCTATCAAAGGACATGAATTTATTCTGTTTAGTCCCTGGAAACACTGTGATTCACAAGGCCAATGAGTGCAGAAGTGTGGGGCGTGGCTGGCTCACTGGGACCACGTGCTGTGCTCCATTGTGCAAGCTCCTTCACCTTCTAAAACCACTTGGCTGAGTGAGACCTCTGATAGCCCCTGTATCCTGGCATCCTTACGAATGATCAGACAGAAAGGCCCCAAAGCTCTCAGAGAGAAATAGGTGCACAGCATGGACTCAGTTATTGTTACCGTGATCACTTGCTTGCTTTCTGTTAAATGCGGCTCTTAAAACCTAAGTAGAATGGAATCAACGCTTTTACCTTTGGATTTCAGAGCTTTTGGACTAAGTTTCTGAAGACAGTATTTAGCGTGTGCATGTGTACTTTGAGGGAACCCGCATTTTCCTCAAATATGAACAATTGTTTTATTGTTCATTGAGTGCTTACTAAGCACCAAGCCCTGGGGATTACAGCAGCAAAGCTCCGCTGATGTTTCTGTCCCTGGGGGGCCTGCCCTGGGAAAGCCGGATCTCTCCTGAGTACTGCTTTTCCTCTTCTCCTGATTCTATAATGACAGATTGAGGCAAACCTCTTCTTTTAAAAAACAAAACAAAACCCAAGCAGCCTACAATCTCTTTTTCCGCACAGTCCGTACCGAGGGGCACCCCGACAATAAGATCCGGCACACACACACACAACCATCATTTACATAGTTGTACTTTAAGCTAGTTTGAGTGTAGGCTGAAATAGTCTTTGTCTCCTGGTTGTGAAAAAAAAAAAAAAAAAGGCAGCACACACTTGAGCCTGCAGCTGGAAAGGAGCACTCACCTATTAATTAGACCTCTGATGTCACTACAGAAACATCTCGCTTGCTGCATTAGGAAACTCATCTTGCAGCAAAGGGTTGCTTGTTCCAAAACCTTGCAGAGGAACAGGAAATGATGATAATAAAAGACCCCTGAAAATGTCCAGCTCAGTTCCTGACATGTAATTGCACACAAACTCAAGTGGGTGCTGCACAGGACTCCGCTGGGAAAGGTTGAAGCAGGTTACCTAGCAGTCTTCCTGTGCTGCAGGAGGAGGACTGACTTCCCTTCTAGGCGAGGAGCCCTGCGTCTTGCAGGGCAGATTGCTGCAGGATGTGTGCCACTTGTTGCCCGCCCTGTCACTGAAATATTAAACACCTGCATTCAATTATGCATCCGTTCAAAACGACACTGAATGGGGTGGAAGCGTTAAGTGTCTCGCTGTAAAAATGACCTCTCTTCGTGGTTACGTTTTGATACCTTTCTCCCTTTCTTTGCACAGATGACCCTAAAGCCATTATTGCTAATCTTACGGTAAGTGTTGCAAACCGCTAGGCCTCTGCCCTTGGAGCAGCTGCGACATGCTCACCTTCTCATGTTTGCCTTCCCTGTAGGTGGTTAGGAACATTTTCCTCACTGACCTGCGGTCCTGTGTATTTGTTTCCCCTAAGCTTTCAAAACTTCTGGCCCATGGTCAACTGTAGACTCCCCAACGGTCTTGGCGATGACACAAACCGAGGCTTTGTTCTTCCTATTAAGCTCAGAAGTGTTTGCTCATGATTAGTCAGCTCTTCACTCACTCTGAAACAGATCTGTCCCCATCTTATGTGCCCCCCACCCCATCCCGCAGGTAGAGACTTCAAAGCGCTTGAACACTCCATCAGATCTGCCTGCATGCCTCTTCTGCCCTCTTCCCACTCTTTCTCCCTCTCCTTGACTTGAGGCAAGTGGGAAAAACCTTGAGTTTGGAACCACCCACAGTTTTGGGCTCAAGGGTCAGGAATTTATCTCAGAAATACCTCAGGTTCTTTGATAACCTCTGATCTCTTTCTAAAACTGTCTACCTCCCTTGGAACCTATTTGCTTGTAGCATAAATTATTTAATAGGGGATAGCAAATTCCATTTATTCACTAACCGTCATCTTGTTGGGCTAACACTGCCTTCACCTCTCAAGACACAGACTAGCTAAGCATTTTTTTTTTTTTTTGGTAGAAAACATCCCTCTGTAACACTGATATTCACTTGTATTTCAGTGTAAAAAACCAGATCAGCACTTTAAGCCTTACATGAAACAGCACCTTCCCAAACGCTTGCACTATGCCAACAACAGGAGAATCGAGGATATCCATTTGTTGGTGGATCGTAGATGGCACATTGCAAGGTAAAATGGGGAGCCTGTCTCTGTCTTTTCAAGCACTTTCCTGTCATCTGGAAACCCTTTGGTTCT
This sequence comes from Arvicola amphibius, assembly GCF_903992535.2. Lineage (NCBI taxonomy): Eukaryota > Metazoa > Chordata > Mammalia > Rodentia > Cricetidae > Arvicola > Arvicola amphibius. Next base: position 16,590,796 of record NC_052055.2, on the reverse strand, counting down.
CAGTCTTTATTAACAAAAATCTGGACTGGAAATAATCTCATTTGGAAATTTTTGTATAGTAGATAATCTATGAGAAGAGAAATAATACATCTCAAGTTGGGGGGTCTTTTCTCATAGATCTCTGTGCCAAGTTTTATGGAGATAGTCTAGATTTTTTTCCCCTTGAACAACTCAAAATACAACTAAGGCCTTGCTGATGTGGTCTTGGTTGCCTATAGCTGTGTTTGTAGAAAGTCCCTGGAAATGTTAGTCTTGAAACGTCTGTTGCTGTGGACATGTTTTTACACTGCTTAAAACTGATATTTGCCTTCTTCTGCACTACAAAAGGCTCTCCCAGATCAAGGAGAACCACCCTTTGCTTTGGGATCTGATGCAGAGCTGGGAGCTCTGCCACTTTTAAAGAGTCAATGACTGCAGATTTAGTCATTTTTGGGTAGACCTAGAGGTAGGGTATTCTCATGCCTTTTTTGCTTTAACTTTGACCTTAAGACAACGTATGAATATGCTTGTAGTACTAATTGAATGACTATGATGGATACTTGAGCTGGGCAGTAGTTTATAATAGTTAATGGCTAAGCGTGAGGTGATAATGAAAAACATTGGTCTTCTGGGAGCTTTGTCTCAACGTGAAGCACTTGGACATTTAATCTACTATAAGTGTAAAAGACCAAATAGTTAAATATGTGGGATTATGCAAAGACAGATATGAAACCATGTAGAACAGACGGGATGTCACATAAAAATGTTATGGAGATGTGGCCAAAGTATCTTGGCTGACTATGTCCTGTGTGGTGGCACCTAGGGAGAGAAAAAACAATGGAGTTGTCTAGTTTATATGAAAAAACTGTGTCTTGGAGCAGAAATTAAGTGATAGATGACACTAGTTGAGCAAGCAAGGCAGGTGCTAACTCTTCTGAAGTTCATTCTTGTGTTGAGTTATTACACACGCTTATCGCTATTCTAAATCCAAGTCACTCTTGGGTGGAAACCTATTCATTAGATTTCTTTGTTTTCTTAAGCATTAGTTTTCGCTGATATGTACCCTGCCTGTAGTTAGGCAATACTTGAATTATTAAGCATCAAAATTTTGGGTGGTAGCAGAGTTCACAAAGCAGTTCTGTAAAAGGTGTCTTTGTGTCACAAAAGGTAAGTTTAAGCGACTGTAATATCTTGCAGGCAATATTTTCATTGTATTTTCATTACTTCTAAATATATGTCCTAGATGAGGCCCTAACTTTGTTAGCTATGCCTTGGTTAGTGTTAAATTGGCCACTTCATGAACTCTAGTCTTACTATCCTGCTAGGTAAGTTTGCATACAAATATTTTTATAGAACACAGATCTCCACGAATTGATACTCCACGAATTGATTTAACATCACATGTTGAAAAATGCCTTCTGTGTCTTGAGACTGAGCCTGGTGAACACATAGCAGGGAGAGCTCTTCAGTCCAAGCAGGAGTCATGGAGAGTACATGGACTTCTTTTCAAAATTTCCCTTTTAACCTGGGTGATATGCAAGGCAATAACACCAGAGGAATGAACAGAAGTAGCTGTCATTGTTATTGGAATGCTGCAATTAAGATGGAGAAAATTGGGCTTCAGACAGGCCTTTTCAGGGATCCTATGTACCTCAAATTCGCTTTCTATCAGCATGATTTGGAGCAGAATCCTAACTGATCATAAAATTGTTTCAATGTAGGAAACCTTTGGATGTTTATAAGAAGCCATCCGGAAAATGTTTTTTTCAGGGTGACCATGGCTTTGATAACAAGGTCAACAGTATGCAGGTATGACCCCAAGACTGAATTGAAACTGAGTTCTCAGGGTTGGGGGAGGGAATCACAGGGCTAATTCAGACAATAGGAGAGACCCTGCTCATGATAGCAGGGCTGGTTAACTATGTTTCTCTTCTTTTCTTTTGGAAGACTGTTTTTGTAGGTTATGGCCCAACTTTTAAGTACAGGACGAAAGTGCCTCCATTTGAAAACATCGAACTTTACAATGTTATGTGTGGTAAGTCACTTGTTCAATCAAACTCGATGAAACAATCTTTGGCCAGTGAATTTCCTTACTACTAGAAAAAGAAATGAGGAGTCTATTTTCTACGACCTTCTCTCACTGAAAAAAAAAATTGTAACTTGCCCATTGGTTCAAAGGACAGAATGTCACCCCCTTCTAAGGCTTCTTTGTGTTCCTTCAACAGTTGACTAATGGGGAGTTTTCATAGTGTTGCTGTTGGCAGCCGTTGGCTGATCCAACATAGCATTACAGTTCGACACCGTTGGTCAGAGACCCGATGAAGCAAGAGTTCCATGCCGGCAGAGCGTTCCCCCACCTCCCTCTCTCACATTGCAGCCCAGCGAAAGTTTTGCCAGCTTGCAACCCAGCCAGCTATTTATGTGCTCCTAATTATTTTTCTTCTTTGAGCCTCTCATTGCTGAATGAGGACAGCTTTTCCTATTTAGTAAGGGAGTGCCAGTCTGGTGGTTAGAGGGGGAGACTGAAAGTCGGGTCTCCTGGGTTCTTTCCCTAGGTTGGCTGCTAGCTCGCCACTGTCCCGCCTCTCGGCTTAGGCAAGTCACTGTATGCCCAGTTGGCAACCATTCACTTGCTGTGAAATCGGCCCGTTCATCCTTTGGTAGCCTGTCAAGGCACATGGCCAAAAGCTACTCATGTCCCCACACTTGTGGAGTGCGTTAGAGGGTAGGCTGTGGGTATTTACTGATTATGTCTTATTTCAAAATTTGGGTCTAAAAAGTCCAGAGAAGTGCACAGGAGGGTGATGGTACCAATATTGTCATACATACGGGCAATGGCTAAGTAAACTACTTCTCCACGCAGGTTTTTTGGGAATGTCTGTATTCGTGCTCTAGCAATGAACAGAGCTATTTCAAGAAGTGTTAGCAAGGCATTGTGAGGTCAGAAAGGTTCAGAAGGTGTGTTAGGAGTGGCAGATGTGCTAACTTAGTCCAATTGTGGTTTGTGTTCAATATTTATAGACTCCTGGAAGGCAAAAGGCTTTGGCTCTTACCATAGTTCATCTGAGAACAAATAAGAACCACCTGTATCTTTTCCTTTCTTTTCTTCAGATCTCCTAGGATTGAAGCCGGCTCCCAATAACGGGACCCACGGCAGTTTGAATCACTTACTGCGGACAAATACCTTTAGGCCCACCATCCCGGAGGAAGTTACTAGACCCAATTACCCAGGGATCATGTACCTCCAGTCTGATTTTGACCTGGGCTGCACCTGTGATGATAAGGTAGAGCCAAAGGTAGAAATGATCTTTGTGCTTTACCATGCATGGTGTTATTTGTTTGGTGTATAAAGCATTGTCCAGGGGAGCTTTCTCTGATAATAGCATTGATTACTGCCCCTGCTGTCCAGAATGGAGCCAGTGACTGGTTACAATGGAGGGATGAAAGTTTTAGTTTCATTCTTTTAAATTTAAGTACTATTAAAAGCTGAATATGGCTCATGGCTACCATCTCAGACAGCACAGGTCTGGAGGATGAAGGGTAGAAATGCTCTTCTCTGGATTCACAATCTGTAATCAGAAGCTCGCTCTTCTGTGCAATTGTGGATCACCAGTGATTCACGACCCTCAGAGATAATGGGTAGCTATGCTGTGGTTTTGAAAGACACTTGAGATTTCAGGGATTCTGGAGAACTGTTTGCAAAACCTGGGCAGTGTGGAGAGAAGTCACTGGGAAATGGGAAACATTCTGGAGCTAGCAGAAGACCTTCCAAGGCCGGAAAGGAGAGGGGAGATAGAAAATTACTAGGAAGATGGGCAGGAGAAAGGAGGGGAGGATGGGAGAGAGGGAGGAAAAAAGAGAGAGAATTGTGTCTGCTGGAATGCTGCAGCCCCAACACTGTGGCCTGTGACCTGGTAGAGTAACACCCTCGTCTCCATTGCTTCTACTCTACTCCAGGTGCCTTCCATGGTTGAGACTCGTAAACCAAAGAACAAGTGTATTCATTAATGCAGTCCCTAAAACTCTCCCTTCTAGGACACAGAGCAGGATGGGGAAGGTGCAGCATAAATGGGGGGTTGTTGAAAGCATACCACCCACCAGACCACATTGGGACAGTTTTAAATACAAATCAAGCAAACAACAAAAAACAAACCCCCAAAGCATTAAGCATTAATTTGCTTATTGAATTTTTAAGTTGATTAGGATTTTTATGACTACCAACCAATGCTTCTTCTTTTTTTCATTTTTCAACTTTATTTTTATTATTTGCATCTTTCATATCATGCATTTCTATCCCATTCATCTCCCTCTCCCTTCGTATGTGTCCTCTGCCCTTGCAAACCATCCCCTCCCCCAATGAAATAAAATACAATGTAAGAGAAAACAAGAAAAGAAAAAGAAAGAAAGATCTTGTCATGGAAGCTGAAATGTGACCCAGTGAGTCACACAGTTTACCCTTTTATCCTCATATCTTTCCTTGCAAGTGTTCATTGCAGAGTCACCGATCTGGTTCGAGGCCTCTGGTTTCTGCTGCACTATCAGTGCTGAGCCCTCACTGGGACTCCTCTTGGATATCCTGCTGTTTCCCTATTTGAGGAAACCCTGCACCTTTGGGTCTGCAGGACCTGCCCTTTCACATGCTCCAGCAGATCATAGATGGGGTGCACCGACTCATAACCCTAGTTCTGGGTCTGGGTAGGTGCAGGGTTGGTCAGCCTGCCAAATCTTTTCCGTTCTCACAACCAGGGTGAGCTCTCTGCCATTGCTCCAGCTAGTTCACCCCTTGCAGCCGTGAACATGGGCCAGGGCCTGTTCTGCTTTCATGCCCCCAGGGTCCATTCTCCTGCACCTATACCTTCAGGGACAGCCTTATTGTGCTGCCCAGGTGAGGTGCAGGGTCCACTCTCGAAATGCTGCTTCTGGCGCTGGCGAGGGGCAAGGAAAGCTCTCCTGCTCTGCTCTTATGACCTCTGGTCCAGCCCTTCCACCTGCCACAGGTGACTAAGGGATAGCATGGTATCTTTCCCAGGCTCACACCACCATATGGTGGGGGCTGGGTCAGATTTCCTACACTCATTCTAAGAGCCACCTCCCCCCTCCCACACCCCAGCCAACTTTGTTGCCCAAGCAAGGAGCAGGGGGAGTGTATCCCCACCAGTGCTTCTATTAGCAGAAATGAACCAATGCTTCCACAGGGTTGAGAAGATGCTTGCATAAAGCGAGGGCATTATTCCATTTTTATATGCTGTTTAATTACAGGTTTAGTTATGAGGTTTTTTTTATTAGCCTCAGAAAAATGAACGGCAATTCTCCTATTGTGCAATCTCTTTCCCTTACCATCGGTCCCCTCTCAGGATTCCCACTGGCATGGGAGCCACAGTTTTGTAGGCTCTAGAATAAGAGGAATTCAGTTAGCCCTTCCTTCCCATTCCCACATTTATCTCCTTCCTACCTTTGCTCTTGATAGGAATCTGAGAGGCTAATGAGTGAAGGAGAGGCAAGGGTCAGAAGCTGGAGGTGTGAGGCTGCCAAAGTCAATAGGAACCAACTTACCAAGGGGATAACAGATATTTTGAGGACTTTATAGTCCCTCCCTCCCTTCCTCCCTCCCTCCCTCCCTTCCTCCCCCCCTCCCCCCCTCCCTCCCTCCCCCCCCCCCTCCCTCCCTTCCTCCCTTCCTTCCTTCCTTCCTTCCTTCCTTCCTTCCTCCTTTTCTCCCTTCCTGCGCTCTCTCTCTCTCTCTCTCTCTCTCTCTCTCTCTCTCTCTCTCTTTCTCTTTCTTTTCTATCAAGGCTTATTCTCCAACACAGTATTAATTGGGACCCTGAAAGTCATGTTTAATTTGCATACTTGACTTTGTACTTTTACTTTGCTTATATATAGCTCTTAAATAGTACTCGAAGTATCTTAACATGTCTCAAAATAACCTATGGTATAGTTTGCACATGGGAAATTTTTATGTGGCCTGCGATTGTTTGATGCATCATTATTTCTGGGCTACATTCATGTGTATTTGCATCTGAACCTTTAGCTCACTTATTTTTCATGTTAATTAGTTACATTTGATATATTAATAGATCACACTGTTTTTGTCAAGTTTCCTCTCTAAGAGCATTTGGTAATGTTCAAATATCAGCTTTACAGTTACTCAGAGGACATTATTGTAAACAGGGTTTTATGGTGAGTGTTTGAGGGTCTCGGGGATCCGTCTCAGGTACAATGCTGAGCAGCCATCTTTCAGGGTGGCTCCGTCATTCTCCAGAAGTGCGGAGTCATTTCTGTTTGGATTTGAAAAGAGCCATTTTATATATTGGTTTGGTGGATTATTTTAGTGCAGGCAGGAAGAAATCTGAGACCTGAGGCACTACTGTGCCTGCTTAACATGTATGTGCTACAGTAACCATCTTTCTCCACCTGGGAAGCTACCATGATTGCACATAGTGTGAAGGGAAGGAAACTAAGCCATGGGGAGGTTAACAAAGGTGCTCACAGGCACAGGGGGACAAGCTCAGGATGCAAACGGGAGATAAAGCAGCAGCTGCCCAGGAGGATTTGACCGCAGTGACAGACCTGGAGTTGAGCAAGGCGCTGAGTTGGTAGAAGGGGAAGGGAGAAAGAAAGAACCCCTCTGACATGCCTTCTTTTCTCCTTTTCTGGTTTTCACATGGGAAGAACAAACTGGAAGAGCTCAATAAACGCCTCCACACCAAAGGGTCTACAGAAGGTAAGGGCGGCTTCAAAAACCAACAAAATAAGTTTAACGTCTAGTTTTTACAAATGGAGCTGGAGAGATGGCTCGCTGCTCTTCCAGGGGACCATGCTCACGACAGCGCACAGAACTGTGCCCTAGACATCAGCCCTTCTGCTTTTATCAAGTGGTGTCACTTCTACCCACAGCTCACCAGTCCAAGGGAGACTGATGATGCCCATGGCGTAGAGTCTATTCTTCCCACTGGGGTGCTGTCCTGCAAGTTACATGGCTGCAGGTTAGGACAGAAAATAATTAGGAACAATAAGACAATCTATCAGGCAAATCCTTCCTTTGGATTTATTTTGTTTGTTTTGAGACAAGGTCTTACTGTGTAGCTCTGGCTGTCCTGGAACTCACTATGTAGACCAGGCCGGCCTCCAATTTACAAAGATCTGCCTGCCTCTGCCTCCCAAGTGCTGGGATTAAAGGCATAAACCACCATATCTAGCTCTTCCTCTTGACTTTGAAGTTCTGGAAAGTTAGAAGCTAGAGTAGGAGCTTCTCGGAAGGTTTCTTGCAGTAGATGGGATGCTTTTCTGACACAGAAGGAAGCTGGGTTGAGGAAGCAGATAGAACAGCACGGTAGCCCTACATCGAGTGCTAACAACGCACACAGATTCTCCCGGAGCCATCCCGCCAGCCGTCAATTTCCATGTGGTCTTATTTATCTATCGCGTATGGTTTCCCGTCTGAATGAGCAGAGGTCAAGGAAGGCAGCAGCAGATTTTATTTACTTGCCTTACTTCCTTTCTATAAAACATCTTCATCTTCCTTTTCTGCCTCCCTACCCTCCCCCTTTGGCCCTTTGATCAGCAAACACACAAGCTTTCGGGCGTGTAATTGGATAACACTGTAACACAGGCAGGACTTTGCTGGTGGAGGCTTTGCTTATCCCCCACAAACTCTACAAATGACTCGAGAGTTTGGAGCCTCAATTTTAGTGTACTGAGTGCCATTATAAATGAACGACAGCAACAACAAAAATGCAACTTGCCAGGGGGATGGGGTAGGGAGTATCATGATTTCCAAATAGTTAATTACCAAAGAAGCAGCGCCAAGGTGCTCTTTACAAAAGCCTGCTGGTTGGTTCGTTCGGACAGCTTTCCACGGACTCTCGTACTCGCGCTGATGGAAACCCCACCTGTTCTCGGTCATAAACATTTCCACCTGACTGACTATGTCTGCCTCTAGTCTGTTGCTGAGATGGCATTGTGTTCACGTGACACAATCACTCCCTTAATCCAGCACTTCCTGAAAGCATGTAAGAGGCCTTGGGGCTGGTGAACTTGGGGCTGCCAGGGTTTGAAGGAGCTGTGGTCAGTGAGGTTACTTCTATGAAGCTTTGCTCAGAGTTGATCCTAAGTCTTAAGTGTCTTACATGTGTCACTGGTGAGTATTGTCTGTCTGTCTATCTATCTATCTATCTATCTATCTATCTATCTATCTATCTACCTATCTATCTATCTATCATCTATCATGCAGCACATTGCAACCACAGCCTCCCCTTTCTGCACTCCTCTCAGTCCCTCCCCCACCTTTCTTCTCAGATTCACTGTTCCTCCTTTTCCCTTCAGAAAAGAACAGGACTACCAGTGTTATAAACCAAACATGGCCTCACAAGATGCAATAAGACTAGGCACAAGCCCTCTTATCAAGTCTGGAAGAGGCAACCTGGTAGGAGGAAAAAAGGTCCCAAGAAAAGGCAAAAGAATCAGAGACACCCCTACTCTCACTGTTAGGAGTCCCACAAGAACACCAAGCTACATAATCATAACATATTTGCAGATGACCTAACAGGGAACTGTGTGAAGTCTGTGGGGGCAAGTTTTGTGGGGGCAAGCCGTATGTCCTCACTCAGTATTGTTGGGCTCTTAGCTGGGGTGGACTCTGGTTTGTCTTAAAGAATGTCACCACTGACAGTTTTTAGCCCTTGGCTTCAAAAGAACGGCAGAAACTGCTAGGGGAAATCACAACAGCTGGATCAGGTAGTGACACAAATGTCACTGAGGAGGATTCCTGTTGGCTCCAGTCTGAGGCAGGAAAGAGTTATTTCAGCTCATGGTTTCAGTCTATTGTGAAGGAAAAGACATAATGGAACAGTTCTGTCCATGGTAGTGGCTGGAGCATGTGGCAGACAGGAAGCACTGAGCGAGGCTTTGAACCAGAGCCCTGGCTATCACTTTCAAAGGCCTGTCCCTAGTATCGTACTTCTGCCAGCCAGAGGCACCCCTCTTCAGATTCCTTATCTTCCCAATACAACACCACGTGCTGGGGAAAGCATTCAAATGCCAGCCTATGGGGACATTTCAGGCTCAATTCATGGCAGTAGCATATAAGTCTTTGGTCTGTTGATGGCCTATGGGAAACAACCTTTAGAGATATGAGAGACCCAAAATAAAACCAGCTGTCTACCATGTGAAAACCACATCTTTGGCTAGATTCTGCACTTTGCGTAAATCTCTGTGTTCCCTCTTCTATGTCCCTTGAGTTCCATCTCCATCACCCTATTGGCTCTGTCTTATTTGTTTCTCCATAGCACTAAGGGGGCGTCTTCGAGTCTGTCTCATGTATCACACATCCAGGCTCCCATTCAAAATATCCAGTGTCTTTTATAGCAGAACCTTATGAATACAAATCAGATGTGTGTATGTGTGTGCATGCAAGTGTGTGTATGTATGGGTGAGTGCGTATGCACGCTCATGCCTGCACATTGTATTCAGAGTAACTTCTGACTTCAGAGATGTATTGAGCCTTATAAAGCAGTTTATAAATCTAATATTCTATGTTCAAATGTAACATAGTCCTGGTTTTGTTTATTGGTTGAAAGTAGAGATGCAGATGGCTGATATTTTATCGAATAAGTCATGTATAAGATTGCAGCATCTCCATCTTGCTGTTGTAATGTCATACACTATGAAATAAGTCAGACGTCTATGGGGAGCACATGTGAAAGCTGCCAATGCCAGTCGTGAAACAGCTGGAGTCTATTTGAGGGCAGAAAGTCTTAGATTAGTCTTAGGTACTGGTTTGCTGTTAATGTGTAGATTGCTATGCAATCAAAGCCTTTGTAAAATAAAGAGGAAGCGAACTGTTGTCTTCATGACGGGTTTGCTGAAGTCAGACTATTTCTAGGTAGGTGGTAAATTCTGAGTCTGGGTTTCATAATGGCCGTTGTTTTCCGGTCACAAATAGTGGCAGGTTTGCTGTACAATGAGAACTCATTTCCTTGTGATACTGAGTCAGCGGAGGAAGGAATGGGTTTCAGGGAAAATGTCGACTCTCTTTACAGGCAATCCTGGCATTATAGATTGTATTCCTGCCAGAAGAGAAAGAACTACAACCAGCAATTATTGCCGTAGTCTCTTCTCCATTGCTAGAAAACCCTTTGCATTTTCTTAAGCAAGGACACGTTCTCACCTTTGTATGAAAAGGAACTCGAATCATTTCAATGCCTATGTATGTTTGGAACTTCACACACCATATGAAGTTAATTTATATATATATATATATATATATATATATATATATATATATGTATATATATACAGAGAGAGAGAGAGAGAGAGAGAGACAGACAGACAGACAGACAGACAGACTTAGTAATTGCTTAATGGGTAGAAGAATTTTGACTATTGTTCAGCAATCTCTGGGACCTTTTTGAATTCTGAAATACTTCCTTTTCCTGTTGGCTTTTTTTTTTAAGATTCAGTTGTGTTGTTAAAGAAGGGAGGTGGCATTCTTGCTCTCTGCAGTGCGGGAGTGTCTGTGCACGTGTTACAGAAAGCATTTGTAAAGTAACTAGCTCCACAATCGCTTGTGATTTATCATAGGACTCAAGGTCTTGATGATAGGCGCTCCATTTAAATAATTCGTACCCACCAGAGTACTTTGCTGCTGTTGAAGTTGAGTCTGGACCCTTTACTGACCAGCTAGAGCTATAACCATGGCTGCTTTGGGTGAAGACGGAACTTGGCACTTTCTAGTCTCTGCCTCTCAGTGATGCAACAGTTCTGAGTGATACGGGGCATTGGGAAGTCAAGGGTTGAGAGCAAGGGAGAGCTGAGCTGAGATTCAACACAAGCCCCATGCTGTCTTCTGAGAAGGCTCCTAGGAGATCATCAGGAGTGACCATCTCAGGCTACAGTGGTTGCTGGCCTGCTGACAGATGCAAACACTTGTTCTCACTGCAGAGTCCTAATGCCACTTTGGTAGGCGCTGCTTGGACAGAGTTTGTGCTCAGAAAGAGTCGCTCCTTCATTCTAAGAGAATAATGCAGTAGACAGCACCTGACTGGAGATTACCCAAAAGACTAGGGGGACGAAGTCTAACTAGCTGGAAGTGAGGGCCTAGAGTTTGCGTGGGCCATACACCTGAATTATCACGTGTAAATTTACGTCATTTCTAGAGGTGACCCTGATGAGCCCCGTCTATCTCAAAATTCTATTAGGCAGGCTGCATGTAGACACTCAGATATATATATTTTAATTTATTTGTCAACTGGTTACTAAGTACACATGTGATTGTTATTATTGGAGACAGGCTTTATAAAACAGAGTTAGCCCCTGTCTTCAGAAAGTGATTGTTCTGTTGCAAGATTTAGCAAGCAGATGAATTTCAACAGAGTGTTTCTTGTTTGTGTGTGTGTGTTTTTTTTTTTTTTTTTTTTTTTTTTTTTTTTTTTTTTTCAACACAGGGATTCTCTGTAGCCCTGACTGTCCTAGAAATCACTCTGTAGACCAGGCTGGCCTTGAACTCACATAGATGCCTGCCTCTGTCTCCCAAGTGCTGGGATTAAGGAGTGTGCCACCACCCTCCGGTTTACAAGAGAATGCTTTAATGATGGGATTGGAAAGCAGAACATGCGACCAGAAGCATGGAATCTGTTCCCATGGAGGCTGAAATGGCCATGAACGACAATAGGTGCTTGGAAGGCAAAGAAGGAGGAAGGACAGAGGAAAAGGAAAGGCTTTTTTTTTTTTTTGTAGAGATTTTGTGGTAAATTTTAAGCATATGTTACTGTGGGAGTGAATGTTTAAGAAAGCAGAAAGGGAGAAAGGTTTTCATGTGGCTCCAAGTCCATCTGCTGGAGCCTGGATCAGGAAGCAGAGGCGGGAGAAGAAACACAAACTTCAGTCTGCATGACTAAATTTTGGAAGACAAAAAGAGTGAATTCTGGGGAAGTCCACACCACTTAAAAAGAATCGTCTCACGATCTTTTGCCAAATGTGGTATCTGGAGGGGAGCGCTGGCATAGGCTAAAATGCCGGGCTGCTACTGTAAACAGGGAACTTGGGTGTGGAAGGAAGGCAGTGTCTGGAACTCTGCAGTAGGAACTCAGCCTGGGAAGAATCGGACTACACTAGATCCACATCAGGGCATCCCAAGAGGCTTGGCTTTGGGGAGGTAGTTCATTTGCAAAGTGCCTGCAGTAGAAACATGAGGACCCATGTTTGGATGCCTAGGAGCCATGTTGGAAAACCAGGCCTGGCATGCTTCTGTAACCCTGGCACTGGGGAGGAGGAGACAGCGCATCTCTAGACCTTCCTACCCAGTCTAGTTATTCAGTGAGCTCCAGGTTCTGTGAGAGACTCTATCTCAAAGAACAAGGTGAGAGATGGAGAAAGAGAAAGAGAGAGAGAGAGAGAGAGAGAGAGAGAGAGAGAGAGAGAGAGAGAAAGAGAGAAACTAATATCAACTCCTAGCCTCCATGTGCACCTAATCATTAGCATGCACATATGTTATACATATGTGTGCACAAACACACAGTATGAATTACGGGAAAGAAGATGGTTTAAAGGGTGCTAACGTGCTGTTGGACAGGAAGAAGTACTTCGAAAGTTCTATGACATAGTAAGGCAGCTATAGTAGGCCACATTCAATTAACTGTGTATTTCAGTACTACTCATAAAGAAAAATTTCAGTGTCCCAACAGAAAGAAATCACACATATTTAAGCTGATTACTCTTCCTATTTGATTAATCTGACCATTGCAAGTTTTTGCTAGAATCAGGTCTTATAAATACACACAACAATCATGCCCGTTAAAAGTTTCTAAAAATTTTCAGAATCAAATTTTCAAAATGTCAATACCCTACATAGATTAGAAATCAAAGTAGATAAAATTAAAAATGAAACCTAGAGACTATGCTGCAGACAAAGAACTCGGGGGCTGACTTTGCAACAGATATTTTAGCATGTGAAGATTGAGAGTCAAGTCTGTTTTGTGGTCTGAGTAGGAGCATTTTGTTAAAGAGAAATGCAGTGTGCGTTGAAGTGAGACGCAATGTGTGGTTCTCCTGAGATGTCCAAGGCTAACCGCTGGGCCATGCCGGGACTTGTGATTCGCGGTCAATGGCAAAGTCAAACCTAAATCTTGATTCCGAACCTCAAAATGTATTTTTCTTGCAAAGATGATTTCTCTTCTTCCTCGCATGAATTATTATGCTACAAAGAGAGTTGGCTAGATTTTGGAGATCCGGGTGGGGATTTTGGTTGAATTTTTTGGAGGTTGTTGATGTCATTGTACTTTTTTCTTTTTCTCATAAGTTCGATGGGAATTGACAAAAAAGCAAATGAGATGATCATATGTTTGTCTTCTGGCTGTGTTCAAAAAGCAGCAGCTGTGTCAATAGCTCGAAGCTGTGGGATTGATTTCTGAAGCAAACCCAATCTTTGTGTGTTGAGCTCAAGAGAGGGTAGAGATGGAGAGGCCTCTTGGGGAGGCTCCTCAGGCTGCCCTGCCAATCTTGTGTCTCATCTCCCTTTTCCTCAAGTCTCTTGCTTTTTTTTTTCATTTTAAACTTTGGGGCTGTATTGTTTGTCAGATACTGTTGGTTATTATGCAAGGGCAACAGAAGTGAACCAGTGAGTAGGTCACACTGGTTTGAATATCATGGCAGTTTATGCCTGTTTATAACATGTCTCATGTGCATTACCATCAACCTGTGTGTGGACCAGAGACAGTGTAGTCTGGGCTACATGTTGGTTACAGACAGCAGGATTATCACTGGACTGTGAGCCTCTTGAGGGTAAGAGCTCTAAGCCTTTGTTCAGTATCTCCACTCTCCAGGCCAAGACCCGGTACAAAGAAAGAGCTTAGTAAACGTTCAAGGAAGGGATGTGCAACTGAAGGATAGGATTGGAGCTAGGGAGATAGCTCAATTAGCAATATTTCTGCCACAAGTAACATAAGAGTTGGCATCCCTATTACACATGTAAAAATGAACATGGCAGTACATGCATGCAATTGAAGACCTGGGGCGGCAGAAACGGGTTGATCTTTAGGACTTGCTGGTCAGCTATTCTAGTTAAATCAGTGAGTTCTAGATTTAGTGAGAGACCCTGTACTAAAAACCAAGCTGGAGAGAAATAGAGATATTTGGTGTTGACCTCTGTCCTCCACATGCATGAACAAACACACACCCACAACATGAATGCACACACACACACACACACACACACACACACACATCTACCACGAATGCATACTCTAAATGACAAGAGTGATGAGGAATAATACATATTATCCCTAGTAGAAAGGAAGTCATATGCATCATATAGAATTGTTTATACCAGTTACAAGCGGGATGCTGCAAGCAAACCAGCCCCTGGGGAAAGAAGAGTTATTCTTGAAAATGCCAAGAAATGAAGAGGTCTGGAGGAAGGAAGAGGTGAAGACTGGAGCTCATCTAAACTATTGTTTGGTGGGTACTCTAAGGAGGGGTGCCACCCGTGGACAGATAGCTAGCTGCTCATTTGTTGGCCTCTTCACGGAACAGATGAGTGAGCAGACTTCAGCATGAGTCTGGGGGAATATGCTAGTGTCTTGGTCACTCTTCCATTCCTGTGAGGAGACACTAGTATGAAAGAAACATTTAATACCAACGTGGCAGGAAGTACGGCAGCCGGCATGACAGGCATGTGCTGGAGAAGGAAGTAGTTGAGAGCTTCATCTTGAGCCACAGGTAGCAGGAGATAGATAGAGATAAATAGATAGCTAGCTAGCTAGCTAGCTAGCTAGATAGATAGATAGATAGACAGACAGACAGACAGATAGAACCTGAGCCTGACATGGGCCTTCTGAAACCTTAAGCCCACCCCCCAGTCACAGACTTCCTCCAACAAGGCCACAACTCCCAGTCCTTCTAATCCTGCCAAGTAGTTCCACTCCCTGGTGACTAAGCATTCGAATAGATGAGTTTATGGAGGAGGCCATTCTTATTCAAACCCACTCCCTTGGTAAGCTTTAAAACTTAACCAATAGAGAACAGCTTCTCAAAGAATTCTGATACTTCTGCTTCCAGCTGCAACCAGGAAATCCAGAGGCAGCCAAGATGAAAACAAGGAAAACCTTAATGGAAATTTTGAACCTAGAAAAGGTTTGGTCCGAGTTTGAAAGGAAGATCTGGGTCAATTTATGGCCCCCAAGTACTATTTCTGAATTTGCTGGCTTTGAATTTGTTTATTAGATTTTATTTATTTAATAGCATTATGGTACATTCTGATTCCTAGGGGTGGGCCCCCAAGCTTGGCAGCTTAAGCGAGGCTTCTCCATTTATTTCAAAGCTCAGGAAGCCAGACTACCCTGAAGTTGCTTACGTTGGGATAGCATTGGCCACTCTGCCGCAAATCAGCAATTCTACTTGGGAGGGTTTTGCCGAGGGTTGTCTGAACATTTTTTTCTCTCTAGTACTTGCATAGAAGGGTAGCAATTTAATTAAAGCAACATGCATACATAATATTTAGTGAGTGCTTGCCAGATATTCTTTAATAAAAATTACAGTAAAAATAGGTTTCATTCTGAATCACTTAGGAACTGTGAGTTCGGTAACTAAGCTCTGACCTCTAAGTATGTGGGTGTGCAGGGACCCCACTTTCCATGAATTTATGAGAGTTTAGTCTCTCCCAAGTGGACAAGTCAAGCTCCAGGCTTCTCCGTGGGTTGGAGTACTGAATTCTCATCTTTTACCTCAAAGAGTAAATAAGGCTTCCATGACCGTCTTCCTTATAGGAGCCCAACTCTGTTTTCAGGGGTCTTAAGAGAGGGAGTTCTTTGGTAATAGATGGGCTTCTCGTCTATATTTGAGGGACCCTTTTGAATGCCTGCTTCTGTTATCTATACATGTTCCTTTAAGTCCATGCCCAACAACAAGGCTGCTAACTACTCTCTTTATGCTGGAATAATGTACATTTCTATTGCAGTTGGCAAATAATGGGAAGAAAGAGCCTTCCTCTTAACGAAGTCCTTGACTAACCCGATAAACCTCTTCAGGGGTCAAATCATTTAATGATGTAAAATCCAATCCTTTTGGCTCCCCAATAGAGATTCTTTTTTCCTCATGTTATATTTTGTTCAATAGTTACAGAAGCCATCAAGGTTTGTTTTTTTTGCTTGTTTTAATAGATATTAATTTTTAGGGCAGTTCTCCATTAGTAATAGGACCTCTTCAGGGGTCAAATCATTTAATGATATAAAATCCAATCCTATTGGCTGACTCATCACAGAATTTACTGTATGTTTCCTTCTATACAGACCTTTAAATCTGACAATTTCAAAAAGCTTCTTCCTAGCTATAGCATTTATGTTACTATTTTGACCCTTGGTAAGGTGATCAGATAAACCACAGAAGTTTTAGGAACACTAACTTGATTGCTGTCTTATTAATAAGTAAGCTGGGAAACTGTAGACTGTGGGCAACATGACTCTCTTCTGTTATTTTATAGTTGGTGTAAGGTTGACTATGGATTGAATACAGTTTTGTTTCCTTCTTTCTTTCTCAGAGAGACATCTCCTGTATGGACGACCTGCAGTGCTTTACCGGACTAGATACGACATCTTATACCACACGGATTTTGAAAGTGGCTATAGTGAAATATTCTTGATGCCTCTCTGGACGTCATATACCGTTTCTAAGCAGGTTATTGAGAAAATTGGGCCTTATACTCTTTATTTGGTATAATGAGTGCTTTTGATGCATAGATTTGACCTTAATTGTTTTTCTGATTGAAGAAACCTTTTGCTGCATCTCCTGTGATACTATCTATTTCTTTTTGTGTATGCATGTTTGCATGTTCACGTGTGCCATGGCATACCCATGGAGGTGAAAGGGCAGCTTATAGAGTTGGTTCTCCCCATCCACTCTGTGGGTCCAGTGATTGAACTCAAGCATCAGTCTTGGAGGGAACACTTTTACTTGCTTCGCTGCAAGACATTTTTAAATTAGTCTTCATTCACTGTTCCGTCTGACCTACTATAATATGTAAGCGTTGAAAGAAATATAATAATGTTTTTAGATTCTTTTTTTCCTCATGTTATATTTTGTTCAATAGTTACAGAAGCCACCAAGGTTTGTTCTTTTTGCTTGTTTTAATAGATATTAATCTTTAGGACAGTTCTCCATTAGTAATCAGATTTAGTGAGAAGTAGCAAGTCCCCAGATATAACCATGCTCAGCCTGACCTTGCTGTCAACATTTTCTTTGTATTTTATCTTATGTTTTAAAAGTTGCCAAGAATTTAAAAGATTTGATTTCCTTATTTTAGTTTCTGTGTGAGTGTTTTTGCCTGCATGTACGTATGTGCGTGCACCTTATGTCCGAAAAATGAGACGGCATAGGATCCCTTGGAAGTGGATTTATGCATGGTTGTGAATCACCATGTAGGTGATGGGACTAGAATTCAAGTCCTCTGCAATAGCCCCAAGTGCTCTAAACTGCTGAGCGATCTCTCTATCCCCCTGTTTGTATTTTAATAAAAAAAATGTTTTTAACTGGAGTTTGAACTTCATAAGGATGTGATACAAAGCTATAGATCAGAAATTAGAACAGCTTATTTTGTAGTTGAAATACACATCTATTAGATATATTAAGTATATATACTTAGAAGTATATTTTCAACTTGTAAATGTAAATGACAAGATTACTACTTCCCCAACAGTCTTGTTAATTTCTACTCTGTGTGCATACATGCAAGGAGAGAGAGAGAGAGAGAGAGAGAGAGAGAGAGAGAGAGAGAGAGAGAGAGAGAGAGAGAGAGAGAGAGAAAGAGAAAGAGAGAGACAGGCAGACACACAGAGACAGAAAGATAGGTATGTATGCTTTTAAAAGAGTGTGTATGTGTGTGTGTATGTATGCATATGTATTTGTATGTGTGCGTGTGTGTTTTATCATGGATGCCATCCACCTCATACACTAGTTTGGTGTTTACTAAGTCAGCTAGGCTGGGTGATGGACAAACAGCTAGGCTCAGCCTGTCTGCTTCCTCAGCACTGGGCTCGCACCTGTGCTCCGCTGTGCCTGACTTGTTACTTGGGTTCTGAGGATCCAACTTAGGTTCTCATAGTCTTGCAAACCAAGTGATTGAGCTGTCTTCCCAGAACTTGTCTATTATTTTAAAGAGCATTTGCATGGCTTTTGTTGTTTGGCTTTTGATGCAGAGTCTTGGTATATAACCCCAGCTAATCTGGAACTTGCTATACAGACCTGGCTGGCCATGATTTTGTGAGAGTCAAGTTTTCTTGACTCTGCCTCTTGAAGGGTGGGATTTTACTTGTGTACCACCAGGCCTAGCTGGGGGTTTTAGATCTTCAGTGACCTTTGCAGCTGTGGAATTTCTGCTTTATGTGTTGTTTGACTTCAGACTTTGATAATAAAGAGTCTACTGCAGAAAACTAAGAGATTGAGAATTATAGGCTTATTGTATTTTTTTTAAAGAATGACTTTTTAAAAGGACTTAAAATATCAGATTATGAACTATGATAAGCTTGCAAGTTTGGGTTTGAGCTGTTCATAAGAGAAACTCTAGCTGTTTGGTCTCATCTCTGTAAAGCATCAAGCCATGAGTGTCTCTGACTCCAAATGCAGGCTGAGGTCTCCAGCATCCCGGAGCATCTGACCAACTGTGTTCGCCCTGATGTTCGTGTGTCTCCGGGATTCAGTCAGAACTGTTTGGCCTATAAAAACGATAAACAGATGTCATATGGATTCCTTTTTCCTCCCTGTAAGTTGCAGCATTAGGGTCTGGTCACTGTGTATGTGTGTGTGTGCGCGCGCGCGTGTGCACGCACATGTGCGCACGTATGTGGGCATGTCAGGATGTGAGGTATAATCCAGATTTTGAAGCTCGCTAGTTAGGATTTCAGTGGTCCAGGGTTCCTTCACGGGGAAGCATTTGGGAGGCTGTGAAATTCTCCCAAAATTGAGCCTGAAAATGACCAGCTTATAAACATCCTGCTCTTCTGGAAACATCTAAAGTATAGGGGAAATGTGTTCTCCTTCACACTGTTAAAGTGGCGGGTGGAAGAAATAGTAAGTTATGAGGACATTAATTCTCTCTTAAGAAAGGGTTTTCATTTGACAGTTCCATATGTTTATATGATGTGCTTTTGTCATTTTTATCCCCCATTGCCCTCTGTCACCCTGCCTCCTGCTTGGAGCTACCTTCTCTCCAAGTCTCCCTCCCATTTCCACGCCCCCTTTTTGTGTGTGGCCCATTGAGTTTAATAAGAGTCATTTGCCTGAGCGTGGGTGGGAGGCTATTTAGTGGCACAGTCCTGCAGAGGTGATTTCCTAAAAACAATTACATCTTATTATCTTAATGACATTTTTTAAAGAGTCTAAGTCACAATAATGGCATCAGAGAACTAAAGACTCAAGAACTCCGTAGGAAGAAAAGGGCTGTAAATACTTTCAGAGAGCATGGAGGGCGGTGAAGCGACCCAGTGGGCGTGAAGTCAGAAGTGTCTAATAGAGGGGATACGTGGAAATAAAAGTTCAGGCCTGCTGGCTTAGAGCTGTTTGGGTTGGCCTAAAGACTGCTTTTCTGCTGATGTCAGCCTTGGTAAGCAATGCATTCTGTTTGCTCTCCTGATGTTTAGATCTGAGCTCTTCCCCAGAAGCTAAATATGATGCATTCCTCGTAACCAACATGGTTCCTATGTATCCCGCTTTCAAGCGTAAGTATATTTACCTAATAAACTGTTACTTAGAAAATAAATATTTTAAATTTACCCTTTACTTTTTTTTTTTTTTTTACCCCTCCTATACTGGTTTTAATAATACCTTGCAATGGTTCATCTTTTATGCCCTTTGAAGACCTTTTATATAAATTCCCTCCAGTTGACCTGCGTGGGAGGGAAGCTGGCCAGTGATCTAGTCCTTGCTTATAATTCGGAAATTGACAGCATAGAAAGTGACCCAGGCCATGAGCGGTAGAGCTGAACTAAGCCATGTTCTAACCTGCAGTCCTTTTTCTGTTTTTATGAATCTTACTGAACTTTAGAGGTCACTTGCACCCTTCCCAACATCTATATTTATGTATTGAGCATAAGGCTGTGAACACCCTTTTCCTTTAGGGTGCTAATGTTGTTCTGAATGTTGACCCTAAAACCCAGGAGAAGATTATGAATATTCTTGTTTATCAGAATACAAAATCAAATGATTTTATGCAAGTTATTATTTTAGCTTCTTTGACTATATAGTTTGTTTGTTCACAAGACAAGTATTTGTGGATGACAGTGATTCTGTGAACTGAGTAAGCACCGTGTACTCTGGCCCGCAAAGCCAACTCTTGGTCCCTAGTGTGTGAGCATTGCTTATGCCATTTTTTAGTAGTGTGTATTGAACTCAGAACCTCATACACACTAGACAAACCCCCAACCACGAAGCTATCTCCTTCACCTCTTATCCCCTTTGGAGATGGTATCCCATGCAGTCCATGCTGCGTTTGAACTAGCTGTGAAGCTGAGAATGGTCTTCTTTCCTTCCCTCCTGGATGCTGGGCAAAGTCATTTGCTACCACACGTAGTCTATACAGTGCCCAGAGTGAAGCCCGTACTTGGCGTACGCTAGAAAAACACTGCCAACTGAGCCCATTCCCTAGTCCTAGAGCTTCAGAAATCCTATTGTCGGATCTCTAAAGATTTACATGCCCAATGGCTAAAATACTTCCCCTTCTGCTAACACTGTAACTCTATCTGGCATGCTCTGCCCCCACTACGTTGCCTGAGATATACGAACTCATTCAGCTTTCAGATCTCTGCTTCTTCTTCGCCTCTGCTGGGAACTTCCCCTGACCTACTGGGCCAGGCTTACTGCCTCCCTGGCATTGTCGGCTTCCTCTTATCTTTCCTTTCACAAGTTTTAGTGAAAAACAAAGTTAAAACTGGAGAACAGGTTTCGATGGTCACAGCTGCTCTTGGCTCCTGACATTGCACTTGAAGAAAGCCTCCTACAGAGAGTTTGTCTGAAACAAGTGTTTTTGTGCACAAAGGACTGACTGATCTGTGTCTTTGTACAGGCATCTGGACTTATTTCCAAAGGGTTTTGGTGAAGAAATATGCCTCAGAAAGGAATGGAGTCAATGTAATAAGTGGACCAGTTTTTGACTACAATTACGATGGCTTACGAGACACTGAGGATGAAATCAAACAGTGAGCTTCTCTTTTCTGTTCTGTGTGAGATGCCTAAATTCTAAGGCGTCATTCGAGGATATTCCTATGCTAGAGAAGAGCTCATGCCCTTAAATATTTTGTCTTTGAATCTCATTATTAAGATCTCTAGTTGTCTTTGATCTTTAAGTGTGGTGTTAGTAGCTAGAAAAAAATTTTGATTTTTGTGATAGAAAAGTATATCAATATTTTTGAAATTATCATTTATTCCTCAGGAACTCTTCAGTAGCCAAATTGCAATTTTAATTGATTTTTATGATTTTTGGAGAGTTTTGGAATCTTTTCTATCTTCTGAGTCAGTATGGCTTATTAAAAAGTTACATAAAGACCTTGGTTGAATCCAATTCTCTCTCTCCTATTGGTACTATTGAGATATAAAAAGGTAAGGTAAACACTGTGCTTAACAGTATGTAGTCTAGTGCATTTATACATGCACAAATAGTCAGAAATCAGCACAGAGTGCATAAATAAAATAGATACTTAGCAAACAAAATGCTATTTTGAAATACAGATAATAATATAGACGTTAACTTCCTTTTCAGCAATTGAAAAGAGAAATTTCATCTTAATTACATATATTTATTGTTGGTCATTTTGATAGTTTTAAACAAAATTAAGTTCACTCAATTTCAAGATTTAGAAAATGATTAAAAGTATAGCATCAAGCTGGGTGAGGGATTTTAATGTGTACACTTTGCTCTACTGGAGAAATCCCGTTTAATAGCATGAGGCTCCTCTCCCACTCTTGATGTTAATGCTTCCTTTGTACCAAGTTCAGGTTCTCAGTGTAGGCTAAAAGTGCTGTGATTCCTCTACATCCAGTGTCTTGGGATCCTGGACCATTTTCTGTACCTAGGAAAGTCATCTTTCTGAAACACAAACCTAATATTGGCACTTTGTATCTGCCAGACCTCCAATGGAGTATTGCAGCCTAAACCACAGCCCCTAAATGCTGGATTCCGGCTCTCAGAAACCATCGCAATTGGTCTTTTATAGACTTTTCCAGCTCCTTGCTCTACGTCATTATTCTAGTCACCGTTTATTGCCTCCAGCTCTTCAATGCAGCCACTTTATTTTCTTGGGATACCTTTCTGTTTCTACCATGTAGAGACAGGGAGACAATTCCAGGCAGAGAGAACATCATGTTTGTTTAACGTAGGCTAGTAGGGTGTTGCCATGGGTACGCAGCTTTAAGAGAACGTTCTGACGCGGCTTGTAATTTTCCTGACTTTCCTGGTTCAGGTATGTGGAAGGCAGCTCTATTCCTGTCCCAACTCACTACTATAGCATCATTACCAGCTGCCTCGACTTCACTCAGCCTGCAGACAAGTGTGATGGTCCCCTCTCGGTGTCCTCTTTCATCCTTCCTCACCGGCCCGACAACGACGAAAGTTGCAATGTGAGTTCAGAGGCAGAGTCCTCCGGGCTTAGCGCTCAGACTCAGCTGTGTTTCTTAACTTGTACCCCCACTATTGAACCAGAACAAAGCACGTGGATCACCCAGCCAGATGGAAAGGGGGAATGACTCAAGTAGAACTGTACTGCATATATAGGGACCTGGTATTCCATAATAATAATTTCGTATTGTTTTCTTCGTGTGTGTGTGTGTACATGTGTGTGCATGTGCATATGTGTATATATGCAACACAGTTCTATTTATGTTTTCTATGTTTAACATTTTTTTTTCTTCACAAAAATGATGTACCAAAAGGGAAAATAATAGTAGGGATAGAATAAGAGTTCAAAAACATTTACCGTATTGACCTTTCCTTTTGTGGATGCTTAGAAACATCCATAATAAAAGTTTTTAAAACACATGCACACATGCACTTATTAGTCAGGTTATCTTTTGTTGCTAGCTGTGGGAAAACACAGCAGCCGTCTCACAGCACACAGGACTCCTGTATTGTTTATTTTCACATGGAGAGAGCTAGGAAGCAGAATGATATAACAAAAAGGCCCTTAGCAGAGGCTGGAGAGATGGCTTAGCGGTTATGAGCATTGGCTGCTCTTCAAGAGGACCAGAGTTCAATTCCCAGCGCCGATATAATGGCTCATAACCAACTGGAACTCCAATCACAGGATTCCAGTGCCCTCTTCTGGCCTCTATGAACACACCAGGCATATGCCTGTTGCTCAGATATCCAAGCAAACAAATTACACATACTCATAAAATAAATAAAATATATTAAATTTAAAAAAAGGAACAGCCCTCGGCAGGAAGATAAACCAGGCCGTGTGTACAGATTTAAGACTCAGGAACAGGTCATATGTTCTTCTCTTATATGTTTATTGTGATGGAAACTCTTTGCTGCAGGTTTGATTCTAGAAGTAATAGCCAATATGCTTCAATTTCACCAATAGAAGGAACAGGGATAGACTCTCTAGAATGGGATTGTTAGTCGATAAATTACATTCAAATTCCTAAAGTGTGTAAAGTGTTTTAGAAGAAAAAGTACAGTTAGCCACAGACATAAACTCCTAGGCAGCCTACCATAGGGCTGAAAGTGAAACGAGCAGAAATACCTACACTAAGAAGTTAAAGGCCAGCTGGGTGTAGTGGTGCGCGCCCTTAATCCCAGCACTTGGGAGGCAGAGGCAGAGGCAGGAGTATCTCTGTGAGTTTGAGGCTAACATGGTCTACAAAGTGAGTTCCAGGACAGCTGTTACACAGAGAAACCCTGCCTCAAAAAAAAAAAGTAAAAATAAGATAAAATGCCATAACGGTTGGTCCAATGAAGATTATCATCTTCATGCTTCTTGGGCAGTGTGGCTCCTGGACAAAGGCTTCAATTGTGGATGAAGAATTCAGGCCACGACTGTTCAAAGCAAAATAAAGACTTTAGGAAATAATAGAAATGTGAGCTATGGTATAAGCAGCTAGTTACATTTTTCTCAAAGATCGTATTTGATGGGAGATAGTATTTTACACTTGATAGTAGCCAAAAGGCTAAGAAGTGATGGGTGGTGTTTATAAAAATTGCCTGTTTTCAAAAATTTAAAATTGTAGTGGTCGTTGCATTAACACTGGTTGTAATATCTGTAGAAGTTGTTATTCCCATTTTCCAAGTGTGTGTTATGATCCAAGTATTGTGTAGGTCCTCTTCATATATTGTTCTTGTCATTAGTCATCCTGGAAGGTCTCTCTTTCTTCCTCCTGCCTTTGTGTTGACTTTTAAGGAAGTTACATTTACTAAAAGATGATGGTGAGCTGGTAGGATAGGGAACTTTAAATTCCAAAGATAATTAGCAGTTATCTGCAGAGAACTTGGGGAGTTTTTCTTATTGTGCAATTAGATAAACAAGAAAAAGCCTTTCATCAGAAGGGCAACATTTTAGGTTTTGCTCTAAGGAGTTTAGGCTGGTGGAAGTTGAACATGGTGTTCAAAAGGTATTGGCAAGATTTATGAGAATGAGGTCACAGAACTGGACCTGGGGTGTGGTCTTAGACACTTAAAGAGAAGGCTGGAAGGCAGAAGTACTGTAGCCAGGGGATTTCTGGGGCCCCATGTGCAGTTGGGAAGGGAGAAGAAGAGGGGAAGCAGAAAGTGACAGATCACGGCCATCAATTCATCAGCTCGATGTTTCAGTCTCAGTTGTTCATAGCGGAAGATGCTTCCTCTTGGAACACCACTCTACTTCCCTTAAGAAAGCCTCAGTTCTCCTGAAAACCCATGGAGAGGTAAACGAAACACATATAAAATGGAATTCAAAATTGCTCCGAAATTGAAAGACGGAGTACATGTCACATAGACATTTATACATACGGTAGGCTGTTTACAGTATATCTTGGTTCTTTGGGAATCCTTCACTCACTGCAGGATGGCGGTGGGAGAGTTTGGATCCCAGCTTGGCCACTTCTTCTGCATGAACATACATTCATACACATGAACGTAAAGAATAATAAATCAAACTTTAAAAAGAATGACTATCAATACTGCAGAAATTAATCATGATTGTTTGTGGTTGCATTAATATTCTGTTATTTCTTTTAAAATTTTTTTTCCTATTTCCTTGAATTCTTACCATTCTAGCTGGCTGTGATTTTGAATGAGGAAAAACTCTTTCAAGCCTGTTCACACACCCACATAACTCCATTTTGAAAGGAAACATCGGACTCACTGACCATTGAGAAATCCAACAAAAGAGCAAAATATGAAAAATTTCCCAAAATATAACCTCATGCTTTTCCTGAGGGGGTCTTGACCCATCAGGAGACCACCTACTTTGTTAATTATATGGTGATGCCGAGGACTGGTCAGTAGCCTTGCGGGTAGGGCTAAATTTAGGTTTGACTTTATTGGGAGTTGCAGAAATCTTGGTTAGCTTAGGCAGGGGGGGCAGGTTATGAAAGGCCCGAATCCTAGCTTCTGCCTGCAAAGCCATTTCTACACATTGCCTGGAAAGGCCAGGCATTGGTTTCCTGAACCAACAAGCTCACGGTACATTTTTAGACTTGGCCTGAGCTACCGTCACTCTTGGTCCAGGTCTGTGTGGGTTGAAGCTTTCTGAGAAAACCTTTGCAGGTCCCTGGGCCTCGGTGGCTGGTTCACTGAGATCGCCAGTGGTCAAGAGTTAGGTGAGGGCATGCCTGAACATTCGTGGCCCTGGGCTGTGCAGCACCCTGTAGACTTCTCTAAAGACTCTCGCTGGACATTTCAGACCTGAGGTATGAGGTAGTGGTATAATTTGTGAAGTCCTTCCTGCCCCAGGTTATTAACGAAGAGTAATAGCTTAATTTTGCTTAATTCATAGGACACTCACGTGATCTTATTATGCCCCTCCACCATGTTTCCTCCAAATTGAAATATTTTTGAGATGCAAGGGTCTCTTTACCTGAAGTATCTTTTAGTTTCAAGTTAGACACGGAATGCATTGCTCTGTCATTCTGCATGGTTTTAGCCTGGAGTTTTGCCAATGAGGCTATTACATGAAGAGCTAAGGCAGAAGGAGACCCCCTTCCCTTCTTTGGTGGTGTTATTATTGACTCCTTTTCCTTCTTCCACTGCCTTTGAATTTTTTCTACCTCCCAGCGAAATGGTGAAGACAGCATTAGTGGCCTTGTGAATCAATGAAGCTGGGGCAGGGGTTTGGGGGTGTTCAGTAGCTTTACCAAGTCACTGAAGCAAGGAAACAGTGGAGCCACATTTCCAACTCAGAATTTTTGGGCCCAAAAGTGCCAGATACATCAACTGACCTGTTTCAAGCTGAACTCACTATCAGATAGTAACTCATTGCCGTTGGCTAGGTGGTTGATGGATCTGATGGGTCTTCTGAGCAGCCTTGGGATGCTTGCTAGTTTCCTATGCTAGGCACTGGCTCTTTCTTTATAGTGTGAGACAGAAGAGCATCCCAGGTTAGGTGTGTGGTGCTTTCAACCCTACCCTACGTTCGATGGCTGAGAAGAAAATCAAATGGTTGGATTCCGCACAATAGTCCTCATTTTGTCTTGTGTTTTAAGAACCCAGTGAGAACTACCCCTCTTCACGCCACTTTCTCATTTGTCCGGCACAGCTTTTTATGGCCGAAAATGGAATTGTGCAGCATTTCTGACAGGGATTCAGTAGAGACAGGAAGATCAGGCCAGTGCAACAAGCTTTGGGTCTGTGCACATAAGTGTGGGAAATGACCATTTAGGATAATCTCTTCTAGGAAAAAAAAATCTTACTGGTTCATTTCCTTTGCAGAGCTCGGAGGATGAGTCCAAGTGGGTAGAGGATCTCATGAAGATGCACACAGCGCGAGTGCGAGACATTGAGCACCTCACTGGTTTGGACTTCTACCGGAAGACGAGCCGGAGCTATTCAGAAATTCTGGCCCTCAAGACATACCTGCATACATATGAGAGCGAGATTTAACTTTCTGGGCATGTGCAGTATATTCTTAGCAACTGGTGTATATTTTTATATTGTGTTTGTATTTATTAATTTGAGGCAGGACGTAAAAAAACACTTAGTATTATAATCCTATACCAAATCTGACATAGTAAGCCTGAATGACTCTGTTACTTTTCCTCTAACGCTTGAGTTAGACTGAGTTGTGTTCTGATTAGAGCTTCTAGTGAACACTGCGGCTCATGATCCAAGCAGAAGCTTCCACATGGTGCTGCAGACAGAACATTTGCAGCGAGGAAATATTAATTTTCCAATGCACAGTCACCACACATAGTCCTGTTCCGTATTGAGATACTGATTTTGTAAAGCTACATTCATCTGCTGTTAACGCTGACCGATGTATTTAAGCCTTATAGACCAATCTTAACGATAATAAATCACACGTTCAGATTTCCCCTGGTTCTGTCTGGCCTTTGTTTCATTTGTGAACCTGCGGGCTTACTTCACGTGGTGTTGGCATGCTCATGAGAAACACATTTCTTGCATGGAGTCCTCTTCCCATCTGCATCCTTGATAATTAACTGAATGATGATATAGGCACGTACATATAGGGACTCAGAAGGGCAGAGAAAAAATGAATTAGAACAGGGAAAAATTGTTTTGTAAGGCATTCCAGACTTTGGAAGAATAGTCACTTTTGATTGGTTCAGTTCAAAACTCTCAATAGTAGCGTCAACCTTAGCTGTTTTATGGGGCTAAAGATATAGATAATATTAGTTGACTGAATATGTGCAAGACACTGTGTTCAATTCCCTGCCCTACAAAAACAAAAACAGCATTAATCATGCATTCTATATAAAACATCCACCTGAGAACCATAGAGAATGTAAAGAGAAGGAAGTAAGTCCAGTTCATAAACGTACAAGCAACCAATCAAGTTAAAGCAGAATTGCCAAAGGCAAGGTGTTAGTTACAGTACAATGACAGAGGAATATGATATGAACGGGATTTCAAAGCACATAGTTATGGCTTCAAATAATATTGATGTATAGAGAAGAGAGGTCGTTAAAATTGTTAATCACATTACAGAAAGAGATGTAATTGCCTTATTAATGTTGTCAATATTGTCACATTTCCAATTACTGCCAGTATTATCATTTTTAAAAATTAAATAGAAGCATATGGCTTTTTTCCACTGTGGCGGTGATCACGATTGGTTCTTAGGTAGGTAAAATGGGTTTTTAAAGTTTTACAAATAATCCTTTAAAATGTATTAGTTTAAGAGAGAAGAAACAGTGCCGAGTGAAAAAAAAATTAAAGAAAACAACATGACATCAAAAGATGGTCCCAAGAGTATTCGAAAAATTACAGGCGACACTTGAAACAGGGCCACAAGTCTACTTTAGTGATTATTGTCTTGTTAAGTTTAGTTACATTTATTGGGCACCGACTGTTGCAGGCATGTCTCTGATACTTTGTATGCCTTGTGTTTAAACCCTGAAAAACAGGAAGCCTAGGGATGATTTTTAGGGACAGGGAAAGATTGAGGTGTGAGTGGTAAGCGGGCTTGGGCTTTGGGATAGAGGGCAAGGAGGGTAGACATAAACAGGAATACAGTTCCTTATTCATTCTGTATTCAGTGATGACGTAATGAGCATCACATGCCAGCTGGCCAGCAGGGATAAAACAATGTATAAAACCCTGCATGGTTCCTGGACTCGTAAAACATGTTTTTCAGTTAGAGAAAGATGCTATTTAAAAGTGCTGGAGTTTAGTGACAGGCATGCAGGTGTCAAGGGTGGGGAAAGGGAATGACCTTGTAGACAACATTCTAGTTTGGATTTGGGACAGGAGAAGAGCTGGCCTCAAGGAAAGCAGAGACAAGAGAAGAAATACCGATGGTAGGAAAACATCTCAGATGTGTGAAGACCTGAAATAGATGTCCTGAACACAGTGGCATCTAGGTAGTCAGGGACCAGGTCAGATTCCAGAGGAGTTCCGAAAGGCCTTATATGGTGTCTTGATCCCACCCACAGGGCACTGGGGAATAACTGAGAAGTCTCAAGCCCGGGCATGATGAGATGTGATTTAAGATTTCGGTATATTGACCTGACTAGGGAATAATTACATTGTGTCTTCTGGGTAGAAATCCACACAGGAATAAACCCAATTAAGGGGTCCACTTATGAAAGAGATGCTTCTCTCCCCAGAGCATCCCTGCGGGGAAGGAGGGTTAGTTAATTGTGCCTCTCAAAGTGCTTGTGAAGACAAGAGTTCTGCATCACCTGAGACT
This sequence comes from Arvicola amphibius, assembly GCF_903992535.2. Classification (NCBI taxonomy): domain Eukaryota; kingdom Metazoa; phylum Chordata; class Mammalia; order Rodentia; family Cricetidae; genus Arvicola; species Arvicola amphibius. The sequence continues at coordinate 16,561,493 of NC_052055.2, read as the reverse complement.
GAACTCTTCCAAGATGGGTTAAACCTGAGGCTCCCGGAGAGAACAAGGTAAATTTACTTGAATCCCATGGCTCTATTTTTGTCTTGGGATCAAAGCTTTCTGTCTCATAAACAAACTCAGCCCCTGTGTATTTCAAGTACGTGGCTTTGCAGATAAATACACGGCATTAATTGTGGGGTTATTTATGAAAGTCTCTGAATGGACAGGGACTCTATTAAAAACGAGGCCTAGATGGCTATTTTAAGTTGGGATTTTTTTTAAAAAAAAAATATATATATCAAGTCCTTAGTCCATTCATGCACTCATTGAGCAAGTTGCTAGCCACTCACTAGCATGGTGGTCCCACCCGGGTGCAAGGGCTCAGAAACTGCCTCTCTAAAATGATCTCACTGAGAATGGGGGAAACCAGAAAAGCAGCCACATGCTTTCCCAAGGGAGAAAACACTCTGCCTTGTTTATAAGAGGGTTGACTTTTAAAAAATCTCTGAACAAAAGGCTTGCTGGGTGCCAACTTGGTTTGCGTAACTGCCCAAGAGCCGCAGCCCCCAGCTTCCTGTCCCATTGTTCCTTGTGGTGGTTGGGAAGAGGGTGGTTGTGGGAGACCCAGATGACTTCTCCTGTTTACTCTTCTCTCGCTGGGGCTCTCTTGTTCTGTTTCCCTGCTGAATTAGGACAGGGCCGCCCTGTGGGTGGGAAGTAGAGATGGCAATGGGCGATCTCCTGCGGCTTTGAAGCCAGGAATTGTTTGGGACAGTGACAAACACAATTCAGATGTTCAAGTTTAAAAGCTGGGGTAGAGCGCTCTGCTGGAGGTCTAACCTAGGGTGGTAGCGGTTCCTGTTTGGGCTGTGTTTCTAGGAAGCCAGGGTCCTTGACCTCTCTTGGCAACTCTTGCTAACTGGAGTGAAATGTGGAAAAACTGAGTTCTGGCATCATTTTCTTCTCTTTCCCCATTCTCTTTGTCTTTACCTCCTTTCCTTCTCTTCTTCTTCCTTTTAATTCTTCTGCTTCCCCCTCCCTCCTCATTTCTGCTTCTGCCCATTTCTTTTTCTTCATTGCTCTCTAATTCCACCTCTTTGGAGGTAAAACTAGCATGTATAAACTGCAGCTATGTAAAGGATACATTCTGATAAACCTTTATACATATGTACTTCTGTGATACAATCCTTGACACCAGGTTAGTGAATACATACATCATACCTATGCTGATTATTATTATTTATTATTATTATATTATTATTATTTTGTCCATATGACACAAGCTGGAGTCATCTGGAAAGAGGGAACTTCAGTTGAGCAATGACTTCCATCAGATTGGTTTGTTGGTGATAAGCTTCTGGGTAATTTTCTTGATGATTGATGTGGAAGGGCCCAGTCTGCTCTGAGTGGTGCCATTACTGGGAAAATGGCCCTAGGTTCTATTAGAAAGAAAGAAAGAGAGAAAGAGAGGAAGGAAGGAAGGAAGGAAGGAAGGAAGGAAGGAAGGAAGGAAGAAAGGAAGGAAGGAAGAAAGAAAGAAAGAAAGAAAGAAAGAAAGAAAGAAAGAAAGAGAGAGAGAGAGAAAGAAAGAAAGAGCAAACTAGTAAAACTTCCTCTGTAGTTTCTGCCTCCAGGTTCCTGCTTTGGCTTCCCTCAAGGATGGACTGTATCCTGTAAGCTGAAATAAGCCCTTTCCTCTCCAAGTTGGTTTTGGTTTGTGTTTTTTTTTGCAGAAGTAGAAAGCAAGCTAGAACAATGCTCAAACATTTCCTTGTGTCCCACAGTTATCTTTTTACATTCTCAAACCACTCTGCCTCCTCTCAGAACCCTCCAACCTTGACCCCCCCAGCTATGCTACCCTAGAAGAGTTAGCTCTCTAGTGTTTTCTACCAAGAGATGACTTGAGTAGTCACTGCTAGCTGCCTGACTTCTTTCAGTACAGCTAGTCCAAGACTCCTTAGCTTATTGCACAAGCAATGCTCCATTCTTTTTTAATTGTGCAGCATTATGTTCTGTAGACACAACCCGTTGGCTTGTTCATCTGGTGGTGGACACTTGGACTGTTTTCAGGTTTCAGTAATTGCCAAATAGCTGCATTGTTAAGAACATGTGTGTATAACTTTTTGCATATGGGATTTGTTTTCCTTTCTCTTTAGTAAAAACCTAGGTGTGGAGTGGCTCGATCCTGAGGTAAATGGATACAATTTAATTTCTGTATGTAAGTGTAAAATTCATTGCCAAAGTGGTTGAATTTGATATTCCCATGAGCCGTGTTTGAGAGCCCCACCGTCTTACGTCTTCAGCTCTTGGTGTGGCTGGTTTAGTTTTGGAAATTCTAATTGGTTAATAATAGTATTTCAGAGACTTCTTTTCAGATGGGGTTTTTACGATGTAGCCTGGGCGGCCCAGAACTCGCTGTGTGTCTCAGGCTGGTCTTGAACTTGCAATTGTTCTCCTGTTTCTGTATCTTCCATATGCTGGGATTGCAGGAGTGCACCTCTGTGGTCAGCCATTTTTGCTCTTCCTCAGCGCCAGCAGTGGTGAGCATTGTGTGACAGGATCATTCACCGTCCATGTATTTCACTCAGGAAATTTTCGTTAAAGGATTTTGGTCATTTGAAAATTATTATTTTCTAGTCTGAGAGTTGCCTTTTTTTACTTTCTACATTACATTATGGAGATTAAAGTTTTTAAAATTTATGATGAAGTTCAATTTATTGTTTTGATTTTCAGTAAATTCTGATTTGCTTTAGTATCTAAGAGGTATTTGCCGATCTCAGTGTGGCCAATCATTTTCTCTCTCTCTCTTTTTTTTTCTAGAAGTTTTAAGTTTTCATATTTTAGTTTAGATTTATGGTTCACTTCATATTAGTTTTGTACGTTTATGTCATATAAGAGATGAGCTTTAGCTCTTTTTTTATATATGAATAGCCATTTTTTTCAGCAGCATTTAAAAATCGTTTGACAGTTTCTTTCATTTATATATGAATTTTAATTCTCATATTCCCATTCTTTTTTTTTCTTACCCCTTTCTGTCCCCTAGAACACTTCTCAGCAAGCCTCCCCAACATCTTTAAATCTTTTTTTTTTTTTTTTTTTTTTTTTTTTGGTGTGTGGCCCTTTATTTAGACTCCCTTGACTGAGTGTGGGTGGGAGTTACTAATTGGAGCAAGAGCATCTTCCCAGTGGCTACACCACTGAGGAAAATGATACCATCTTCCAACAGCACCATCTGCCAGTAGTCCCTCAGGTCCTCATGGGCCTTTCCCCACCCACGATGAGACGTTGAAGGACTGGATCATACATGGGTGTTATTCAGATCTACAGAGCCTTCAGGAGGCAACAGCTATGTCTAGAAGATATCTCTTCACTGCAACTCCCCCCTATCACCCCGGTTCCTAGATTCTTTTTGCCCCCTTCCATAATGTTCCCTGAGCCTTGGAGGTGCTAGAGCTGTCTAAAAACAATTCACTTTGTTCAATTTGATTTTTTCTACTTTGGCCATAAACCAGTCATGTGTGTAGACGGCTATTTACTTCCTTGCTCACTGTCTTCCATTGATCTGTCTGCCTGTTGTTCCCACTGGCACATGTCATGTGAATGACTATGCTTTCATAATAATTTTAAACTGAAGGATTGGTAGCTTCCCAACTTTATTCCTTTTTATAAACCCAGTCTGCTGTCGTCCTTTGTTCTTCCACATCAATTTCAAAATCAGCTTATCAATTTTTAGAAAAGGATCTATGGGGATTTTTATCGACTCAATCCATCAAATTATTTATAGTTAACATGTTAAGTAACCTGGAGCATCCTGACCTATGAGCAAAATGTATTTCTCCAAAATGTATAGTTGGCCTTTTTCTGACTGAAAGGTCTTTATTTCACTCATGACTTTTAAAGATATTTTCAGTGGGTGAGGAATTCTAGGTCGACAATTCTTCCTTTCAGTGCCCGAGACACATTGTCTCATTGTCCTCTGGCATGCTTTATTTCTGATGGGAACGTGGTCACACTTGTTTTTGTCCTTTTTTTTTCCCTCCAGCTGCTTCTAACATTTTTGAAACTCAGCTTTAAATGACCTCATTTCGACGGGCCTTCGTTTTCTTATTTATTCGTTTTTTTTTTTCCTTCTGCTTAGGATACACGAGTTCATAGTTTTCATAAATTTTAGAAAATGTAAAGATGTTGTGTTTCCAGTGTCTTGGGTTATTTCAGGGACTTGGACTGTATGTGTGTTTGGTTTGTTGAACAGGTTTCACTGCTCATTTGTTTCCTAGCTTTTATTACTTTAATCTCAGGTCGTTGTTTTGTGCTTGCTATACCTTCAAGCTCGCCGTTCTCCCCTTCCCCGCTTTTAAAAGTTAACTTTTTTACTTAAAAAGGCTTTTAAATCTATTTAGTATTTTTGATCTCAGCATCTGTAAAGTTTTTGCATGTATGTGTATATCTGTGATATTGGTGTTATGTGTGCATGCATGTTCACGAGTGTGGGCATGTGTGCACGTATGTGCGGGTGCAAGTAGAGGCCTGAGGGTGATGTTGGGTGTCTTCCTTGACAGCTCTGCACCTTACATATTGGGTTGAATTTCTCAGTTGATCCTGGATCTTCTCATTTAGGGCTGGCCTGGCTAACCAGCTTGCCTTGGGGATCCTAGACTCTTCCACTTACAATGCACTAGACTAGAGATAGTTGGGCTGTTGTGCCCACCCAGCATCTCCATGGGCTCAGTTGATCTAAACTTCTGGCCCTCATTCTTGTGGAGAAAGACCTTCAGCCCACTGAGTTATTTCCTCAGAGCCTGTAATTTTTATATATCCAAATTCAGTCTTGGGCTAGTGAATGGCTTCGAGGGGGAAAGGTGATTGTCTTTCAAGTCTGCCAACCTAAGTTCAGTACCCAGCACCCACGTACAGGAAGAAGGAGATAACTGAGTCTGTGAAGTTGTCTAGGACAATCAACGCCTGCATGCATGTGCACGTGGACACACACACACACACACACACACACACACAGACAAAATGAACACATACAAACTCATTCTAAATTATGTGTATGACTTCCTTATCTTAGCATGTTTTGTTTCTCATGGTTTCCTGAGTACAGAGAATATAATTAAGGTAGTAATTATTACTTCTATTACAGTAATATAATTATTACTTCTAATACAGTAATATAATTATAATTACAGTAGTATAATTATTACTTCTATGCTTTGACATAATTTGTTGCTTTAATGCCTAAGTTTATGAATGCTTATGCTTCATGACATTTCTGGGCAAAATTCAATTGATTGATTTTTTTTGTCTTTGTTATAAGCTGATTACATTTTCTGCTTACTTAGTCATCTTAAAATTTCATTTCATATATGCAAATTTTACCTTTTTGGGTGCTGGATTTGAAACACTCCCTTAAAAAATTTCAAGGTATTACATTTATATTTGGGGAAGACTAAGAAAGCTTCTTGAAAAAAATGTATTATTACTCATTACAGTTTAATGGCAAAATTTTTTTTCCCTGATAAAATTTAGGTTGGGAGCTATTTTGTCTCTACTACCGAGGAAAGACAGTTTTTGTTTCAATGATGCAGGTATCCTATGGAGTCTTGCATTCTGCCTATTGGGAACTGGCGAATTCTAACCCTTGGTTGAACCCTGTGCACTGTCCCTGTAATTATTTTAGGCTTAAGCTCTGAGTGTTTTTCTCACAAAGAGCTTCAGTGATTAATATTCTCCTGAACATCGGAGAGGGGCTCCCTGCAGCACCCTGGGGCCCTCCTGTCCTCCTGTCACTAGAAGGTGTCACCTAGATTTAGAGAGGGACTTCTAATCTCATCTGATCTGGATTTTTGGAGACTCATCCTAGTTGAAATGGTCCAGTCAAGAGAATTCCTCACAGGTGTGCCCGGCTGCTTGAGTTTTAGTTAATTCCAGACAGCATCAACTTGACAATCAGGCTAACCATTACAATGATGGATACAGATTTTTCAGCCTAAGTCAACTTTATTTAATAGTAAATTCAATCTAATGTTTACTAATGCTCAGATTTAGCTAAAACATTGCAAATTTTAGCTATAAATTGCAAATTTGAAAACAGCTTTTAATTTCAAGGCTCCCACATTATGCTGGGTAGTGAATGTTGAAAATACATTTAATGATAACAGAAAGAGCTACCATGTTTTCATGATGAAGTTAAAGATGACTCTGATATAATGCAGTGAGTGTACAGGTCCGTCAACCCTTTAATACTCACCACAATTCTGAGATTCACACTCAGCTCCTCATTTTTAGAAATTTAGAAATTGGGGCTGGAGAGATGACTCGGTTCTGAAGAGCACACACTGTTCTTGCAGAGGACCCGAGTTTGGTTGCCTGCACCTAGGTCAGGTGTCTGGCTCACAACCACCTGCAACTCTAGGTTAAAGGAGCTGATGACCTGTTTTAGCCTCTGTGTACACTTGCATTCATGAACGCACACACACACACACACACATACACACACACACACACACACACGAGAGAGAGAGAGAGAAAGAGAGAGAGAGAGAGAGAGAGAGAGAGAGAGAGAGAGAGAGAGAGAGAGAGAGAGAGAGGAGGAGGAGGAGGAGGAAGGGATGTTTGTGTTCTTGGGACAAAATGGCTTGTCAAGTCATGTAGATAAAGAGGAGACTAGGCTTTCAGGGAGGAAGCTATAGGTGGGGAGCAAATAAAGTAAGTGATGGGTTAGGAGATGCCCTTCCTGGAGAAAAGTGAAGAACAGAATGGTTACTGCTTACAAATGTTGAAATTCTGCAATTATAGCAAATGCAGGGAATTAAATTCATTTTCCTTCAGCATGCTCACTCTGGGTTTGGAATTGGAAGACTGGAGTCCATATAGATGTGTCTGGCTGTATTCAGGTAACAGAAGAACTTGTGGAAAGAATTTAAGCTTTGCTCTGTTTATGCTGCATTGCTCCTAAGCATTTAATGCTGCTGCCTGGCATGAGCGAGATGGAAATCACCCAATGCAGCTGGGTAGGCGGTCAGTGTAGTATCTTGCTGTCACTGGATGAAGGATGAAGACACAGCCTGTGTTATTGGCCTTGAGGATGGAAAGCTCTGTCAGTTAAAACAAAAGAGAGTCAGTGACAGAAGGAATAAAGGAACAGGGATCAGTCAGAGGCTTCACATTGGGTAGTTGGGGAGAGGGCAGAGCCTCTCACCCAGACTTCTGGAGAGGACAAGCTGGAAGGCAGCAAGGAGCTAATGAGTCAGCTTTGAAGGGCTTAGTTTGGCATATGGGTGAATCATGCTGGTGAAGACACTGAGGAGACAGGTGAAGAGGACACCGAACCATGGGGACATTGTGTGCCTGGAACGCAGGTATCAGTTAATATGATAGGCATGGTGACACTGCCCTCAAAGCCCAGAGCATGAGAAGACTCCAGGTAGAGAAAGAACAGTTCTCTTCAGGATGGAAGCAGGAGACAGCCCCATTAGGCAGTGGTAAAAAAGCTGTAGCTGTGTAGGCTGGAAACTTTCAGTCTAATTCTTTTAATCTATGAAATTATGATAGTGCCCATGTAGATATGGCATAAAAATTGAAATTGGGACAAGAAAGAGGCCTAATTGGGAGGGAAAACAAAAGAAGGTCTATTGGTGACAAGGACAAATGCCATATTTTCTCTCACACATTGTTTCTAGACTTCAGTCTATATGGAAATAAACAGATAACTAAACAAACAAATAAATAAAACATTCTAGCCCATGATAAACTCACAGTTGTTGTAACCCTTGGTTTCTCTTCTCATGTCTTTAGTTTAAAAATTAAGGATTTGAATGCTAGCTTTTCCCTTGTTTGGTGCAAGATCATAAAGAAAAAAAAAGTCCAAATATTGCATGTCTTCAATACCTGACAGCAATCCAGTGAAGGCATTAATTATTGGGGGGACTTCAGTGATGCACAGACAGTAAAAACATCTTGTATCTTTGTCTTCACATCTTATCTATTCTATGAAAGAAGGAATGCCTTTTTGGAAGGTTTGTCTGGCTTTAATTTTTTTTCAAAGAAGGGATGTAAAGAAGAGACTCTCTGAAATTTATTAATGCCATGCCTTCTGTTTTGTTTTTCAAGACTAGGTTTCCCTGTAGCTATGGAGCCTGCCCTGGAAGTAGCCCTTATAGATAAGGCTGGCCTTGAACTCACAGAGATCTGCCTGCCTCTATCTCCTGAGTGCTAGGATTAAAGGCATGTGCCACCACTGCCTGGCAGATTCCATGTCTTGAATGAAACCCTAGAAGAGGTTTCAGAAAAAAAAATGCTTAGCCTACAAGAGAAAAGGGAAGATTTTCCTGGACTCCAGAGTCAAGTATGGAGGTTCAAGCAGGTGATTCATTCTGGGATGTGATATAGGGAGAGAGAACAATAGGCCACGGGGTCCTGCCCTGGTTTGGAACAGAAGATTGGCATCCATCAAAGAACCCAGATGCACATAAGTGTGCATGTCTCATGTGATCCTGGGGGAAAAGGTGGGTGTCATGATAAAAACTGATATAAGAGTAAATAAATCATGCAAAACCTTTAGTGTTTGCATAAGAATGTGTCCCCCCATGCTGGCTAGTTTTATGTTAACTTGACACAGGCTGAAGTCATCCAAGAAAAGGGAACCTCAATTGAGAAAATGCCTCCATATGATCTGGCTGTAGGCAAGCCTGTAGGGCATTTTCTTAATTAGTGATATTTTTGAGTGATTCATTCATCACCCACTGTGGGCGATGCCAATCCTGGGCTGGGAATAGTTGATTTCACAGTGTGAAAATAAAGCTGTGTCTCTCTTCTTCCTTGCCTGACAAAGGCACCTCCTAATTGGTTTTAGAAAGAGCTGAAAGGCCAATAGTTAGGCAGGAGAAAATAGCCAGGACTTCTGGGCAGAGATAGGAATTCTGGGAAGAATATAGCTGGGGGGATCTGAGGAGAGGTAATGAGTCATGTGTCAGAATGTAGATTGATATAAATGGGTTAATTTAAGTTTTAAGCCTAAGCTAAGGCCAATCTTTAATCTTTAATAAGAAGTTTCTCATTATTCAAGAAATGGTGGTTCAAAGAAAAGTCTAGCTACTGTCCTGGGTTCTGTAAGAAAGCAGGCTGAGAAAGCCCCTAAACAGCACTCCTCCATGGCCTCTGTATCAGCTCCTGTATCCAGGTTCCTGACCTGTTTGAGTTCCTGTTCTGGCTTCCTTCAATAATGGACTGCAATGCAGAAGTGTAGGCCAAATAAACCTTTTCCCCCTCAACTTGCTTTTTGTCAAGGTGTTTCATTGCAGTAATAGAAACCCTAACTAAGACACCCCCAAAGGTTTGCATATTTGAATACTTAGGGAGTGGCATTATTTATTTGAGTGGATATGGTCTTATTGGAGGAAGTGTACAACTGGGGATGGGCTTTGAAGTTTCAGAAGCCCAAGCCAGGCTCAGTGGTTCTCTCCCTTGCTATTGCCTCTGGGATCCTTGGATGTAGAATTCTCAGGCTACTTCTCCAGCGCCGTGTCTGCTTGTGTGCCATAGTGCTCCCTGCCATGATGACAATGGACTAAAACGCTAAAACTGTAAGCAAGCCATAACGAAATGATTACCTTTATAAGAATTACCATAGTTGCTGGCAGTGGTGGTGCATGCTTTTAATCCCAGCCTTCAGGAGGTAGAGACAGGCGGATCTCTGTGAGTCCAAGGCCAGCCTGGTCTATAGAGCAAGTTCCAGGAAGTCTCCAAAGCTACAGAGAAACCCTGTCTCAAAAAACCAAAAGAGAAAAAAAATGGAATTAACTGTAGTTATGGTTTCTCTTCACAACAATAGAACACTAAGACAGGAGTTATCCCACTTTCTGTGTTAGTCAGACCTTTCTAGAGTAATAGAATTTATGGAATGATTCTCTCATTTTCATATATATATATGTATATATAATAATTTATTAGAATAACTTAGGGGCTGTGATCTACAATGGTTGCTGGCTATGAATGCAAAGTCCAAGAATCTAGTAGTTGCTCAATCCCACGAGGCTGGATGTCTCAGCTGGTCGTCAGTATACACTGGTTCTAATGCCAGTGAAGGAAGGCATCAGAAAAAGAGCAAAAGTTTCATTCTTCCATGTCCTTCTATAGGCTTCCAGAAGAAGGTGTGGCTTAGATTAGAGGTGGGTTCTCCCAGCTCAAATGATCTGGATTGAAGGTGTGTCTTTCTACCTCAAAGATCCAGAGTAGAAGTGGATCTTCCTACTTCACAATTAAGCAAAGTCCCTCCCAGGTGTGCCCTTCATTTTTAGGTTTTAGTTAATTTCAGATGTAGTCAAGTTGACAACCAAAAATAGCCACCACAATTTTTTAAGATAATAAAGTTGTATTTCCATGGCATAAGATCCATATTGACAGGAGATGCTTAGCACCATGCTTGTTGAAATTTGAAAATGAAATGTATGCCCTGGTAATGCTGAAGCATGCATGGGAAGCTCACATATGGCAGTTCTGTTGGACTTGTTCATATTGGATTTCATGGTCTAAGTTGATGAGGAGGACTGACCAGGTCTCTTCCTAAAGAAATTACCAGATCTCATTACAGATGGTTGTGAGTCACCATGTGGTTGATGGGAATTGAACTCAGGACCTTTGGAAGAGCTGGCAGTGCTCTTAATGCTGAGCCATCTCTCCAACTGAAGAGACTGTGCTTGTCACATATCAGGAATTCAATGAATATTATAAGAAAAAAATAGGAAGGAGCAGATTTAGAGATGGAGAGAGAATTTGGGAACCATAGATATTCTAAAACCCAGGGTTAGTGACAGCACCCCAGTGTGTGTGCACATGTGTGTGTGCGCATGTGCATGTGTGCATGTGCATGTGTGCATGTGCGTGTACATGTGTGTGTGGGGAGGGTGGTGGGTGGGTGAGTGTGTGTATGCAGATAGGAAATAGGCTAGTGTTTATGGAAGTCAGAGGACATCCCTGGATGTTGATCCTCACTTTTTACCTCATTTTAGACAGGATCTTTTATTGACAGTTGTGTATGGCCTATGAGCATCTAGAGATTCATTCCCTTGTCTCCATCTCCTCTTTCACCAAAAGAATGCTGGGATTGCAGACGCACGCTACCATGTCTGGTTGTACACGAGTTCTGGGAATCTGAACTCAGGTCCTCAGTCCATCTTTCTAACTCTGAAAACTATGCAGTTAGAATATGTTTCATGACATTGGAGTTCGAGATATTAAGTTCCAGAGAGAAGCCATACTAGATGGGGATTCGAAATACCTACTGGATTTTTGCAGTGACGTGGCAATGTAATGACTGGTAGCCTGTTGGGAAGTAAATTTAATGGATGGGTCTGAAAAATGACCACAATGGGCTGCGATACAGCGAGAATAAGGATGCCCAGGACAGTGTGCAGAGGCTGCCCTGTGAAGAAACCTGGGCAGGAAGTACAAGAGTCCAGTGGCTGTGAGAGGGAGATAAGCCCAGGAGGAGTCTGTCTTGTTCAGAATGGGAAAAGCTTTATAGGACTTTGGGAGGAAAGGAACTAACATCCAAGGAAACGAAGTTGTAAACAAATCTGAAATGAAAAGTAACGGCTGAATGAAGACTCAGCTGTAAGAAATTGCTCCCAGTGTATATGCATCACGAGTTGAAATTATGGAGTACACATGATTTCCATCAAGCTTTCTAAAAATGGCTCCCTGTGGGCTAGATAGAGGTCATGAATTGGTTGGTTGAATTCATATACTTTAAAATCTAAGTTGGATATTAATACTTTAAAAAACATCAACAAAATTCCCATACACATCAAGATGTTTTTGCCCTCTTAAGATGCTAAAGATTGAACATATTAGTCATTTGCTTGGTAGGCTCCCAGTCAATGGGAACCTCAGCAGCTGCTCTTTAAATCAGTCTTGGCAACTGTTTCCTCTAAAGAGTTAGACAGTAAATACCTCAGGTTTTGCCATAGTCTCTAGCTATTGTGTCCTGCCCTTAAAGGCTGGAGACAACTGTAAACAATACATAAAGGGACTTTGCTGGGCTCCAATAAACTTTACAGGGACAAAGTTGACTTTCATAAGTTTTTTAAAGCCCTGAAGCAGTGCTATTTCTGGCTGTCATCGATAAAGCCAAACAATACATTCTGACAACTCGGGGAAAGAACAACCCTTGAGCATGACGAACTGGTGGGAATGGGGCCATCACTATGGAAGTCAGCTGGGATGTTCCGCGCAAAGCTAAAACCAGTGCTACCATGTTACCTAGTTCTACCACTCCTGGGTAGATACTCAAGGGATTTTTATTTACAAACACGTATGACATACATATATGTGTATACATACGTATGAATGTGAAATTAAATGAGAAAATGAATGATTGAAGGAGAGGAAGGGGTCTCAAAACACAGGGAGAGGGGGACAAGCAGAAAAAACACTGGACATTCCCTTGTGTATGCAGAATTTAGATCTAAATATAGATAAATATATTCATGTAACTATATGTATATAAAAGTGTGTGCATGTGTGTGTGTGTGTGTGAGAGAGAGAGATATATAGATAGATAGATAGATAGATAGATAGATAGATAGATAGATAGAGAGAGAGAGAGAGAGAGAGAGAGAGAGAGAGAGACATGGTGAGGAAGAAGGAGAGTATCACCAAGCGACGGTGAGGAGTAGGACAGACGGATGGAATGAGGTAGACATGAGGAAAGCAAAGGATTTTGGCTGTAAAGATGTAATGAAACCTATTTTTTGATTAAAAGAATCTTAAGAAAAAAAAAAACAAGAAAGATCCCAGGATTTGTTTAAAAGGGAAGGGGAAAAAATAAGTAAGTTCAAGGCATTCCTGAGCTAGAGCACAAGTTCAACGTCAGCCTGGGTGACACAGTGAGACTCTACCTTAAACAAAAATAGGAAGAGGGCAGAGGATCTAGCTTAGGGGAGGAGTGCTAGTCCAGATGGCTGTCTCTAGTTCCACAGAACAATTAAACAGCCATCAGAACAACCTCTGTCAGTCTCCTCACGAAATCCAGTCAGACGGCAGTGTTTCGCTGGCCCATGACGTCTCTATGAGGCTGTGTTCTTTCTTAGAGCCCAGCTTCTTATCCTGCTAGTTCTCCTCTTTATTTCTCATTCTCCACCCTCGCCCAAAGGCTGCCACACAGCCAGCAGTGGTCCACACCACCCAGGTAGCCACCAGACTCCTGAAGAGTCAGCCAGCTGGTTATTGGTGTCCATCTTCTTAGGACGCTCACTGTCTTTGTCCTGGCACTCTGAAATATGCCCACAGAAGGCCTGACATAGGTAAGTGCAACAGTTTCACACCCATAAAATGGGGGTGTTCTTAGATAGGGTGCAGTCTTTAGGGTTTTCAAATGTTAGAAAGAATGGAACAATTCTTCTTCATATGTTGTGCAGATAGAAACAGCTGGTCAGCTGGATTTGAACGGGGGTCCTTGATCCTGCTCACGGTGCTAGGTTTCTTCAGCTCTATAGTTTTTGTTGTTATTGGCTCTCTTTGGAGTCTTGGCTGTTGTCATCTAGAAGGCATGGATTCAAATAGCTCTGAGTTAAGTTCCTTCCTCTAAGTTGCTGTTTTTCATTGTGTTTGAAATTATTTACTGTATACTTTCCCTGCTTTATTAATTTACTTGCCTATAGACATTGGATTTTAATTCTCATATTGTGTGTCCAGGCACTCCATCTCTCTTGGAATGGGAGATTTTCAGCATTCAAAGGTATGGCCCTACTTTTGCTAGTTTGGATGAGCTTGGGAGGCAGATGCAAGGAGATCTTTAAGAGTTCGAGGCCGGTATAGTCTACATAGTGAGTTCTATTCCAACCAAGACTACACAGTTAGACCTTGTCTTAAACAACAACAACAATGTGTGGAAATACTGGACAAGCTAAGATGAACTGCTGCTCTGTCCTGATTCACATTTTTATTAGAGCTTTGCTGGAAAGGTACATTCTCCTTTTAATTAATTAATTTGGAAATTAGTTCAGTTCTTAACAAAATTGTAAATAAACTTCATTATAAAATACTTGCAAATAAACATCACACCCCCAAATTAACAAGACCCAAAAGTCTATGCTTCTCCATGAACTTCTATACAGTTGGAATAGCCGTTGTGGAGCTGAGGGGCTCACGTTAGATTTTATGCCCCCTTTCCCCTTGTGGCTTTATCATTCTAGCAATTCCATGACCAGTTCACTTTAGTATATTCATTTCCTCCCTCTCCGAAGTGGAGAATGTTGTCATTTCCACCTCTCTTCCCAGAACTTTGCATAGTGCCTGTGGGCTGGCTTACGGACTTTTCTTATCACTGTTCAAATGCCTGAGAAGAAGCAACTCAAGGGAGAAAGGAACTGTTTTGCTTCATGTTATGGGAGGATGTTCTCCATCGTGGCTGGAAAGGCATATGAGAGGAAGTAGTGAGACCGCTATTGCATGTCTCAGGAGACCAGAAGGCAGGGAGTTGACGGGGGAATTGAGGTCGGCTATAACCCATAAGGCACCTCTTCCACCCCCTGACTTAATTCCTTCAGCTAGGCTTATCTTGTAAGGTTCTACAACCTCCCAAAACACTTTCACCAGCTGAGGACCCGATGTTCCAACACATGAGCCCCTGGGAGACATTTCACATCCAAATAAGCAAAACCTAGTCCTGATTTACATTGAATGACAGTTAATAACTGATTAACCTCACTGCCTTCTAAAATGCTGAACATCATGATAGGTGAAAATCCTCAGGCAGAGAAGAAGATTAAATGGTAATTCAGAGGCCTCTATCTAGCCATGACTTCTAATTTCTCAGAATGAGAACTTTCTTCTGTGTTCCAATGCCTCTCTCTCTGGGTCTCAGAAGTCTCATTCTTGAGACCTGCTAATTCTCTCAAACTCAGTTATTTGTTTGATCAGACAGATCCAGTCTCTGCTTTTTTCCTAACAAGCTTGAATCTATAATACAAGACCCCTAGACATGTCATTCCTCCCATGCTTTCTTAGTTCCAAGGATAAACATGAGTGCCTTTGTCCTGATTAAACCTTTGAGGGGAGACCTGGCTCACTTCTTTTTCGAAAACTGAACAATCATGCCACTGAGAGGAGCTGAATGAGAAAGGCCATAGCTCCAGAGGCTTTGGGGATTATGTGTGTAGGGTCCGCGCTTTCGAGAGCTGGAGAAAGGGGAGGGCTGGTGGGGAGGAGGGAGTGTGGTTTGATTACAGCATAATTTTCTCCCCTCTGGGATCATTTCAAGCATGTTCTACAAATGTCAGGGAACCAATGACTCATCAAACAGTGCGGTGTTGCTTTTGGACAAGGCAGAGGAAGTCCCTTTGCAGCTCAGTGATAGATTTGCACGATGGTAAGACCTCCTCTCAGTAGAGGGTCTGAAACATTGGCAGCGATCCCCTGCCCCTTTCCAAGCCTGGGAGAAATGCCATCTGCCCTGGACTGTGAAGCCTCAATTCCCGTAGGACAGGGAGGAGACAAATCTCGCCTCTGTCCTCCAGCACTGGGAGAAGGAAGGCCGGGAAAGGACTTGGTGCTTACTTGCTCTGGGCAAATACAAGCTCTGGGAGAAGCATAGTGGCAATGGAGAATCTTCCCAGTCCTCTCCACTCTCGGCTCTTATCGCTGCACCAGGAACTGACTATGGGGAGGGAAAAAGTATAATTACTGAGTTAGAATCAAGAGTGATGGGAGAAAAAGAAAAAGAAAAGCAAACAAACACCGGGGCAGGACTCCTTGGCAAAGAACGGAGTTCTTTATGTAGCACTTACATCATATGAAGTCATGTTTCAGGTGACGCATGTGGCTAACATAACTCTTATGTTTAGGGAGAGACAGCATATCAGTCTTTGCATGTACACCATGACCATTTTCTCTGTTCAGTCTTTATGGGAGTCTGTGACAAAGACTTGTAACTTTTTGACCACTTATTTTTCATTTACTACATTTCTAAAGAACTTTCAAGAGCAACCCCGAAACAAACAAATAAATGAAACCATAAAAGAAGGTCACACATCTAAATTAACCAGATTGGAATCACGGACTTCTGTGCCATTAGAATAGCCATTCTGAAGGATGGAGCTCCATATTGGAACTTACATACCCTCTATCAAATATGCTTTTGTGCATCTATACGCTACCAAACGCTGAAAAAGTTTAGTTTTCTATCCTCTTACTGCTTTTTGCTGCAGATCCTGGCTCAGTTCCCAACACCTATGTGGTGGCTCACAGCCAGTGGATTCAGGGTCTGTTCCTCGTATTCCAACCCTTCCCATCACCTGGCAGTTTGCATCCTTTCTGCTCTGACATACACATTTGTTTGTTTCTGCATCCTCCAGACAGTCTACATCTTTTGGTCCTGTGTATTTTTCCCAAGATATGTGTGGATGCTAGATATGGCCGGTAGAGTAACAATAGGAGGATGAGTGGAAGCCCGTGTTTGCAGGGCTCATCCTACCCTTTCTTGGGGAAGCCTGGCCCTACTTTGGGGCAGCCACCGGTGGAAGTTTCCTGGAGCACCTGTCTTATACCTGGCAATTTGGTCCTCAGCTTTGGGTCTTAGCTGCAACTTGAGGGTGTGAGAAAAAGGACAACATGGTATCCTGTCACACAAATGGACCAAAGGAGAACCTTAGAGGAAAGTCTCCGACCTGCTCTTCTCTCTCTGAAGCGTTCTTATTTGCCTGATTTGGGGGTGGGGTGATGCAACATGACCCTAGCCTTGCTCTCTTTGTCTCTAGATCTGGGTCTGGATTGTGTGGTTATGCTAGAGAGAGCCATGCAATAGGGCATAGTAGTGTCAAAATAAGTTCACGGCCACATCTTCCAGTTGTTCCGTCAGCTCCCCCTGCCACCCACCACTGTAACTGCCTCATCCAGTGTAGTCATTTTTCACGGCCCCTTTACTCCGAGTTCCTGAATCCTCTCTGTTTTAGAGGCAATTGATGCTTCGGACAGTAATTTCCTCAGGCTCGAACTAGCAGGGCTTCACCTGCAGATGGCGTTATCCAGTGCCTCTTCTCCACAGTTAAAGCCTTCCCGCTGTGCTATTCATTCTTTTCCTTCGTGGGCTCTTTTTAATTTCTTTCTTTAAAAAAAGATTTATTTATTTTTATTTTATGTGTCTGAGTGTTTTTCCTGCCTGTATATTGCATGCCCTGAGTGTATGCCTGGTGCCCACAGAGGTCAGGAAGAGAGAATTGGATCCCCTGGAACTGGATGGCTAGCAAGAAATGAATATCCTCTGCTAAAGCAGTAAGTGCTCTTAATTGCTGAGCCATCTGTCCAATACCACCAGTTTCTTTTTTATTGGTGTATACTCTTTGCATATGACATTTCATAGCGACCTTGTCACATAAGTACATACTGCACTTTGTGCTATCTCCCTCCGCTGTCTTTTGTCCCTCAGTTTCGTCCCTATTTGGAGTCAACATTTTACTCAGCTTTGCATTTCCAGGGCCCAGAGAACAGAAGGATAATACAGCACTCTAGCCTGTCACGAGGGGACCTCAGAGGGAGGAAGAAATAACACGATGATGTCATGAGGTCGAGGAAATGATGTCAATGCAGGGGCTGAACCTAAGACATTATGGTGTCTTCCCCATCTTGCATGGTGTCTCGCTAGCCTGAAAGAAAGTCTTTCTCTTTTTGTCTCTATCTCTGTCTCTGTCTCTCTCTCTCTTTCTCTCTCTCTCCCTCTCCCTCCCTCCTCTCTTTCTCCATTTGAATTTTACCAGCCAATAATTACAAGAGTTTGACTCGATAACCAGATTTGCACATTTATATTCTAGTTGCATTCAGAAGATATGATTATATTTTTGTCTTGAGGACAGGAAGTTGACTGCAAAGCTTTGGGGGGTTTGATATTTTCTGGACCCCCTTTGCTCATCTTTAATTGACAGGATATTTACTCTTCAGCTTAGTTTTCAGGTCAACCCAATTCTGCTTTTCTGTGGCACATGCTCCCATTTCACCTTGGCAGGCAGGTCTCACTAGAATTCATCCCCAGTGGGGGTAAGGCTAACATAATATTACTTCTAAACTAGGCACAGTTTGATGAAGGATTTGGATGTACTTGGTGGGTTGCTGTTCCAATTTCAGATATTTTGCTGGCATTCCCTGGGAGTCAGCCAAGAGCAAGGGATGACAGCTAAATGGGCTTTTCATACTCTGGTTGTGGCAGGGGAGTTTTAGCCTTGTGATTCTCTTGAAAAAAAAAAAAACAACCTTTGGGGCATTGATGATGGAGAGGTCCTCAACTCCACAGAGAAATGTTATTTCAAAGGAGCTCTTGCCAAGTCCAAATTTGCCTGTTAAAATTTTAAGATGAATTACATCACCTCTCGCATTTATACATTGCTTAATCCAATTTGCATTGCCCTAGTCCACGTAGTATTCTGTTAGATTCATAGTAACCTTAGGCTATCTAGATAGCATTGCTTTGCTTCATCTACTTTATGGATTTTACAGATGAGGACTACGTTGAAAGAAAGTAACTTGTTTGTCCATAATTGCACCGATAATTAAATGTTTTATGAGGTCTGGGAATCAAGTTGGTCCACCCAGTCCCAGTTTAGTGCTTGAACTTAATCATGAGGTCTCACTGGTAAAATGTTTAAATACACTTTTTGAATGAATGGCATTCCAGTCTTTGCAACAGACAATGTCCATAGAGTGTATTTAGGCTGACCAGCATAATGAATACAGAAAAGGTACAAATTCAATGGTATAAAGTCCAGCTTTTCAGGAGTTGAACTTTGGAGCATTTTCTTGTTAGCATGATGGTGGACTTATGAGCTTGTCAACTCCAGTCTTGGCCATCTTCTAATAATATATGAATGGGTCTTCTACTGGGATGTATGTAAAGAGCCATCATTACAGGCGATTCTCCTGCATCAGATGGGAACTAACACAGAGACCCACAACTGGACAACGTGCAGAGTTATAGACCTTGGAACACGCAGCCCTAAATGGGATGACTTCATCAAACCTCTTTTCTCCAGGCTCAAGGAACTATGTAGAAGAGAAAGTGGAAAGATTATAAGAGCCAGAGGGGATAGATGACACTAAGGAAACTTCCAGATACAATAGGACCAATACATGTATGAACACATGGAAACTGAGGCAGCATGCAGAGGGTCTACACAGGGCCAAGCAGACAGGGTCCCTGCACCGAGAGAGGGACATGAGCACAACCCCCACACCTCTAACCAACCAAGAAACTACCTCCAAGTGACAACCACTTGCAAAAGAAAGATTAGTTTTCTCCAATGGAGTCTGAGTAGGGATAAAAACCACACTGACAGCAGGCCCCATGTCTACTATTAGTAGTTCAATACAAAAGAAACTCAATGGTGTTTTAAATTTTTTTTTGTTTCATATTGTTTTGTTTGGGCACTTTTTTTTTTGTCTTACTGGCCTTTTTCTTGTATAATATGGTTTTTGATTTTTGTGTGTTTGTGTGGATTTATGAGTGTGTGTGTGTCTGTCTGTCTGTCTCTCTGGTGTAGTGTATATGTTTCTCTTGCTTTTTCTTTTGTTATTGTTTTATTCTGGTTTTTTTTTTTTCTTGCCTGTTTCTGTTCTAAAGTGAAAGACGGTGTGGAATTGGATGCATGGGGGAATCAGTGGATCTAGGAGAAATTGAGGGAAGGGAATACTATGATCAGAATATATTGCAGAAAAAATATTTAAAAATAGATTAAGAATGCAGAATTAGAAGTCTGTATAATCCAAATATTTTAGGGTTAGATGCTCCATTTAACTAAGCTGATGTGTCTTACAAGTCTAATGACACACGTAAAGGCTCCATCTTCAGTGTTCATAATATACAAATTGATTGCACGCCAAGTTGCTTTGGTAGAATGGCCAGGGTAGACTTCTAGACTTTCCACAGCAATTCTTCAAGGCAGAGAGACAATGTCTTCCCTGTTTTCTGAGCTTCACGGTGTTTGTGGGTAATGTTTTGTAGTTATAGCTCCTTGATTTAGTCTCCAGAAAATACATTATTCTCAAGCATCCATAGTGACCATTGAATGAGGAAGAGTGTGAACTCCATACTCAGCTAGAACCTCTCCCTTTCCATTACAGAGCAGGCCTTTGAATTTGTCATCTGTCTATATTGTATATTTATGCATGATGAGCCTCCCTTTGAAGAACTTTGGTGATATTTTCTATAAGATCACCTCAATCTATTTTTTTGTGGTTTTTCGAGATAGGGTTTCTCTGTAGCTTTGGAGCCTGTCCTGGAACTAGCTCTTGTAGACCAGGCTGGCCTCAAACTCACAGAGATCCACCTGCCTCTGCCTCCCAAGTGCTGGGATTAAAAATGTGCGCCACCACTGCCCGGCCACCGCCAATCTATTAAAGAGCTCTAGTACTGAATATCAGAATGCAAACTATTGGAGTCAACTACCATTAATATTCACCAAAGTTTCTTTCTTTCTTTTTTTAAAATTTCTTTTTAAAAAATATTATTTATTTATTTATTATGTATACAATATTCTGTCTGCGTGTATGCCTGCAGGCCAGAAGAGGGCACTATATCTCATTACAGATGGTTGTGAGCCACCATGTGGTTGCCGGGAATCAAACTCAGGACCTTTGGAAGAGCAGGCAATGCTCTTAACCGCTGAGCCATCTCTCCAGCCCTCACCAAAGTTTCTTAATATCTACATAAACTTTCATTTCACTATCTTTGTGATAACAGAAACTCTCAGGGGAGGCAAATTTCCTGCAAGTGTCCTCAAATTATTATAATACATGGCCACTTGCCTTGCCTTTATATGTCTAAGAAAAATATCTTAAAATGATTCTTCCTGGAACTGGGAAGTCAAGAATGATTGTACATCCTTCACATCTTTCACATAGCAAAACTAAGACTAAATCAATGCTTTGCCTATTCAGGCAGCTAGACATGCCTGTCTCCCAGACTATTGAAAAAAAAAGCTCAAAGCCTTAATGTGACATAAATGTTTGGAGAACTTCTTTTTCTTGGCGTTTGGTATTATGAATGGACTAAGAAAGAAGTCTAGCAAATTATGAAAGAAGAATGAATTTATTCCCATACATATGTCTGGCTTTAAAACCCCACCAAAGCTGCATTATACCCAGCTGTCAGAGACGAGGGGCAGCTTGGAAGGTCTTACAAATGAGTGCTTAAAAGGGAAGGCAATGGAAAGAATGAGGGGCAGGAAAAAAAAAATCACCGAACCTCTGAGTCCAAAGAAGGACAAGAGCCTGAACTGCCTGCTGCAGTAATTCCAGACTTGGTCTGTGACTGATATGAAAATGCCGGAGCCAGTGGACTAGAGAAAGAACTGCCATGGAGTTAGAGGTCACCAGGGACAACGGCAGTGAAATTGGGTTGACGCTGGCAAAGAGATGAAGCCCAAGGTCAGCGGTGCTGGGTCCTATCAATTATGGCACGGCCTAGTCTACAAGAACAACCCCAGGGATAATTGTGGTAGTTTTATTGCCAAGTCGGGTCTCTTTTTCAGGGATGGAAGTCTAGACGTTCAACGCACATAGTTCGAAATTTGCTAATTAAACGATTATCTATTTTTGAGTGTGTCTCGCATGTATGACTTGGGTGGGTGGGATGAGCGGGTAGTGCTCTAGCATAGAGAAGAGAGTCCCAGGAATCTGAGATGAATGTTGTATTATTTGAGACCTCAGTAGGAAAGATATGGTAGACTCCAACATGGCATTTGCAAAGTTTAATCAAAGGTTTGTTTACAATGTCATGTGCAGGGTTCAAAACAATCAGCCAGCCGGGCGGTGGTGGCGCACGCCTTTAATCCCAGCACTCGGGAGGCAGAGGCAGGCGGATATCTGAGTTTGAGGCCAGCCTGGTCTACAAGAGCTAGTTCCAGGACAGGCTCTAGAAACTACAGGGAAACCCTGTCTCGAAAAAAAAAAAAAAAAAAAAAAAAAAAAAAAAAAAAAAAAAATCAGCCAAAGGGTGGTGAAGTATTTTAGGGAGTGTGTCCTTGGGGGTTAAATCCTGACTGGCCCCTTCTTGTGTTCTGTTTTGGATTTCTAGCAGCCAGGAAGTGAATTGTATGTTCTACCCTGCCTTTATTAGGACTGAGACCTTAAACATGAGTTAAACATAAAGAATCTTTTCAGTTCTTTTTCGCCAGGCCTGCTGTCACCATAAGAAAAGATAACTAGTACCATGCCTGAGCCAAAGCAGAGCCTCGTGGCCATGAGAGAGCCATGGAAGACGCTTCTCAGCTCTCAGCAGCCGATACAGAGAGAGAAGAGGCTGAGGAAGAAGAAAGAGGAAGGGGAACAGACAGAACAGGAATAACAATGACCCCTCGATGGCACACAACCAGAGACATACTCCTGCAAATAGGACCTATCGCCTAGTGTGCACCTCCTAATGCCACTATAGTATGAACCCATCAATGGATTAATTCACTGACGAAGTTAGAGCCCCTGCGACCCAATCACTTCCCATAAACCCCCAAAATTTTTCAATAAGAGTGGCGGACTTTGATAAAAGAACTTAGCCACTGTGAACTTTTGACTTGGCAAACAGAGGCCGGTACGTTAATTCTTCATTCTTCTTTTTCAGCTGATCTCCTCTTGGTAAATCCCACTGTCTATGCCCAGCCCAAGGCTAGAAGATGAAATAGTACATTGGCACCAGTCTTCTGGGGTAAAGAACAAGTTAGAAAAGAATAACTGGGAGGGGCTGGAGGGAGGAAAGGGATGGAAAGTGATGTAATTCTATTTTCAATTAAAAAACACCACATCTAGATGTTCCTAAAATCATGGTGTGTTTATAATTGGTAGTATCATAAAATTTATTTGGAAACAATATTTTCTCTTTTTGTCTTATTTGATTTTTAATTTTGTCGGTACTGGAGATTGAACCCAGGGCTTCATACATGTGACGTAAGCACTCTACCACTGAGCTCTGCCTCCGCTTTTCTTTCTGCAGGAACAGGTGTAAGCACAGGTTCCGCTGGTATCCTCATACTGAAGATGAGGAAACCGAGGCACAGAAAGTTAAGTAATTTGTTAAAGTCTCATTACGTTACTAATAAGTAATAGACCAAGGATTTAAAAACAGATAATTGGAAATCAAATTCAGTGAGCTAAGTTGCCCCTTAAGTTTCAAGAATAAATAATTATTCTGTATCAAAATTGATAACAAAGGCAGGTATTTGGAAACTCTTGATAATTTACACTCGGTTTTGCTGTGAACCTAAGACTGCTTTAAAAATTGGTATAAAATGTATTTATTTAGGTAATATTCATCAAAACAAGTTCACGTCTCCCTCTTTTGAGAAAATGTTTAATTCAGGAATATGATACTTCAGAGCCTCTTTCTCAATACATCACCATGCTTGTTTACTGACATAGGAATAGGAGGATAAGGTGCCCCTTGGATGAGGGCTAGGTTTAGGGATACATCATAATATCCCTATGTATATAGTATTATAATGTACATAAGCTGGACAACATGACCTGACACTTTACTGTGGATAAACTGGGGACCACCACCAATTACCAAATTGTTGGCATCAGTGACCATCCCTGAGCCCTGATGGAAGTTGACTTAATTGAACCCTTCATAGAAAAGACATGTTTTTGTCCTCCATGGACTGGATGAGAGGTGTTTATAAACCCATGAATGTATCCTACTGTCTCATGGTCCCAACCAGCAAAACACCTGTGTAAAGATGTCAGAGCATGGATCCTCAAGGACTTTTATAGGCCACATCATCTTATCAATTCAAATGAATATTTGTTATAGATTATCCTATGAAGTTTCAGCTATGACTGCAGGAAAAGAATAGTGAGACTTATAACTTCCCATTTTGAGGAATAAAATTTGGGTTGCTTCACTGAATAAATAATCTCACCTCTTTGCAGAGCTTGTTGAAGGTAAAAGTAGCACAGAAGAGGAAACAGAAGATAGGAGAGGGAGGGAGGGGGTATGGGTGGAGGGGAGGGGAGGGGGAGGAGAAGGGGAGGAGATGGAAATTTTTAAATATAAAAAAATAAACCATAAAAAAACACCCACTGTGCTGGACTGTGAGATACAGCTTCCAGGTCACGCTGCAGGGAAAGAAATGTGGCCTAGCTGATGAGCGACTGCTGAAGCCATTCAGTTTAGAGCCCTTACACAGATTGGCTCACCTGAGGACAACTGCCCCATCCAGGTTCTTTCAATTTCTTTAGGTTGGCACACACGTAGTAACTGATCAGTTGGGGTTTAAAAGGTTGGTGATCCCAACTCAACTTGGGGCAGTTCCAAAATGTCACCTTATCCCTCAAGGTCCCCATGGGGACTGACTGAGGCTGTTGGGTCAACATTGTAACTTGAATGCTTTTTTTTTTTCTTCTTCCCTGGTTCCTTCTTTACCTCTCTGAAAGATACTGATTTCCAAGAGTTTTTCTCTAGGAAGGTGTGCAAGCCGGTCCATCTGCGAGTCTACATTCTGAAGTGCCCAGTCTCTAGCTCAAGCTGCGGCCTCACTTCAGGAACAGAAAGAGATAAGGGCTCAGGCTCGGACCACACATCTTTCCTTGGTGGAGGTCGTTCCCTTGCCTTTCAGTGTAGGTGCGCACCACGTGTGGTGTGGAGCTGAGTTTTCATTTGCTTGCAGTGAAAGAGAACGGCCATCCCACTCTGAGACGGTTAGGCTAGCAGATGAGGCTTTGCTTGCCTTCTGTTCAGGGGGAGTTATTGAGTGCCATTGTGTCAAACAGGAGAAACGCTTTTGGCAATGTTCGGGAAAGAAGGAAGATTTGGCAGGAAATTAACTACCATGGTCAACAGCGATCAGCATTAGTCATTTGGACTGCTCAGAGAAAAATAAAAATATCTTTGGTATCTTGGGAAAAAGTCTAAGATATGTGGAAGGAAGCTGAAGGAACGGGCCATTCTCCGCCTTGCTCAGGCATCCGGTTTGTGGAGCCTTGTCATATCTCACTTGTAGTCAATCAGATTACATATATTAGACTTACCGCTGAGGGAATATGGCAAGTAATCAGTAAAACGTTATTTACGGGGGCTCCAGAGATACTTCATTTAATAACATACTCACTGCACAAACACAAGAGCTGAGTCTGAACCAGCGGAAAAGCTGGATGTAGTGGCACATGTCTGTAATCCCAGCATTTGGGGGGCAAAGGTAAGCAGATCCCTGAAGCTTACCGGGCAGCCAAATTAGCTAGATTTGATAAGTCCTGGGTCCAATGAAAGAGCTTGTCTCAAAATATAAGTTTGAAAGGACTAAGGGAAACACCTAGTGTTGACTTCTGACCTCCGTATGCACACGTACACGTTTGTGTATTCCACAGGCGCTCAAACACACAGACCACACTTTCTGGGAGCTAAAGCAGAGTTGAGGCAAGTGCTTCCATGGTAAGAATCTGGCGGCTGAAGAACAGCAGTGGCAGCCTAGGCAGACCATTTCTACAAAGACCTTGGCTGTGTTTTGCTTGGTCTCTGCTGGGCCTGCTTGTCCCATCTTGTTGGTTCAGTAAGGTATTGGACACCTGTGCACTCAATATCTTTTCTGCTCAAGTAGTCTAGAGATTTTTTTAAAGAGAATTTGCTACCAAACCCTAGGTGATAGATCTTCTGCAATGTTCATACCCTAGCTCTAAAAATACCTACTGGGTGGACAGTTAAACTCAAGGGCAAATCAGTACAAAACAGGTGGAAATGGAGAGGAACAACTACCCCTTTGCTAAGGAGACGCCCGTGTAAAACATCATTTCTGTTCTTTGCCAGAGGAAGCCTGGCTCTTTTCAACGAGAGTAAGGACACTGTGGTTGCTCAGCAGATATGAACGAGTGGTACTTGCTGTTCTCTCAGGCCCCAGCTGTGTTCCTTAGAGTCCTTAGTTTCCATCACTTCCTGTGACATCAGGACATTTTGTCCTTTTAATCAGGAATCCAATGCAGATATTTCTCATTGCATGAAGCCAAGTAAATATCTATTTTTTTTTTTTTTGGTGAGTAATTCCCAACAAATCAAGGATGCATAGGAGCATAGACAGTATAGATTTGAACTGGTGTTTAATGTGGTCCAGGCCAATCTTAGAAGCCTTCTTTAATAATCTATGGCAGGATTGCTATTAAAAAGAAACGGGTATTGTAGAGTGTAGCCCTCTCTATCAGTGCCACCCCCAAATGTGTTCGTTTAGGCGCACCCTCCAAACGGCATGAGAGACCTACAAATACCTAAGCATGTTTCCAGAGAGGTTGCCTGGCAAACTGCAATCCACCGCCAAGGCGACTACAAGCTGTTACCGGTCTCTCGTTGACTCCCCTACCGTTTGCCTTGCAACAAGTAAGTAATAAATCTCTTGTGAGATGTCAGATGTTAGTGAGCGTTCCGTTTGTGTAAATAAACCCATAAAAGAGGAAGGTTAATGCGTGGCATCTGGAAGGCGAGGGATAGGCTACTTGCTGAGGAGTCAGGAAAGAGTTGAGAAAAGAAGACAGAGGTCAAGAGTGTCCTAGGGACCAAGAAGGAGCAGAGCGGGGCTTTCCTTGAGATCCGGGGTTGAGGCAATGTTAAGTCAAATACTAGCGTTCCTGTCCAGCTAGGGCCTCTCTTGGTTTAGGTGGGAAATGACTCGTTAAAGGGACACACTTACTCATTAAAAGGAAATACTTTATTTTTTTTATTTTTTATTTATTTTTATTTTTTTTTTTTTGGTTTTTCGAGACAGGGTTTCTCTGCAGCTTTTTTAGAGCCTGTCCTGGAACTAGCTCTTGTAGACCAGGCTGGCCTCGAACTCACAGAGATCTGCCTGCCTCTGCCTCCCGAGTGCTGGGATTAAAGGCATGCGCCACCACCGCCCGGCGAAAAGGAAATACTTTAAACAGTGCCTTGGATTTCACACAGACCTGAGCTGTGCACCAGTTAATACTTTAGAACAAACCTCCATCGCATCACTCCTATAATTTATGAAGTACCTACTATGTGCCAGCCTCTGTATCCTGCACTGCACATATGGTTTCTCTTCTTTCTTTCTATTTTTTTTCTCTAGGAGTGCTGTACCAGGTGCAATAGAAGTCCATGTTTCGATGTGATGCTTTCAAGTTTTCTGTTGGGTCTATGGAACCATGGGTTCCATTATGACATTTTCATACATGAGTGTTGCACATTTTGTCATATTCAGGCTCTCCCGTCACTCTCATGTCCCCTCACCTTTCCTGCTTAGCCCTTCTCATTCTCAACTAGTCTGTCTTACACATATACGTCTTTTTTTTTGCACATACATTTTCTTCATCGTTCTTAGCCATGTTTCAGTACACTTTTATTATATTCATTTTAGATATGAGGAAGGCTCTTCCTTATATGACGGGAGCACAGGGTAACCTTCGATTCCACAACCCAGACCATCGCAACTGAACTCTAGAGATGGAGTAAGACATCCATCAGAGATCTGCATGCAAGATAGATACATTTTTTTTTCCTGCTCTGGGTTGGTCTTTGTCCTTTTGAGGTTAACAGCAATCAGTGAGTTTTTTTTTTTTTCCACATGTCCCTGGTTACCAAAGTCAGATGCAGAACCTTGGGCTGCCCTGAAATTTGATCTGGCTCACTGTGGGATCTTTCCTATTCTTCTGTTCTTTGGTCTCACAGTTTACAGAAAACACTACATCAATCCAGCTGATGCTGGCTCCAGTTCTAAGAGAAAGAACATTGCCTGGCATGCAGAGTCCAGAGACGATAAGAAAGTCAGGTCAGAAACAAACTTTGTGAGAGCTTTGTTTTGTCCCAAGGGACCCTAGTCATGTGCTAGTCACATGGTCCCTTAAAAGCACTCAAGTTAGGAAAATGATAAGTGGTTTTAAAGGCATACAGTGGGGATCACCCATGTTCTGCAGAGACATTGGAATTAAGGCTGAAAATGGCCTGCATGGTCACCTTTTTCCTTGGTCCAGATACTCCTTGACACAGAGAGTACCCAATGGGATGAGCCAAGTGTCAGGGACTCCCTACTGCTCTTCTCTGCCAGCCAGACACGTTGGAAATTTCCTGACTCTGAGCTAAGGTTTTCCTTTGTTCCATTTTATCTTCTTTTTCTTCTTTTATACTCTTGGGTCTCTGACTCAGGCCAGCTTTAGAAGTTTCCATTCTTTCAAAGAATCTGGAAATTTCAGGGACTTTTTTCATTGGAATTTCCCTAGTGCCCATGATGTCCTGAAGGATCATGAATTCTTCATCTGCTTCTCTGAAGGGGACCTGAGGAATGAAGTCCAAAGTCTATAGCCCCTATGAGCCTGGTTGAGTTTTCTTCATGGATCCCCTGCATAATTAGAATTTCTTGTATGCATATGTGTTCATGTGTATACAGAGGCATATGTTTGTGTATGTGGGGGCCAGAGGTCATTCTAGGCCTAATCACTTTTGACTCAGTCTTTTCCTGGCCTGTAACTTACAAGATAATTGAGGCTCCTGTCTCTACTCCCTACAACTGGAATTGCAAGCAGGTGCCAGAGCATCTTGCATTTTTTTCTTTTTGGTTTTTTGGAGACAAAAAGTTTCTCTGTGTAGCTCTGGCTGTCCTGGAACTTGCTCTTAAAGACCAGGCTGACTGCAAACTTACAGAGATCCACCTGCCTCTGACTCCTGAGTGCTGAGATTAAAGGCATGTGCCACCACTGCCAGCTACGTCTAGCATTTTTATGTTGGTTTGGGGAATCATACTTAACACTTTATTGTCTGATTTATCTCTCCAGACCTTTGTATTTTCTAAATGTTGAGGTTCACAGAGCTAGGGAGATGGCTCAGTGAATAAAGAACTTGCCCCAACAGCATGATGACCAGAGTTTAAATCTCTAGAACCCACGTACAAAAAATAAACAGGCAATATAGCTTCTTGTAATTCTAGAACCTGAGAAGCAGAGATGGGGAAATCCTAGGACAAATTAGCTAGCTCAGTTAGCTGGAACCAGTAAGCTTGAGATTTAGCAAGAGACTGTGCCTAAGTAAATTCAAAGATATAATTTGTCATTCAAAGACAATTCTTTGACCAGACACACACACACACACATACACACACACGCGCGCGCTCTTGTTTTGGGCAGTCTAGAGTCTGAATCTAAAGTCAGTAGCCCTCAACACAAGTTATTTAAAATCTTGGGTATTCAGCCTCTGCGGTAGGAAAATGAGGATAACAGATCTCTTTTTGAGGTTTTAAAGTAGTACAGTGTTTAGTACACTGGCACCGATGAAATGTTACATCTCTTTTCCTTTGTTTGGGGGAGGGTTCTGGAGGTGATAGAGAAGAAAAGCAAGCTATTGGCGCCTCTTCCTAGGTCATTTATCTTTCAGGCGTTGCCTTATTTAGCCATGCTTGCTTCCTGGAACAGGACAATTTTCAATTTCAAGAGTCAACTTCCACTTAGTACCCGCACCAGTCCTGGCTAAATCATAAGGTCCCTCAGGCAGTGTCATGGATGACATTGTGCTGGGAGTGAGCCATGGACGCTTGTCACTTTCTCATCTGCAGCTTTTGACTGGCGCTCCCCGCTTGGTTTCCTGAATGCATTTCAGTTACTTTAAAGGGACTGGAACCACCTGTCAATATTGCATCTAGTCATCTGGGCTCAATGTTTGCCTAACTTTCACTAGCTCATTCTTACGGAGACAGAACCCAAGTGGTGGTCTGGGCTTTAGAGGTCATAGCTCTCTTCTTTATTTTAACCCACTGTCTATATCTCCTTGTTGTGGAAGGCCTCGATGCCTGCCCAGTTCTGACTAACCATGTCCCATGAGTATACTTACAGTGTTGATATAAAATGTCCTTTAAAGGCTCATGCATTGAAAGCTTGTACCTCAGCTGGTGGATCCAGGCATTGCCAGGTAACTTGGTCACGAGAAATCTGATAGAGTCAATGAGTGAATCCTTTGATGGATCATAAGGCAGCATATGGAAAGATGTTGAAAACCAGAAGGTAGGCGCCTAGTTAGAAAGGATGAGTCAGTAGAGATATGCCCTGGAAAGATATACTTTGTCTCAAAATTTTTCTGTCTCTCCTCTGCTTCTGTTCTACCATGAGACAAATTGCTTTGTTCAGCTATAGACTCACCATTAAGATGTAAGGGTCCAGAACCATTAGAGCCAAGTGGGTATACAGCAAAATCTCTACAACCATGAGCCTGGATAAATCTTTCCCTCCTTATAAATAATTTCATTTGGATATTTGCATACATAAGTGATACAACATAAATGATATAGCCTAAGTGATAAGCCAAGTTAAGTTGATGTGATTTTTGATGTCTATATAAATATAGCATCTATGTTCATGTCTATATCACCTTGTCTGTCTACACACACACACCACACACACACACACACACACACACACACACACACACACACACCAGTCCAGTATCTAAACTCTTGTCTGGAGACCCTCCTTTGAATGATTGGGGTGAGAGTCAGAACCTTAATTCCTTGCTGAGACAGCTTGCCATCAAATACTTCCTTACCCCCAGCCTTGGCAGTCTTGGCAGCCTTGGCATGAGATTATATGGCCTGCTTGGGGACTCTGTACCACACAGTCATAGGGAATGGTTTTGAATTCATTCCTGAAGTATCCAGTGTTTCTAAGTTAGAAAAGAAAAGACAGGAAAAGAAAAGAAACCCAACCCAGACCAATCTCAGATCTTGATCTTAGTTTTGAGTATAAATACCCCTGGTCTTTGCTATCCTTTTTGAGCTTGTTTCTTGCGTCTATCAATTTCCAGAGTGAGTACATTCATTTTTCTTTCCATAAATCAAATGCTTAGATGAGAAGAGGATTTTTTTTTTGCATCCAAAGACCCCTGACTCAGCAGAACCCTCCTTAACTGATGCCACCCAACCCAACTGCTAGAATAGTTGTTGAATGTTAGGGGGGCCTTAGCCTCTAGGAAGGCCTAAGTTGTATTTCAGATCATTTAGGTAAGAGAAAGTCCCCAGGCAGACTATCTCTGTAGTCTTTCTTGAAAGCCTGAAGCATGCTTGCATCAGGGCACTTCTTCCATAGATTGGGGACAACTTTTGCCATGGGATCAAAGGAGCTATGAAGACAGAAGAAAAACAAGAAACTAACAGTACAAAGGGATGTCACCTGTACTGACTTTAGTGTTTTTTTTTTCTTTCTTTTTTTTCCGGTTCAGCTTAGTTGGTAGAGTGCTTGCTACGTATGCATAAGGTCATCAGTTTGATCCCTAGCACCACAAGCCATGCATGGTGGGGTTTCCTTGTAATCTCAGCACTCCAGAGGTAGAGGCAGGAAGGCCAGAAGATGTCTAAGATCATCCTCGCTATATAACAGGTTCAAGACAAACCCAGATTATGCGAGACCATCTCAAAATTAAGAGAAGAATATTGATGTTGCTCACATCTAGTGACTCAGCCAGAAGTCAGAGTCACCCACAAAGCCATCCTCCAGACTGAGGCCTTCAGGCTGAGTTGCCGGCATAGCTTAGCTCTGCTTCTCATTTGAAAATAAGCCCTTCTCTCCAGTTTTCCAAGCCTGTATGTCTAGCCACGTTCTTGGCGCACTATTTGATCACAGCTCAGACATTTTAACCTGACTGAAAAACACTGTGGATGGATTTTCCAGGAATTCTAACCTAGACTTGAAAACAATGTTTGATCTTGAGTAATACTTTCTTTTCTCTTTTTTTTGCCCACTGTCATGCACAAAAGATATCTTGGTATGCAGGTGTGCATGCATGTGTGTGTGTGTGTGTGTGTGTGTGTGTGTGTGTGTGTGTGTGTGGTTTATGGCATTTGGATACTGGAAAAGCAATTTCAGTTGATTCGTTGTGGGTGCAGGAAAGTGCCTGTGTCTTTGGCTGGAAAGTTTGCCCTTGGTCTGATTGTTCCCAGATGTGATGGGTAAACTCATTATTGATAATGTGGAAAAATTGGCAAAGTATTAGACAATGAAGTAGCATGGACCCCTTATGAGCACTGAATGTGGCTCTCAAGCAGCAGTGCTCCCCACTTCCTTGTCAATCACTCATGTTTTTAACTGATTTCTCACATCTTTATAGGGAAATGGCTCCTGAATGCCTACCACTGTTATGAGGCACTGCTTAAATGACTTCTGGACATCATTCCGTAACAGCGCAAAGCTAAGGTGAGTATTGGTGTCATCTCCATTTTAAAGACAATGATGCTAAGGAAAGAGCAGCTATCCATTCATGATTGATGCTAGAGACTGCACTTCCACTCAATAAACTAAACTGTCTCCATCTTGAAGCTGTTGAAGGTGTTTGCTTACTGACAAGAACATTCCAAACTGTCTGCAGGTTTCAATCATCAGCCACAATTCCTAGTCCTTCGGGGGGCACTCACTGGCACCCATGTGCTTTTAGACTAAATCTGAGGTGAGACTTAGGAAACAGAGAAGCGTTTAGTAAGAACACGTCCTCTACCTCGCAATCTCAACGATGTTGGGCACCATCTTACTCATTAGCAATGCAGACAAGGATGTGCTGGGCTGAGCAGAGTTTTATGACATACAAAACAAACGTGCCTGTGACCCTTCCTATTGTTGAGAAAAGCAAACGCCAAGAAGCAGGATATGAGTCAATAAAATATAAAATTCGATGGTGAGTACGTTTCAGGTAGTCTGTCCTTTATTGGTCTTTCACATTTTATTTGATATATATTTTACTTTTAAAAATATTTTTTTTAGCCTGCTTGGTGGCACGCAGGTATAGTCTAAGCATGTGGGAGACTGAGGTAGGAAGTTTGTGGGTTCA
The DNA here is from genome assembly GCF_903992535.2 of Arvicola amphibius. Taxonomy (NCBI): domain Eukaryota; kingdom Metazoa; phylum Chordata; class Mammalia; order Rodentia; family Cricetidae; genus Arvicola; species Arvicola amphibius. The sequence goes on along the minus strand of NC_052055.2, from coordinate 16,528,744 downwards.
GGGCCAACTTGGCTACATAGTGAATCCAGCGCCAGCTTGAATTAAGATCTCGATTTGAATACTATTTTCGTTGTTGTATAAGAATTCCATATACTGTTGGTATACAATGAAATATTCTGTCTCGCATATGGAGACACACACACAGGACGACTAAAGCTAAGGCTTATTGCCTCACACAACGTCTTTTGTAGTGTGGATAATTAAGATCCGTTCTTTAGCAATTCTCAAGAGTATATGGTAGCACGTGCCTTTAATCTGGCGGCAGAGGAAGGTGGATCTCTGAGTTTCTGGGCCATCCTGGTCTACATAGGGAGTTTGGGGCCAGCCAGGAGTAAGTATTAAGTACTATGTTGCACAATAGCTTCCTTGAACTTCCTTCTTCCCTAGTCTATGGAATTGTGATTTTCTGATTGACATCTCTCCAATGCCTTCAACCTCTGTTCTTGGCATTAATTGTCATCTTGCTCAGCTGTTGGTTCATGGCTTCTTCCTTTGCCTGTTGTGAGCAGATACTCTCATTAAGGTAATTTAGAAGGCCTAGTGTTTTCTCAGTAGCACCTTCAACACAGGACAATGCAACTTCCTTCTCCTCCTCTTCTTGTTCAGAAATATCTGACTGCTACAAACAAGGGGTTACTTTAAAAATATTTGGTGGTGTATAGCAAAAACACTTAGCATAAATTGGTATAATCAATGAATAAAATATATTAACATCCTTGATTGTAAAGTGCAGTGGTAAGGTGAATTATAGGTCAAATTTGTGTCTGCAGCTCAATGTAGAACCAAGGCACACCTTTGCATTTGTTCTTGTTGTGGGTTGACATCTATGCAGAACCCTTTTGCAGTTTAACATGGCTGTGAATGGAAGCAAAGGGTCTTTTTGTTTATATTCAGAAGGAAAGACGGAATCTCATCCCTACTGTGAAACTTGATCAACACAGGACAGAGTGCGGTCATGAACGAACTCCTTTACTATGTGATGGAGGAGATACATTTCTGTCTTTTTTGCAGTGTGGGTCATTTGCTTAAATCAGTCAGCATACCCATACATCCTTTCTCTCAACGATCAGTGCAAGCTTGGTCATATATAGAGAGCAAGCCTACATGGGGGTAGAGAGGCCACTCACTGTTGGTAGTGGTTGTCTATGGTGAAGAGGTGCCAGAATACTGGATTATGGCCACCCAATAGTAACACATGGTTCAGGACTTGAGACCAACATGCATTCACCTAGCCTGCACTAAATTCTTCATTGCCCAGAGAAATCCTTATGTATAAGAAAAAAAGATACCTTCAAATGAAATACTTCCAAAGTTTTTAATTCTGTTTTCATGCTGTCTGGGCTCCTATGTGCCAAACAAGATTAGAATATCTTTGTTTATGTTGCATGCAGCATTGAGGCCGTTCGCATAAACCGTTTGGTTCAAGTCATGATTCCTGGTCAAAAGATGTGAGGAGTTACATTTTGTTTCATTCTAAATGTTTTCCTCACTGAATTTCTCTGTAATATTAAGAAAAAAAAATCTCACCACATCCACTTCCCAATTGCAGTGGTATATAAATACTAACAAACCTCTTCTTCCCCTAGTGACTATGTGGTAATTGTGGTAGATCATTTGGTAACTTTTAAACACTTTTCCTTGTTTATACAAAGACATACACATGAATGTATAGATAGGTTGGTTGTTTCTTTTCTATTTATAAAAGTGACATTATATCACTCATCCTAGTCAGAAATATCTTTTGGATTTAGTTAACAATGCACCGTTGATCTACTTCTGCATTTGTAGCTGCAGATGTAACTTATTTAATAGAGCTCAGGTGTGTACACACAGGGAAATGCATCCAGCTACCCCACTGATGGTAGACATTGAAGTCATTGTCAGTTCTCTAGAACTGTAAACAGTGCTCTTTAGTCTGGTGTAACCAGCTACTCTGAACGGTGGGACAATGTTTCCTCTATCAGTAATCTTATGTTATGGCAGCTAAATAAACATTTGTTCAGTTATGCCCATACTGTAACAGGGACATAGAGCATATTACTGTGAGCAGAGTACCAAGTAATCAATGAGATCTATCTGTCATCTATCTATCTATCTATCTATCTATCTATCTATCTATCTATCTATCTATCTATCTATCTATCTATCTATCTATCTATGATAGGGCGTAGCTATTGCAGTCCTGGCTGGCTTGGAACTCTCTATGTAGACCAGGCTGGCCTTCAGCTCATAGAAATCTGTACACCTTTGCCTCTTGAGTATTGGGATTAAAGGTGTGTGCTACCACACTCAACTTTCTTTTCTTCTCTCTCTCCTTCTTCCTTCCTTCCTTCCTTCCTTCCTTCCTTCCTTCCTTCCTTTCATTCCTTCTTTCTTTCTCTCTCTCTCTCTCTCTCTCTCTCTCTCTCTCTTTCTTTCTTTCTTTCTTTCTTTCTTTCTTTCTTTCTTTCTTTCTTTCTTTCTTTCTGAAACTTCTCTCCTATTGCGTGGAGATACCATGTTCTCTCCTATCATGTGGAGATACCATGTTCTTTGCTATTGTGTGGAGATACCATGTTCTTTGCTATTGTGTGGAGATACCGTTTTCTCTCCTATCATGTGGACATACCATGTTCTCTGCTATTGTGTGGAGATAACATGTTCTCTCCTATTGCATAGAGATACCATGTTCTCTCCTATCGTGTGGAGATACCATGTTCTCGCCGATCATATTATTTTGTCAGATTTCTGTACCCACTCAGCTAACTTGGTGGCTTTTTAATCTTTACAGGCTATTTTAAGATATTTATTTATTTATTTTTATTTATTTATTTATTTATTTTGGTTTTTCGAGACAGGGTTTCTCTGTGGCTTTGGAGCCTGTCCTGGAACTAGCTCTTGTAGACCAGGCTGGTCTCGAACTCACAGAGATCCGCCTGCCTCTGCCTCCCAAGTGCTGGGATTAAAGGCATGCGCCACCACCGCCCGGCAAGATATTTATTTTTAAATTAATTTTTATGCCCGCATATAAAATAACAGTGTCGTTATGGCATTTTTTTTTTTTTTTTTTTTTTAGTATATGTGTCATTAAGCTTTCTTCTTACTTTTCTCCTGTGTGGTCGCTCTTTCCTTCTGACTGGCTGGCTCCCTTTTTCGCCAGATCCTCCTGGCTCCACCTACTTTCAAGTCACATGGATTCCGGTATTCTGTCATCTTCTTCCTCCCTCCTCCCTTTGGTGTCTTCTTTAGCTTTGTCACCCTATTTGTTGTTTTATGACCTACACATGCACGTGCGCACATAAACACATCAATCTATGTATATGCACACATATAATGTTATTATAAACTCAACGTATGAGAGAAAGAATGAAACATTTGCCCTTTGAATATGTTTTATTTTCGACAAGACAATTTCTGGTTGCATCCATTTTCCTAAGACTGGAACATGTCGAATTCTTAAGACCTTTTCAGTCAGGTTTTGGCACAAAATAGACTCAAATCAGGACTGAATTAAAGGAGGTGATCTTTTTGATGGTGGTGCAGGTGAGCTGGTCTGGGGGGGCAGCAGGATTGACGCCCCCTGTTGTTTGCTAAGTGGTGACAAAGGTAAAGAAAAATGCCCCTCCTCCCCTCGCCCCTTGACTCCTGTGGCAGGCAGGAGAGCTGGCTCGGGGATATGAGAATGGAAGAGCTGGCCCTCATCCCGCCCTTCCCAAGTGCAGCAATCGGAAGATCAGTTTGCCTGGGTAAAACAGCAGGGTTGGCCCTGACGGTGTGAATGTGGGTAATCTGGACCCCAAGGTGTGAGAACAGGAAAACGGGCTCGGCTCCTTGCTGTCTGCTGTTGGGTGAGCTAGCTGGGGCAGTGCCAAAGAGCTCTCCAGTGTGGAGAGGATGAGAGAACCTGGCAGGCTCACAAACCCAGCTAGCACCCAGGCCTGGAACCGGAAATTAGATAGCCCCCCCCCCCACTTATATCCACCTCATCTATGAATGCTGGAGCCTGTGAAGGGGCTGGACCTGCAGATCCAAAGCTGGTGGATCTCCATGACTCAGGCAACAGTAGGATAACCAAAAGGAGTACCGGTATTGCTAGCATAGCAGAATCCAGAGGCCTTGGATGGCCACACAGAAGCAGAGATGCACGGACTAAAGGGTATACTGTGTGATGCATTGTGTTACACTCCAACTGCCATGACTGATGAGAATTATTTTTTGTTTTGTTTTGCTTTACTTTTGAATTTTTTTTGTTTTAATTGGAGGGGAGGTTGAGGTTGCAAAGGCAGAGGGCAGAAGTAAGGGGACGGGGAGATGAGTGGGATTGGGATGCAGATGTGAAATCTACCAAGAAACAATAAAAAGTTAAAAAAAAACAACAAGATACGTTGTATAATGGCATCACTAGGATTCTAGCACAAATAGAGTGTGTTTTCCCTCGGATTAAGACATCAGTGTCATAAACTCTTACACAGAGGTTTACCAAGTTGATCTTCACCGCACTCATCCCCTGTGTAAGCACCAATAGGAAAGCGAGGACTCCAGGAGGCTGGATGGCAGGGGATGAGTCTGTGTTGGAGACTCACCGTTTGCCTCGGGAACCTGGCTGCTGCTCCTCTGTAGGAGGCCTAGCGCCTTGTGAGGCCACTTCTGAGACCCAGGGAAGACTCATCTGGAAAAGGAGTCATAATGACATCATGCTCCTTGGGGAAAAATGGATGCCACTGGAGGCAACCGTATCCAGAGAAGTAGGCCAGTCTCAGAAAGACAGACATGGTATGTTTTTTTTCCTCATTTGTTGTTTCTAGAATTTTATGTAGATTGATGAAACAATGTATACATATATACGGCATCAAATGAAAGTGGAATTTTGGCGGGGGGCAGAAGCAGCTAGTGGAAAGGAGGCCGTATGAGGGGAACAGACTGTAAGTTCCACATATTTGTACACAAACTTAAAATTCATTTTTAAAAGGGCAACTGAATCTTGTCATCATGTGGGGTGACCTGATTTTGAAACTGATAGACTTGTAGTCAACATCTCTGGACTGATGCAGGTACATATAGCTTTTCTAGTTTTCCTTTCTTTTCCTCCAGTTTCCTATAAAGGTCATTCTGGAGACTGGTCAACTTGGAGGGAAATACAGACTTCTGTGAGAACACATCGGGTTTCAAAACTGTTCCATGTGGTTCCAATATGCTTGAGACACTGAATAGGAAAAAGTGTGGGCTTAATCGTGACAGTGTGATTTGAAAAGGGTCTCTGTCAGCACAAAACACTGGAGAGTAGCGGGGACTGGGAGGCCTAATCTTGAATAATTACATGCAAAGATTGTTCTCAACAGATAGCTTCAAAGGAGAGAACAAGCTGACCGAACGCGGGCTGCAGATGGCGGGGAGGTGGTCGTGGGAGTGTGACATGTGGAAGAGATTTAGGGTACTTGTGGACATTTAGTAAGGGATCACTTGTGGATGGTGTGATGGTTGGCATTAATCACTAACTTGAAAGACCCTCGAATCACTGCTGAGATGTCTCTGGGCACACCTGTGAGGGGTTATGTAGATGAAGGTTAGCCTCTGAGAATGTCCGCTAAAGGTTATTTTGGTGGTGTTGTTTGATAGGGGAAGGGTGTCATCTTAACTGTGGGCAGGGTCACTTCCTGGGCAGGAGATTTGGGAATGTATGAAATGGGAAATTGAGCTGAACACATATAAGTGCTTATCCCTCTCTGTTTCTTCATGGCAGAAGTGGTGTGACCAGCCGCTCCAAGCTCCGCTGCCTTGATTTCTCTTTTGCACTGGGCTGTATCTCGAGCTAAGACAAACCCTCCCTCCTTGAGCTTGTTTCTGTCAGAGTATCACAGTAGCGGGAAGAGAAGCTAAGATTCACTCAAGGATTGTCAACATTCAGGCTATGCGCCTAGTAGAAGTCTGGTGGTAGGTGATCTTCAGTAGAACCAATTTCAGGCTTCTGTCCTGCATGCATTCAATGGTGCCAAATATCCTCCATTTCCTGGGTAAACAGAGATGAATAAGACTCCTCAGGAAGCTTTCCACACTCAATGAACCCTGTCTGTTGTATAAATGAAGCCTAACTATTTGACTTAGTGTAAGTCTTAGTCCGTGTTGCTATAAAAAATAACTTAGACTGGATGAATTATAAAGAACAAAAAGTATTTACTCAGAGTTTGGAGACTCTGAAGCCAAAATTCCAAGCTCTAGCAGACTCAAGAGTGGAGGAGCTGTTTTTTGCTTACAGGTTGGGAATTCTTGCTCTAGCCATGTGGCGTGAAGTCAAGAAGTCAAGAAAGAAGACAAACGCTGTGATTTAACATAAGATCTATTGCTAGGTGGTGGTGGTGCACACCTTTAATCCCAGCACTTATGAAGCAGAGGTAGGAGGATCTCTGTGAGTTCGAGGCCAACCTGGTTCACAGAGCAAGTGCCAGGACAGGCTCCAAAGGTACATAGAGAAAACCTGTCTTGAAAAACAAACAAAACAACAACAAAAGATCTACTGTCAGACAGTAGAAGAGAGTGACTTTATCCATCAAATCCTTATATCAAAGCCCCATTCCTAAATCTATGAGCTCTTGGCCTTTAGGACTTAATCAAAACGGCCTTCAAAAGGTTTATCTCTGAGTGCTGTCATGTAGGTCACTGAGCTTCAGCCTGTGAATTTTGGGGGACATGTTCAGACCGTAGACCTCAACACTCATTTTGTTGAATGTGGTAGACTTCTGTTTACGGCTGAATGATATCCTGCTGTACGGAGAATCACATTTTTTTTATCCATCTATTCATCAGTAGATATTTAGGTTGTCTCCACCCATATGAAGTACATACAATTAGAAACTTGTTGAAACAGAAAATAGAACTGTGGTTGCCAGTGGCTAAGAGAAGGGGGGAGGGAATTATTGTCTAACTGCAGCAATGCATGGATTGTATGATGAGAAGAATCTAGCTGCTATACAGTACTGTGCTCCTAGCTAACAACATTATCCTGTATATCTATAGTTTTAAAGGAGAGACTAGATTTTATATATTTTTAACCAGGGTTTTAAAAATATTGCAATCTGGAGCCTCTTTGCTGTCAGCTTTAGCAAGAAAGAGACATAAACAATGAAGAAATAGGGCTTCTTGGACTGTGAGGAGGAAGTGAGGTTAGGAGATCCATGAAGACAGGAGTTAGAACATGAGGAAAATAGGAAGAGGTTGAGGGGCCTAGTGTCCCACTAAACAGAAAATAGAGAGCTGCAAAGATGGGAATTTAGAAACAAGAGTCGCTTCCCTGACTACACATAATTAACTTTTGACAGTCTTTGTGTTTGGTGCATGTAGTGGTTTGGAAGCTTTCTCTCCAACTGAGAGAGAACGTTGCATGTGCTCGACAATTTCATCCCTTTCCTAGTTCAGGATTCCTGTCCTGGTTGGTATGTCGATAAATTGTGTTCCTTATATTTAAAAGCATAGCCAGGAAGAAGTTGCTAGTGTAATTAGAAAAAACAGGGGAAGAACTGGAAGTATGGGGGGGGCAGATTAAAAAGCAATATCGTTAGTCTCTCATTTGCTGTGAAGAAGGTGGGCAAGGAATAACAGTGTGAGAAGAACAAGGGGCTATAGAGGAACCAAGTCCCTACCCTGTACATTAAACATGTGCTGACAGAAGTACATGTATGTATAAAAGAATAGGAAAGAATAAAACTGATATGAAAGGTTTGTATGCATGGTATGGGGGAGGGGCTAAAGTTCAGAGCCTAGGAAAGAGGAGGGTATGAGGGTGGGCTAACCGAATCAAAGGCTCATGAAAAAATTTCACGTAAACCGGTCTTGGTTTAGGTTCTTATTGCTGTGAAGAGATACTGTGACTACAGCAACTCTTACAAAGAAAATATTTAATTGAGCGTGTCTAGCTTACAGTTTCAGAGGTTAAGTCCATTCATGATCAATGGAGGGGAGCATGGCACAGGCAGGCAGACATGGTGTGGGAGCTGAGAGTCCTATATTTTGACTCAGAGGCAGCAGGAAGGTGACTGACTGTCACACTAAGTGAAGCTTGGAAAAAAGACCCAAAAGCCTGCCCCCACAGTGACACTTCCAACAGAAGGTATGGCCCAGATTAAAGGTGTGCCCTCCAGCCTCAAGGTCTGGATTAAAGGTATGTGTTATCCATCCCCCTCCAATAAGATCACACTACTTCCTCTAACAAGGCCACACCCCCTAATAGTGCCGCTCCCTGTGAGTTTATGGGGGTTAAATACATTCAAACTACCACAAAACTTATTCCTGTACAAACTAGTTGAAAATTATAATTGAAAACAAAAAGGAGTTTGAAAATTGGATGGTAAGACCCTATTGCTGAAGACACTTTGGCTGCAGGACAAGGAGAAATCAATTTGGAATAAGTGAAAATGCTCTCCCTGATAACTTTCATAGTGCCAGAAGATGTTATGCAGGACATTGGTGGAGAAAAGAAATCACTGGTTATACCCAGAACTGAACCCTTCATGCTACAATACCAATCTGCCAGATAATACAATAGTGGCATAGTTGTTATGGGGTAACACTTTCCAACTGGATTTAAATCCTCTCCAAGAAAGGGAACTCATGCCTCATACTATAAACCTAATCAAAAATCCATAGCAGGGAGAGGTTGTAGGTCTTAAGAAAAGTCTATGATTGTTGTTTTGCTAAACAGTCATCTTATCAAACTACCTACTAAATCTCCCTTTTCTCTTCTTTCCTTCCTTCCTTCCTTCCTTCCTTCCTTCCTTCCTCTTTCTTTCTTTCTTTCTTTCTTTCTTTCTTTCTTTCTTTCTTTCTCTCTTTCTTCTTCCTTCCCTTGCTCTCCCTCTCTCTCTGTCTTTTTTCTTTCTTCCTCTCTCTCCCTCCCTCACTCCCTCCCTTCCTTCCTTCCTTTTTTTTAAAAAATTATTCTCTCATACAATATATCCTGACTACAGTTTCCCCTCCCTTGACTCCTTCCAGCCCCTCCTTCCCTTTCCCCCAGATCCACTTTTCTGTTTTCCTTCAGAAAAGAGCAGGCCTCCCTGGAAAAGCAACCAAATATGACATAACAATACAATAAGACTAGGCACAAAGTCTCATATCAGGGCTGACTGAGGCAACTCAGTAGGTGAAAAGGGTCCCAAGAATGGCAAAAGGGTCAGAAACATCCCCACTCACACTGTTAGGCTAAATATTTTCATATCTATGTCCATGGATCTGTTCTGGTCTTCACCTTAGGCAAAGGTAATTAGTTTGTTGTTGGTAGTTGTTAAGAAACAGTTGAATTCTCATGCCTGAATGGAACATTGTTAGGAGCAATTAGGAAACATTGATGGAGAGGGAGCAAAAAGAGTGTCAGAGCTGGAGGAAGGGGAAGAAGGCTGAAAAACAGATGGAGGTAAGTGGGCAAATGAACCATTTCTAACTTTGAAAGTACAGCACTTGGTGCAATTGAAAACCATCATATGGGTCCCACAGGCTCTGTCCTCACTTTTGCTGATTTAGCGTATCGCCACCAGTGAACTGCTCTTGGTCATCTGGGATTTCTGACCTGTGAAAGGAAACTAACAGGGATGACGTCACCTTGCAGAAGTCATGATGAAGAGTTATGTGATTTTGATATCATATGGGAGAAAGACGTTGGCTACTTAAAAAAAATTCATTTTGCATTTCTATAGCATTGTAAATGTTCTTTATATTTAATAGTTCTCATGTTTATCCCAGCAACCAATATTTTACCAGGCCAATTTATTATTCCATCACAACTCATTTCTGATGCAGTTAAGTGACTTGATTTAGGTCACCCAGGAAGTGTTTGCACCAAGATATGAACACAGTTCTCCTTGACTTCAGAGCTTACAGCGTTAGTGGAGAACTGTCTTAGAAATGGAAATGACTATTCTGGCTATTTAACATCTCTATCTCTGAACTATAGAAATAATGAATAAAAAGTGATTCTGTGAGGACAGACTGTAATCCTACAATTGGTTGTTCTCAACTAGAAATCATTGAGCTCTCTCTCTCTCTCTCTCTCTCTCTCTCTCTCTCTCTCTCTCTCTCTCTCTCTCTCTCTCTCTCTCTGTGTGTGTGTGTGTGTGACACACACACACACACGCACACACACACACACACACACACACACACACACACACACACACACACACAGGAGCCCCATCCCAGATAGATAAGGAAGGATGATTAAGGGATGATTAAGGAACCTTCTTTATCTGGGAATCAAGGCCTCAGGGCTACTGCAGCTTTATATCGAGGTAGCCTCCTACACTTTGTCAAAGAAAGGGGATGCTGGCTGGGGGACTCTAGGCCTGCTGGGGACAGTCATGTGTGGACCTGGAGTGTGTTATTGGGAGGTGGAAGGCCTTTAAGACAACATTTGTTCTTTGCAAATGTTTTGTTATTCTTAGGAGTGCTTTTTACTCTCTCCCAGAAAACCACAGCCCTGAGTATGACTCTTGAATAATGCCTAAAACTCATTTGGCAATGAATTAAGCAGTCTGCTGTTAGATATCCAATATAAAACAGCCACAAAAAAACCCCTCACAGCTGTGCAAGGAAACTGATCTCTAAACGTGGTCTCTTCTCCAAAGAGAAAGAAAAAAGAGCCATGTCCCCAGAACAGGGAAAATAGACATGTTTTATTTTGGGCCAGCTTTCATCTATCCAATACCCAATGTCACCAGAGCAGAAGCCAGGGCCATGGTAGCAGGAACGCAATAGCTGGCTAACTTTCTTTTCCACAACTCCCTCCATGTCTGCAGCTCCACCCTTTCCCACTCGGCCTGTGTTTACAGAGCCTTAGGCACAGTCATCCTGGTCAGATTCATGTAATCATGGTTGAAGGGATCAACAGCCCGTGTCTATTGCCTGGCCGGTAGCTGCTGACTGGAGAGGTCTCTGCCGCACTCTCTGTGGCCAGGGAGCGAGGACACCATGAAACTATTCAGCTTTATTAGGCATAGAGACAGAAGATGCCGTTCGTGTCTGAAGGGAGCACATGGTCCCTTAGGCAGGTTACAAAGCCTGGAACCTAAATGGGGACAGGCGGGGAGGTCACATAGGGACTATGTTTTGAGGAGCAATTCCTCTTTGTGAAAAGAAGCATCTTTTTACAAAGAAGTTATGGGTATAACTTCTATAACTTCTCAGAAAAATCAGTACAACTCAGGAACTTGGGCCTATGTCCCAGAAGTAATAGAAATCTAGACTTTTTTTTTTTTTTGGTTATTAAAGGAAATATCCAGAGTTTTCATGTTGGCAACTGATTTAAAGTAGGAATTTTAAATATGTTTCTGTGAATTAAAAACATGTATGCATTGGATTGAATATATGAAACTATTAGGCACGTATAGGGAAGCACTTTGCAACAAGGGTAGAGAGATAAGAAGGACAGCAGACACAAGCCGTTTGGTGAACATTTTGATAAGGGAGGCCCATGTTAGCCCAGTGGTACGGCCAGAGTATGCTTATTAGGCAAAGTAGCCTGTGGCTGGACCACACCAGAATGGTTAGAAGGCAGTACGGTGAGGCAAGCCGTACTGGGGGATTCATGGTTTGCGGGGTAACCTGAGCTTCTGTAGGCTGAAGCATGTGAGTTAGCCTTGTACCAGACTGGAAGAATACGCCATAACGATTTCACGGCACATTCTGAAGGCAATAGGGTTTGTAAAAGTGCATTTGAGCGGGGTTTTCAGCACCATCAGACAGGAACTTAGTCAGACTTTACTGATGGAAAAGGGGCAAAAGCAGAGCAAGTCCGGTGCTGTTTGGAGGCTCTTCAGTAGTTTGAAGGAGAGAGAAAAAAAATGCTCTAATTACAGCAATGACAGTAGATGGAGTCTGAGTGAGGCTTGGCCCCTATGAGACTTGCTAGGTCCTAGCGGTGATGATGGGGGAAGACAGTCCAGAAGGACTCCTAGCTTTCTGATTGGCTGTGCCTGTTCGTGCTCCAAAGATGGAGCGCCAAGATGGAGACGTTAGGTTGAGATGTCGTAACGGATGTTTAAGGGTTTTGTTTGGGACATAGGTTGAGCAACACGCTGCTTTTGGGGGTATTAGGAGAGCCTCAGGCAGGACACAGAGATGGATCACTTCCGCTCTTTGTGAAAGGCTGGACCACGAGCCCATGTGAGAACTTGGAGAATTAGAACTAAGCTCTGGTGTATCCATGGGCTGGATGGGGGAGGTCAAAGCAGAGGTAAGGAAGGCAGAGCAGTCAGAGAGCTGAGCAGGGGAACCAGGAGGCAGGAATGCCCTGTGATGCAATGGCAGAGCATCTCAAGAAGGAGGAGATGGTAGGAGAGCCAGCTGCTCTTGGGAAGGCTAACACACAGAGGTTGACAAATACTTGCCTGTTGAATCTAGCAACAGGATAGTCTTAGTTAATGGCTGTTTATAAGTGGGGTTGGGAAGGTGAGGAAAGAATACAGCTTGTAATTGGGGAAACCGACCGGGGTGAGAAAGTAGACATGGCCAGTATCAGCTGCCTTAAGAAGGCAGTGTGGGAATGAAGGACTAAGGTAACAGTGAAAGAGAAAGGGTTGGACGTAATAAAGGAGGGATTTTGAGGGATAGGAGAGGCTTAGAAATGCTATGTGCTGGTGGGGAAGATGAAGAAGAAATGGGAGGGTAGAAATGCAGGAGACAGAGGGACCTGCAGCATGAGTGGCCAGACGGTCCTGCCAGGTATCCCTCTATAGTCTGCTCCCCATTGCTCCCCATTATCTCTTTGTGCCTTTTCCTAAGCTCCTGCTCTTTGCCTTCTTTGCTCAGGGCGTTTTGGAAGGCATCACTGGCAAATACGTCTAAGTGAGGCAAGCTGATTTCAGCCTTTGGTAACAGAAGACTATTGAAATATCTGTATTTTCCTCAGAGTGACAATGTGAGGGCAGCACTGGCCTGAGACTACTTATCACTCACAGCGGTAGCAATACATGTGCTTTGTGGCAGCCATGAGCAGTTCTGTTAAGGAAGCAGAAAGCGAAGAACCATAAGACTTTGTTGAGAGCTGGCTCACCAGTTCCCATCACATTTTTATTTTTTGACATCTGGTTCACATAGTTCAGTAGCTTTGTTTAAGGTAACTTTATGCTAGCAGCTTTAAAAACCATTGAAATGCTCAAATTCAATTGCACATCCTGCTAAACTACCTCAGGAGGGATGTGGGAATCTTTCTGAAGCTATTTTTTGTCAACAGTGTGGCACCCAAAGGTAGTTGAGGGGGTAACTCCCCATGATAAGTTGTGATTAAAACAATAAATACACAGAGCAAAGATATTGAAAACTGAAAGGGAAAATCCACAAATCACATGTAAAGGAAAATCCATCAGACTAACAAATGACTTCTCAATGGAAAAAAAGGTGTGTGTGTGTGCATGTGTATGTGTATGTGTGTGTGTGCGTGTGCACGTGCGTGCAATGTGTGTTATTTAATGGCACTGGGGTTCAATCTATTCCCTGCATGTGCTAGATAGGCAAGCACTCTACTAATCAGTTACCTTTCCAGTCTGTGGTTTATGAGTCAGGATCTTAGACTTTCAATTTGTTGTATAGCCCGGGCTGTCCTTCCAGCCTTCCTGCCTCTTACCTCCCAAGTCCAGGTGCTGCGATTACAGGAGGGCGTCATATCACCCAACTAGGAAAGTACTTACAGCTGCCGCCACTGCAGCAAAACAGCAGCTGCAGCAACAGCAGCAGCAACAGTAACAGTAACAGCAACAACAGCAACAGCAGGAGCAGCAACAGCAGCAACAGCAACAACAGCAGCAACAGCAGCGGCAGCAACAGCAACAGCGGCAGCAGCAATAGCAGCAGCAACAACAGCAGCAGCAACAACAACAGCAGCAGCAACAACAACAGCAGCAGCAACAACAACAGCAGCAGCAATAGCAGCGGCAGCAACAGCAACAACAGCAACAACAGCAGCAGCAGCAGCAGCAGCAACAGCAGCGGCAGCAGCTGCCCTCATTAGTCTACCTCATCTCTTGAGAACATTGACTGAGACCCTGGGAAGCCGATTCTGATCGATGCTGCATTATTTCCAGAAGAGCTTGTTGTGAAAATCCTGAGGTGGTGGGAGAATACACACCCCAAACTTTGAGGGGAAAGTGGGATAAATAATTTAACATAAAAGTTTTATCAACCAGAGATGAATGTGCTTATCATTCCCGTTCAAGTTCAATCACCAAGGCAGGAGGCCTGAATTCTGAATTCATCTTTTTTTTTTTTTTTTTTTTTTTTTTTCAGAGCAAGGCTATGTCCAAGACCTCAACCCAGAGTCCATTGCCCAAACCAGGTTTTTCATTCCCCTAGTCTGCTAATGATCCAAGAAAAAGGTCGCAAGGTCAGCTGAATTTTCACATCTCCTCTCCATTGCTTTGCTTCTCATCTGTTTACCCTGTCAGTGGTCTGGAAGCCACCCAAGATTCTTGTTTTGGGATGGATGTGTAGATAGGGTGATACCAAGTAGCATTTGAATGAACCCCTTAAATGACCTTGCCCAGTCTCATTTTGGGGGATCAGCTCACCTGTTTCTTTGGAGAACACAGCATGTATGTCTTCAAGTGCTTCTTGGCAGAGGACAGTATTGACTTGAACTTCAGAATGAGCCATTGGCTGGTGCGGAGGCTCTGATTGTTCATTAACAATTTACTACTGCAAGTTAATCTCAAATATACGTGGGGCCAGAACCAGCTGGAGGGGTAGGAGCAGCCCGCTGTCACCCACGTTTTACTGGAAATGTAGACCATGTCCCAGTTTGAGTGCTCAGAGCTTTGGATTTAATTGGGGTGTTGTTATTTTCAAAGCTTTAACAGACACTTGTCTGCTCTTGCATCCTTTCCTGATCGATGAAGGGCTGTTGGTCTATGTCCTGTAAGTTTCGTGAATAATTCTTTCTACGCTCATTTCTCCACTTCATAATCTTTCTTTAAAAGCAGCGTTTTTGGAGGTGAAATCCACATATGATGAACTCACCTTGAAAGTAGGACTTTATGAGATTCTGTGAATGTAAACACCCATTCAGACATGGAATATTCCATTATTCCAGAACACCCCTCCCCGCCCCGTCCTGTTGCTCAGTCTCTCTATTTGGGGACACCACAAGGAAAATTTGGTTGTTCCTGGTTTTGCCCATCTAGCACTTTGTATAACTAGAAACATACACTATGCCCTCCTTTGCGTCAGACCCCCCTTGGCTTCTGCCAATCTTTCATTATTGTCTTCCCTTGTCTTAGCATATTGAATTATATGTACACATAATTTGCATTTTGAACACTTTATCTGGAAATAACTCAGATTTACAGAAGAGAGGAAAGGATCGTGAAAACGCTTCTTACAGGACTTTGCTGGCTTCTCATTTTAATGAAGTATTCTCATGACAGGGCGGAGGTAACAGGCTGGGCAAAGAGCATCACAGTGGTACTGAGATCTGATGTCCAGGATGAGTATCAGCCATGTATAGATGACCAGCTACACTAATTTGGGCCACTTGTTTAGATGATGTCTGATAGATCTCTTAGGTAAAAATTTTCTGTTTTCATATTTTATTTTTATAGTGAATCATTAAGTCTAGATACCACTCCAGGTGAGGAGACCAAATTCTGCATCCGGATGGAGAAATATTAAAGAATTTTGGATGCATTAATGATTACGGTAAATAGTAAGCTAATTTGATACTGTGCCGATAAGCCTGATAGTTCTAATATTTGTCACTTGCCTTCAGAAATGACTAGTGTTCTGATAACTTTGGGTTTTCTCATTTTTTCATTTATTAATTAGAATTCTGTGAGAAAGCATTTTCTATTCCCTTCAACTTATTCATTCATTTATTTATTTGTCTAAGACTTGGATCCTGGCTGTGAATATTTTATTTAAGGTGATATTACTATTTACTGGGTCACCCATTTTTTTTCCTGTTTTTGCCATGAGCTCCTTTGGGGGATGCCCTTTTATTATTTCTTTGTCGCTTTCTTACATTTTAGTGTCACAATATGCTCTAGGGTAAATGTGCATAAATTATACTTCCATCATCTGAGGCCTAGAATAGACCATTCCTGTAAAGAATCCAAATTTCTTATATAGTTGAGTGGCATTTAAAATCCAAAATGTGACCATCAAATGAGTGTTGCTACTGAGGTGTCATTACATGTAGGCAACAGAACACACACAGCCATCTGCATCTTATTTCTCTATTTAAATATCTGTATACAGAGAGATACAAATGTCCATGTTGATAAGGATAAGGTTATAGATTCTAATACACACACACACACACACACACACACACACACATATATATATATATATATATATATGAATATGAATGAACTTGAGGTCACACTGACACTGCTGACGCCAACGCAGGGTCTTCCTTGCATCTCTCTCTTTTGTTTATTTATTATTTCCTATTCTGACCTGGGTACTGGTTCTCATCATGCACAGTTTATTTACTAGCAAATAATAATAATTGTTTGCTCTTGATAAACACCCTGAGAGCACTTGTAGAATAGTAATCATGAAGAGTAGCCTTGTGGAAAACACATCCTCCAACTAGACTTCGAGGTCTTACAGTCATCCCAGCTCTTGGGAGGCAGAGGCAGGCTGATCTCTGAGTTCGAGGCCAGTTTAGTCTACAGAGTGAGGTCCAGGACAGCCAGGGATACGCAGAGAAACCCTGTCTTGAAAACAAACCAACCAATCAGTCAACCAACTAAGAAAAATAGTTTGTGGCAAGGCTTTGGACTTGTGTTGTTTTTGTCTCTGCAACTGGGGGCTGTACCTAGGATGTCTACCACTGAGCTAAGTTCAAGCCCTCTTAAATCTCTTATTTTACTCTGAGGCAGGGTCTGGCTCAGTTGCCTGCATTGGCCGTTCATTTTCTCTGTAACCCAAACAGGATTTGGATCTGTGACCTTGAACCTCGACTTTCTGAAGAGCCCGAGTTACAAACTTGTGTCACCAGATCCAGCTTGGTGTCAATTTTCATTTGAAAATTTGAATTTTCCAGGGACGTCGTCTGGGTCTGACATTTCTTGGGGGTGTTTGCCTTTTTACTCATTGAATCTCCACCTTTTCTTTTCTCGATTCAGTGTAAATTGTGTGTTTCTAAGAATCTGTCCATTCTATTGGTGCAATTGGTTAACACATACTTGCTTGTAGTATTTTCTTGTAGTGGTTTTGGCTTTTGGAGACGGGGTGTCAAGCAGCACCTGCTAACCTCAGCCAAGGATGACCTTGAACTTTTCCTCTTGCCTCTACTACCCAGTGTCTCCACACCGTGCTCTGTCCAGTTCATATTTTACCAACCCACTCTAGGCTTTATGTTTTCCGTTCTACTTAGTTTAGGGGTTGTTTATATTTTCTTTTCCTTCCTTCTTCTCTTCCTTCTTTTCTTTCTTCTGCTGGCCAGGGCCTTGTACATTCTAAGCCTGAGCTACATCCACATATGTAGTTCTAATGAGATATGTGAGTGGCCTCAGAACATGTACCTGGTTTCCCCAAGGGCCCATAGTTTAACAGATCAAGAAGGAAGCTACCTACCTGCTTTATGTACTTCAGCTCTGTAAGTCTCTCTTGGTTCCTTCTGCCGTTTGTTGATGCCACTGGGGCTTGTCTACTTGAGAAGATCCCTAGGACGCAATATGACGGGATGGAAATGCTATCTTTCCATTTGTATCCCTTCCATTTTCATATCTGATTTGTTGCTCTACCGGGCTGTCAAATATTGGACAAGTTTCTTCTCAAAGTGGTGCACATAATCTCTGTACTTTTTCTTTAAAGATAGTGTGTTTGGGGTTAAGAGCACTGGTTTCCCCTCCTGAGAAGCTGGGTTCAGTTCCCAGTATCCACACGGCAGTTCATAACTGCCTGTAACTCCACCTCCAGGGGATCCGACACCTTCACACACACATACATGCAGGAAAAGCACAAAATTCACTTGAAATAAAAGTAAACATTATTTTTTTTTTAAAAGACAGTGTGTTCATATTGTCTGGAAATCAATAGTCACTGGAGCATTGTCGGGGATGCACACTGGTATCAGACTTAAGGTAGGTGATCCTTGTCTCTGAGTCTCATTGAGCAGCAGAATTGTTTAATGACAGGAAACTCTTTATCTTTTTTGTATGTGATGAAGACTAAAATTCGTCTTCCTGAACTCACTTGAACTTGGAGTCAGTATGATGTTTTATTTTAGGCAGCACCAATACATATTCGAAGTTCTATGCATGTGATAAGTCTTAGCTTGTTCCACTAAAATTTAAGGTACTATGCATGTGGCATGCCTTAGCGCATACCTTACATAATGTGAGGTATTACATGCATGATCTACCTCACCTGGCACATTGTGCTCTCTGATATATAGAGTCAGGTCTTTGAGGAACGTGGGCTCAGTCCTGCAACATTCCTAGGCTTCCTGCTGTTGTATGCTAACTTCCCAGAATTCTGATTAGGCAGATGTTGGGTACTTCAATTTCGTATTTTGCATTTTAAAACCTTTCTTTCATATCTCAGTTTTTCAGAACTGCTTACTATATTTTACTTTGGTTAATTTGATCTCATCTTTAATTTGTTCAAACAGCATTTTAAGCTGCCTTATATTTTGCTTCTGATGGCTTTGTCTCATGAGGGTTTATCCTACATGTTTGGCGACCTTTGATGATGCGGTCATATATAGTTGGATTTAATTTCTGGAAAGTCCCAGGGCACAAATGGGAAACTTTCTTCCAGATAGGATGTCCGTTTGCTTCTACTTGAAGGTAGGGGTGGCTCCTGCTTTGAGGGTCCTGGACTTAACGGGGCCTGTGTTAGTCAGGGATCTCTAGAGTAACAGAACTTATGGAATGAATATCTCTATATATAGAGAAAGAGGATTTATTGGAACGATTAATTCTAATCCAGCTAATCCAACAATGGCTGGTTATGAACAGAAAGCCTGAGAATCTGATAGAGTAGTTGCTCAAATCCGCGAGGCTGGATGTCTCAGCTGGTCTTCAACATACATGAAAATCCCAAAGAAGTAGGCGCTAACATAGGTGAAGGAATGAACTTGCCGGCAAGGTGAGGGCAGGCAGGCAAGGAGCAAAAGCTTCCTTCTGCCAGGTGTTTACAGAAGCTTCCATCAGATTCGGTTTGGATTAAGAATTTGGATTAATGGTGTGCATTCCTCCCTCATTTATATGGATTAGAAGAGCTTCCCACTTCAAATCAATTAGAAATCCCTCACAGGTGGGCCCTTTATTTGCGGGAATTAAGAGGAACGGCCATCACGAGGCCTCTGCCTCTGCCTCTTTGTCTCTCAACTAGTAAGAGGTCTACTTTCTTGGAAAACTTTCAGCAGGAAGATCACAGAGGTTCCCTCCAGTCCACCTTTAATTATGGTGTCCACTTTCCTCAGGGATGGCTTCTGCTGAGCAGATGAACTTCAATAGCCAATGTGTGTGCTGTTATGTTCAATGTCTGTGTATGTAGCGCCGACTTGTGTGAGTACAGCTGTCTCCACATTATTCTGCTGCTGCTGTCTCCATCATAGAAAAAACAATGACACACGCAGTTATCAACTGCATTGATCACCTCTGTAACATCCGTAAAGAGACCTTTAAACTAGGATAAACTAGGAGGGAGGGGTTATAAGGGATGGGGGATGGGAACACGAAAGATCATGATGGCCAAGTTGGAGGAGGGACAGAGTGGGAGAGCAATAAAAGATACGTAGATAGAGGGAGCCATTATGGGGTTGGGGGAAACCTAGTGCTAGGGAAATTTCCAGGCTTCTACAAGGATGGCCCCAGCTAAGATTCCTAGCAATAGTGGAGATGGCGCCTGAACTGTCCTTCCCCTGTAATCAGATTAGTGACTACCCTAATTGTCATCAAAGAACCTGCATCCAGTAACTGATGGAAGCAGATGCAGTGCTCAACACCCAAGCACTGGGCCAAGCTCCTGCAGTCCAGTCAAAGAGAGGGAGGAGGGATCATATGACCAAGGGGGCCATGATGGTCATAATGGGAAAACCACAGAAACAACTGTCCCGATCTAGTGGGAGCTCACAGACTATGGACGGTCAGATGGGGAACCTGCATGGGACCTAACTAGGCCCTCTGAATGTGGGTGACAGCTGTGTGACTTCATCTGTTGGGGGGTGGTCTCTGGCAGTGGGAACCAGGACTTGTCCCAGGTGCATGAATGGCTTTATGGAGCCCATTCCCTATGCTGGGACACCTTGCTCAGATATGATATAGCAGGAGGGCCTTGGTCCTCCTTCAACTTGGTAGGCCAGACTTTGTTGATTCCGCAAAGGAGAGCTTACTCCCTCTGAGAAGTGGATGGGGGATGGGATGGTGAGGGGGGGAAGAGAAGGAGCAGGATGGGAACTGGGGTTGGTATGTAAAATGAAAAAAAAAATTTAAATTAAAAAGAGACATCTCCCTTTTTTTCTATTTGAATGTAAATAGAGTAATGAAGATATATAGTCTATCCTATTATTCTGAACCTTTAAATTCTGGAACATGCCACTGCCTACATGGTTGAAAATTTTGTTTTTCAAAGTGACTTCTGCAGAGACTCAAAGATAGTGTTTATTAAATGATGAATTCGCTGGAGTGAGGGGGAAAATGAGGAATCGATTTCTTCAGATGTCGCAGGTATGAGCATCTGAGCAGACTTTGAACACTGTAAAGAAAAAAAAAACATAAAGCATAACAGCTTTATTTTCTATTTTAGTTTTGAAAAATCAGAATGACTAAACAAATGTTGACATTAGTTCCTTCTTATGTTCCAAAACTAATTTTACCCTAAATAATCGACCATCGACAAAGAAATGCATGTAACAAAGGCGCCCCCTAGTGGCCCTTTTCCTGTCATAGGCAGTACAAAATTAAGGGGCCATTCACCAAACAGCATTCACCATTGCAGGCTGAATTACAAATCAAAGGCTAAATGCAGACATCCAGGAAAACCATTATCCCCCCAGAAAATATTCCACTCACTCCTAAAATTACATAATAAAACACGTTATTTTAAA
This sequence comes from Arvicola amphibius, assembly GCF_903992535.2. NCBI lineage: Eukaryota > Metazoa > Chordata > Mammalia > Rodentia > Cricetidae > Arvicola > Arvicola amphibius. The sequence continues at coordinate 16,507,728 of NC_052055.2, read as the reverse complement.
AATACTTACTGAAAGTCAACCCCAGTGTTATTTCTTTGAAGCAATCACTCGCTTTTTCTCTGAGTCAGTTCCTCCCTGTGGTTTGCTTGATACTGGCTGAGTAGTCCAGGATGGCTGGCCAGCAAGCCCCAGAGAGTCACTGGTCTCCACCTCTCCGTCCCCTCAGCATGGGGAATGCAAACACGCGCCATCACGCCTGGCTGTTTCATGTGGCTTTCAAGCTCAGGTCTGTGTGCTTGTGAGGCAAACCCTGCCCAGGTAACTCTTTCCCTCCCAAAATACCAAGTTTAACTGTTTGACAAGGAGAAACCTGGATTGCTCATTACCCATGTTCAAAAAGAACTTTGTGTGTGTGTGTGTGTGTGTGTGTGTGTGTGTGTGTGTGTAGGGGGATAGTTTCATAAACAAAAACCATTCCTTGTTGGTATAAGTTAAAAAGGCGAGCTTCCATGATACCGACAAGAAGTGTGCGCAAGCAGAGAAGATTAATTAAAGTGTGTCTCACCAGCAGCGTATGGACCATGTGACCATGTGTAGCCAGGTATAGCTACGAAGACAGCCCAACACAAAGCCCTAAACTTGTTTAAAACATTGTGAGATGTTGTGTGTGTGTGTGTGTGTGTGTGTGTGTGTGTGTGTGTGTGTGACTTGATTGTATGGTTCACTGGTTCACTAGCATGAACTTTGTGGATGCCAAAACGTATATTGCAGTGTCTAAAGGGGCGATGCTCATGAAGGTGACCCTTGAAAGACGCTTTGAAGGGGACAAGCCATCTCTTAGGGAGAACGACGGATGGGCGTTCCAGGTGGATAAGCTGCATGGCACGAAAGCCTTGATGGGGAAACCTTCCATGGCCAACCAGGAACCATTTGCAGGACCTTAGACTGTGCAACCGTGACTGGAGCACAGGCTGCCTCTGCGGCTCTGGAGGAGGGCACTGGAAGGGGGATGGGCTTGGGTGTCCGATAACGCAGACGTGTGTGTATGGCTGCAGGTGGAAATGGGGAGGTGTGAGGGTTCATGTGTGTGTGTGGACACGCGTGCATGTCTGTGTGGAGGTCAGAGGGCATTGGGTGTTAGTCTTCAGATGACATATACCTTGTTTTCTGAAGCAGGGTCTCAGGCCTGGAGCATCAAGTTGGTCAGACTGTCGGGGCAGCGAGCCCCAGAGACCCGCTCGTCTCCATCTCCCAGAGCTATGATTATAATCATGCTACTATTGTCTAGCGCTTTATGTGGGTTTCTGGGGTCAAGCTCAGGACTTTAGTGACTGAGCTTTCTTCTTAGCCTCAGACAAATTTAACAAAAAAGTTTTTACTTTGTTTATTTAATTTAGTGTGTGTGTGTTATAGAAACAATTCCATGACAATATGTTAGTGTTGATTAAATAATTAACTTTATGATATTTATTATCATATTATGATATTTATTATGATAATAAATATCATAAAGTTAATTATTATATCATAAATAAATAAGAATTGATTATTAGAACAATACCTTTCAGGGTAATTTGTGATTCAGCAATAAGTAAGTAAACACTGGCCACATGTAGCTTCAAGGGAGGACTGAATCTCTAGCTTGGTACAGTCCCATTACTATGGAAAGGAAGGAAGGATTGAAATAAACTGATTTAATGGTCTTTCCCACCTTATACCAACGGTCTTCGTTTTTGATAAAAAGCTTCTAGATTATGTTAAACAGAAGGAAGGGCTATTCCCAGGAAAGAACTATAGAATCCATAGGTATGTCTGCAGAGAGAGGAAATGGGACAACTACTTAGAAAACTTTGGATGAGAAATGTTTGTGCCTGGAACAAGAGTAGAGGCAATGTGGAGGAGAATTCAGAACATTCAAAGTAGGCTTTGTCTGTGAAAGAAAGTGGTGAAAAAGTGTATTTGTTCGGAAAGTTCAAAAAGTATGGGGTAAAGAGTGTGCTCTAGGCAGAGAAGAGGCCCATGCCAAAAGCCCAAATGGGACAAGATTTTCTGAGGTTAGCAGATGAAGTGGTTTGGGGCAGAAAGTCACTTGCTCAGAGGAATCCTTAGCTTCACAGAACTGTGGACTCTCTTGCTGCAATTCCGTGCATTCCTGCTGGGGTGTTTCAGGACACAGTGCAGCATACACATGTAGCTTTCATCCCCAGAGGTAAGCCAGAGTGTGGGGAAGCTGCAGCTTTCTGACCTGACTTCTTACACTGCACATACGATCCCATAGAAGACTCATGACAGTTTCATGAGGCAGCTTTATTATGGTGCTTTACGGAGAAGCAACGTGTGGCTCAAACTGAGTGTCTTAGTGTCCTGTTGATGTGAAGAGATAATATATCCATGGCAACTCTTATAGAAAGGGAAGCATTTAATTGGGGTAGGCTTAGAGTTCAGAGGTCTAGTCCGTTGCCATCAAGGCATGGTTGCACACAAGCGGACATGGTGCTAGAGAATCCTACACTGGTGAGAGTTCTACATCCAGATAGGCAGGCAGCAGGAAGAGAGAGAGAGAGAGGGGGGGGGAGGGGAGGGAGGGAGGGAGGGAGGGAGGAGGGGGGGCTGGCTCAAGCTTCTGAAACCTCAAAGCCCACCCCCAGTGACACACTTTCTCCAACAAGGCCATACCCACTCCAACAAAAGCTCATCTCCTAATAGTGCTAGTGTCTATGAGCCCATGAGGTCCATTTTCGTTCAAACCACCCACAGTAAATGTCCTGAGCGAGGCAACAGAGACTAGGTAACATCTGAACCCACGAGGACCGACACTGATCCTTAGTGTTTTTGAGACAGTCTCACTGTATAGCCCTGGCTCTCCTGGAACTTGCTATGTAGACCAGGTTGGCTTCTAACTTACAGAGATCCACCTGCCTCTGCCTCTAGTGTGATAAATTAAGGATGGGCACTACCTCACTGTGTTGTGTGATATTTTCATTGTGTTCTGACAAATAGAGCTTGTTTGGAGTCAGAAGGCCGAGTTGAAACAGGATCTTGCCCTTTTGGTCAGAGGAACGAGAAAGGTAGGAAAGGACTATGGCAGCTCCCCTACTTCTCCAATCTTCCAGGTTTTTATCCCAACATCAGACTCCTGGTTTTTATTGATAAGATGAATTAATTTCATCTGACGCCCATGTTGGGCACCAACACCAGCACTGAAGTCTTACTTTCAACCACGCAGCACCATTGCAGGGGCTCCATTAATGAAGAGAGAATGAATGAGCGAATAAAGGGGTTATTCTGCTTCCAGCTTTCCTTTGCCTCTCTGTTCAGAGACCAGTGTCCTGATTCTTCCAAGCAGCCAGGTTGAGGAATGCTATTGGCATTCTCAGGCTGGTTTGACAGTGAGAATAGAAAGCTTATCTCAAGTCATTTTCTGGACAAGTATTGACTCAGGGAAACCGGGTTCAGATAGGAACAAATCCAGCAAGATTCCAAACAGTGTCAGTAGCTAATAGACTAGGTTGTGACCATATATTAGTGCTTGTTTTGGAGAATTCTCAACATGATGGAAAAGTGTGTGTGTGTGTGTGTGTGTGTGTGTGTGTGTGTGTTTGTGTTTGTGTTTCTGTGTGTATGTGTTCCCACTGATATATTTGGAAATCCAGAAATGCAATTATGACCATAAAGTCTCCATTTTCATCTGTAAAGAAGAACTCTCTGGTGATCTTGAGCTACCACAGTGCTAGATCCATGGAGTAATTTGTGCAGAAGTGAGATAAGACCTTGATCTGAACAAAGTTGAGTATATTTGAATACAAGAGCTTAGTCTTGGAAGGACTGCAGGCCTTTGGTTTAAATGTGAAATTTCTCTCCAGAAAGGAATAACTGCCATTGCTTTCACCCTGGCCCCAGGATGGTTAAAAGGGTACAGATATTGTTGGGCTGACTTTAAAAAGTACATCTTTTAATTAACAGAATACATTTTGGACTTTTGTCATTTTTTTCTCTGATGGTATTGAGAATTTGAGTGAAGGGCTTGACCTATAAATAGTGACCAAATGTTTTGGAACATCACAATAACAATAACAACTGCCACCTGAAAGTAGCAATGGAATTGTGCTTTACTTTATTTGTTTCTTATTTTTCAGTGCTGGAGATGGAACCCCAGGCCTTACATGAGCTAGGCAACTGCTCTGTCACTCAACTACATCCCCAGCTCTGGCTTTATGAGACAGGAGACTCACTATGCAACTCCTATTGGTCATGAGCTTTTATGTAGTCTAGGATGACCTTGAACTCATGATTTTCCTTTCTTGGGTGCCAGAATTACTGGCAAGTGATGCCATTTCTGACTTAGGGGATCTTTCTAATAGAAAATGATCTCAATTCATTATTTCTTAGCCTAATGCTCCTTAAAAATTTCTGATGGTATTATTTACTATCATTTGAGTTAAATGACAGTTTGTGTATTTATAAGGTAACTGGCTCCTAGTTTGGGCTGCTATTACGGAATACTGGAAATGTTTATTTATCGTAGTCTGTGTCTTAGTTAGGGTTTCTATTTCTGTGATGAAAAAACTACAACTGAAACCAACTTGGAAAGGAAAGGTCCTTTTTCAATGTACGATTCACAGCACAGTCCCTCATCAAAGGAAGTCAAGGTAAGGACTCAAGTAAGGCAGGAACCCATACAGAGTCCGTGGAAGAATGCTGCTTACTGGCTTGTTCCATGTGGATTGCTCAGTCTGCTTTCTTATAGAACCCAGGGCCACCACAGGTGGTCCTGCCTGAGGTGAACTGGGCCCTCCCACGTCAGTCATGAAGCAAGAAAATATACATCACAGGTTGCCCAAAGGCCAGTCTGCTGGAGACATCTCAACTGGTCCTCCTCATTCAAAATGAGACTCTAAATTATGCCAAGTTGACACAAAACAAGCCAGCACCGTCTGATAGACAATCCAAGGTCCAAGTCTGGGCAGCTGTGGGGTTTCCTGACTATAGATTACTACTTTTCTGTATTCTCTTAGGCACAGAGCGGCGTGTCTATACAAGAGAGTAGCTCTCTGTTCATTAGGCCACTAATTAGATTTATAGGCTGCATTCTCATGACCGGATGGCCTCATTTCCCAGTGTCATCACACTGTGGTGTCAGGTTTTTGTAGCTGAGTCTGAGAAGCTGCAACATCAGCAATGGAGGAGCTTGCTGGTGTAGTGTTGTTACCATGGTCCTTAGCACGGTGCCTGGGACAAGTTCAACAACGGTGGGTTACAAACAGGGTGCTGATGTCCCGTGTTTTCTCAGTGATGTTCCCAACTGTCTTGAAAAGTGGGTGCTGCAGAGGACACAGCTGTGCATGCAAGGTTTGGAAGCCACAGATTATGGAAGGAATCTGGTCTGCTTCCTGGTTCTGTAGATTAAGATTTTACTGCTGCCTGGGAAGATGGCTCGGTTGGTAAAGGGCTGGCCTAGCAAGCATGAATCCTCAGTTTGATCTCCAGAATCTGTTCCTTTAAGAGTCAGACGTGAGAGCTTGAACTTATAATCTTATTGCTGAAATGATGGGGCCACGTAGAACTCTGGGACTTGCTAGCCAGGCCAGACTAGATTTCTTGGCTAGTAGCAGACTAATAGGAGGCTTTGTCAAAAAAAAGGGGGTAGTACACAAGGAACAACATCCGGAAATGTTCTCTGGGCTCCTCATTGCTGTGCACACACATGTGAACATGCGCACACATAAATATGTTATCTGGACCCACCATGCTTGTTGGCAGAAGTTCTAATGCTGGTTTTGCACGGGAACAGGAGAACTGAGTAGTTTTGATAGAGATCATCTGGGCTGCAGAGTCTAAAATGTTTACTGTTAGGTCTTTATAGAGAAGATTAGTGTGTTTACTCGTGTCCTTATGCTTCTGTGCTTTCAGAACTTTTACTGTGTGGATTATTGATCATGTCAAGAGGATTAGACTTCTAAACTGCTAAAAACCTCTCCAGTGAAAATTAAAAAAATAAATAGCAAGGTTTTGACAATCTCAGTGAACTTCTGCCACTGGGTGTCTCTCTTCCCTAAATTTCCCCAAAGCAAATGTTGAAGCAGACATCGGCCAACTGGGGCTGTGACATACCAGACAAATATTGACAGTTGCTAAGGCAACCGGGGTAAAGTATTGGCCAGGGGATAGTATAGGCGCCAACTGTGCTTGCCATGTTTCTCACATAGGGGAGATACAGAGAGAGAAAATGAATGAAAAAACATGTCTGGAGGCCTCTCTTCCACCGTGGCTTAGGGGGAAGTCACAGCTGATGTTTGTCTCAGTCTCCATCCCCTTCTTTCCATTTTTCTTGAACTTCACACTTTGGGGACTTGGGGACTCTTAAGTCAGCTACAGCGCATCACAAGAGGGATTTTTTTTAATTATCAATTCTTTCGCTCAGTTGTGTCTGGAACTTACTTTTCTCAACTATAATGGTGATTGTAAGACCATGTGAATGTTTGGTCTGTCTGATTTTGCCACATACCTGGTTCCTGCGGTATGTCTTTCCTTCCATTGTTATTTGTCCTGTGCCCTGTTCCCTAAAAGCATGCAAAGAGACTGGGCATCTGGAGTACTACCTCATTTGAGGTGGAAAGAACCCAGAAGCACTGGCTTAGGAGACTATGGGGAGACTACAGGACAGTTTGGGGTGAGGGGAAGCTATGTAAAGTGGTGATATCCTTTCCTACCCCATTGCCCATCTTTTTCCTCTCATGTCTCACGTTTGAAGTAAGCCAAGACCAAGGAGAGATCTGCAGGAAAATGGTAGCTGTGAAGAAGGGGAAGACCAGTTCTCAGAGAGGAAGAGCGAGGCTGTCCCCTCATCCTTCCTTCCCCTTGGTGCTGACTGCAGAGCTATTGTTGAGCAAGCCTTCTCCCTGGCTGAGTCTAGCCTTCCTTCCAAGGAGAGCCAGCCAGGGTTGTGTCTCAGGTTCTCAGATCTCGCTCTCCATCAGCTTCCTCCTCAATCCAAGATGTTGTCAAGGGAGCGTCTGATCCAAAGTCACTCATGTTTGGATTGTGCAGGTCAGTGTGGGAGTCGGGACTAGGAGTCATAGGGCCTGTGGTCTTCACAGACTCTGATCCTCTAAATACGGTCATCCACTCTTTCTGCTGAGTCGCTTCGATAAGGTCATTTTTCTTCTCAAGGATTCTGCTTTCGCCAGATGTATCAGGGGTTGGTGGAGGATCTTCACAAGGCAGGGATACACAAGCTGCATCCTGACCTCCAAGGCCAATCAGTCCTTCTCACTCAAGCATGATTACTTTCATAAATGAGATACTACCTTTATGTCTTTTTGCCTTCAGCCATAGGATGGAGAATGTATCAGTCACTTCTCTCTTGCTGTGGTAACATGACACAATCAAAAGCAACTTATAGGTCAAGTAGTTTATTTTGGTTTATGGTTTCAGAAGGATAGAGCCCACCATGGCATGGTAATGTGTGGAAGGAACAGGAACATGAGAGATCACATCCGGACTGCAAACGAGAAGCAGAGAGAAAACTGGAAGTGAGGGGACATTCCTGCTCCAGCGTAACTCTAATGCCTAAAGGCACCACCATCCTCCCCCAACGCCCCGGCAGCGCCACCAGCGGGGGGGGGGGGATGCTCAAGCCCATATACCGATAGAAGACGGTCCTCATTTAAAGTAGTGTCCCCCACCTCACAGCCACATGGGTACATGGCAAGCTCTTAATGCAAAATGTATTTAGTCTGACATTGCAAGTCCCCATAGTCTCAATACTGTCCAAGCACCCAAAACTAAAACAAACAAACAAACAAACAAACCAAAACAATCCCCCAAAACGCGCCCAATATGTTTCAAGTGTCCTCGAACAATAAAGTATCCTCACGGAATCTCTACCACTCTCTAAGTGTGCTGGCCCTCCAGACCTGCATAAGGATTTGGGCCAGTGTCAGACATAACAGTGTTGCATGTCTGTCTGTCTGTCTGTCTGTCTGTCTGCCTGCCTGCTCCAGAGCGATGTTGTGGGCAGAGACTCAGAGATTTCTTACTGTTCGCTATTAGAATAAAGTATTTGTTTTAGTCTTTATTTCCTGTGACACAGTGGGAAAACAATTTTTATCCATTACACTTGAGCTTTTACCATTGAGTAAACTTAGTCTTTTACCATTATGCTAGTTTGAGGTTCTCAGTGGTGGTACTGTGGGCATTTTGGGAACAGATAGTTCCTTTCTGTGAAGGGGCAATGAGAATCAGATCTGGTCTCTGCCCACTAATGCTACTGACAGTTCTTCTACACTGTTATGATCCAGTGTGTCTCCAGACAGAACCAAATGCCAGTTTGGGAGCAGAATCATCTGAGAAGCATGAGTAACAAGACTTCAACTCTGTCCTTTTGGGGTGATCCTCAGTTAGAACTAACGTTTCAGATGCCAATGGTGGATATTTGACTAACATTAGGGAATTTTTCCTTCAAGATTTAAAAATGTCAGGAATTCGAATTAGGAGATAGCTCAATTGGTAAAATGCTTGCCACATAGACTTGATGACCTGGATTTGATCCACAGCACCCTTGTGAAAATGCCAAGTTTTGCAGTAAGCCCCTTTAAGTCCTGAGTAAGTTAAGTCATGAGGATCTCAGAGGCCTGATGGCCAGTCAGTCTAGCCAAACCAATAAGCTCAAGTCAAGGTTCAGCAGAGACCCTATCCCAAGACATAGCTTGAAGTGTGAGAAAAGACAGTAATAGTATCAACCTCTGGGTTTCACTTACACACTCACAAACACAAACATACACACACAAACATATATAGGCAAGAAATAAAAAAAATACTGATAAAATTAGAGGGTCCTCATCTTCATGGAATGCTTGTGTTCTGGAGAGCGAAGCATCATCCAGGCTGGCCTCTGAGCATGCCCAAACGTTGCTGTCTCTGGGTGTCTCCAGCCAGTAAGCTTGGCTCCGTGAGTGTGGAGTGCATGGAACTGATTATGGCATGGCATCTAGGAAAATCCTACATCTGACATTTGTCTTCTAGAAAACCATCAACCTGTCCACTGGCCCTGAAGACTGCCCAGATTTGGAGTCTCTTTTGAGAGGCTGAGAAATTCCATTTTCCCCACTGGACGGGAGGGGCTGGCTGAGGTCATTATGATGATTCGTAAGCAGCATGCCGGACTGTAACTCCCAAAGGAGCTGGAAATACTGATTTTTCTGCATGTCATGTTAAAGATGGAGAAGTTGCAGTTCTGCCTTGTGTATTACTTCTCGAAGTCCTTCAACAAGATAGCTCTGCCACCAGCACAGCTGACATATCCTAATTAATCTTTGTGGAAAGAGTCTGACATGTTTCAATGAGCTCATCTGAATACCATCAGTTCCCCTCTGATCCTGAGGATACGCTGGAGCCAGGCATGGTTTATAGGAAATAAGAGAACCACTCCCATTCCTTCGTTTTTCTTGGGGAGGTCAATCATCTGCAAAATGGGCTCTGACTTACAGGCTTTGTAGAAGTGTGCTGTGGAAATGAGATATTCCTAGCATATGGTGATTGACTGAGGTCAAGTGAACGGTGATGGACTGAGGTCAAATGAATGGTGATCGTCTTTTTGAAGTTTCATAATGGACACTGAAGAACTTTCTAGAAAAGGGCCAATGCCACCAAAACAAAAAGGATGCCTTTTTTTTTTTTTAATTTGGGAAAGTAAGATAATTGCAGGTTTAAGTCATTTGTGGGAAACAGGGCTGATGGTTCAGATGAACTTATGCATGAGTTCCTTCAAGTTCACAGATTGTATGAATCATACAGTTCTCAAAGGAAGAAGTGGCAAATGTCCAGTAAGAATGTCAAAAACTGTTCAGTACATTTAGCTATCAGGGAAAGGCAACTCAAAACCGTGTTGTGATTTTTATCTTGCCCTAGCCAGACTAACTGCCTGTTATGATAAAGAAGTGACAAATCCGGGCAAGGATGGGAAGAAAAGGACTTCTTATGAGCAGCTGATGAGCCTGCAAATCAGATGACCAGGAAAGTCTCCATGGAATGTCCTCAAAAAATCAAAACTGAAAATTCTATACAATCCAGCTGCAGCATTTCTGGGTCTGCCTCCAGAAGAATTAATGTCACTTTAGTATAGAAATAAGTGTATATCTGTTTTTATTGTGTTACCATCTTAAAATGCCCAGATTAATGATCACTTGAGTGCCCACCAGTAGAAGAGTGGATAAAGAAACTATGATATATTATATGTTATACTATATATATATGATTTATATATGATATACACATATAATATATGTATATACACACATGATAGAGTTTTATTTATTAATGAAGAAGAATGAAAACTTAGCAAAAGAACAAAGGGATGCATGTGCCTGTAATTTTAGCACACTTGGGAGGCTGAGAGGCAGGAGGATCACAAGTTTGAGGCTAACCAGTGCTACATACTGAGGTTGTTTGGAGAAACCAACCAAACAAACACAAATTCAGGAAAAAAAAAAAAACCAAAGTGTCTTTTTCAAAGAAATGGGTGGACGTGGCTATTATCCCAGCAAATGAAATAAGCCAGGCTCACAAAGAAGGGCATGACAGATTCTGTTCCTCAAGTAGAGACCCGCGGGGATGAAAAGACAAGACAGCAGAAACAAAACTAGTAAGCATGTGGGAAAAGATAATCAGGAAAATGCATAAGAAAAAGCGGTGGTATGGGTCTGAATGCATAATTTGCATACGTTTGTGGACATGACATAATAAATCCCTGTGCTTTATTAGACCAAAAAATTTTCAAGGGCATAAAGCACCACTTGCTATTTTGTCCTAACTTGGAGTGATCTATTGTATTAAGTGTCCTACATTGACCTAAAGTTCTACGCTTTTGCCAAAGAATCCGTGGCCAACAATGCAATGTAATGTGATGGCCAGTCTAAGATGACGAGAGGCCCCCACTGTAAGATCTTAGATAATCCCAAGATTTGGTGAGTGAAGGTGATAAATAGCGACTCAAGCCTCCCTGGACAAACATATTGTAGATTGATTTTAAAAATGCCACCGAGGCTCTACTAAACAGAGTGATTATTCTTAATATATTCAATGGGAATCATTAACTAATTAATAACTTGGGCTTCCAGAAGTTGTTTGGCCGTAATGACCCATTTCTCAACTGGCCTGACTAATTTAATAAATCTGTCTATAAATCTTGGTATTTATGATGCACCCTGAGATCTCCCGTTGGGCGCCCTGACAAAGCAAGCGGTCCTATAAAAATAACAAGTCAAATTTGTTGATGAATACTACAATAGTGACTTTTTACAGCCTCTGTCATTTCTGGAGATGCTATAAGTACAGTTTTAATGAATATTCTCACTACAAGCATTTATGCTGTGCTTTGAGAGGCCAGAATACATCGGGATGCCATTTTGATGTTTTGCTTTTAAACTGGAAAATTATTGTCATAGTATAGTGATCCAGATAAGTGTGTACCTGAAGAAGACAGAGGTGGGATGGCAATAGAGCCAAGTTCTCTGGGTGTGAATCTCTTTCTAGTCTTATCTGTAAATAGGACAATAATTCTTACCTTGGTAGAGCATAGTGAGGGAAAATCAGAAAGCACAGTATTTACAAGTATATTACTATGTCATAAGTCTTAACAGGTTTGGGGCCACAGAAATTTCTGAACTGAGTGTTTTTGTTTGTTGTCGTAGACACCCTAACAACAGGCAACCTTGACATGGTTTGGTTTTCTAACTGCAAGCACAATGTTTTCTAATCGATTCTCAGATCATGACTTTGCCTTTGTTGGCTTGTGTTGGTGATAGTGAAACTCTCAGTAGAGAGTGTTTCGTTGTTGGTACTAAATAAAAGACAAGATTTCATAAAGCAACACCAGAGGAAGGAGGGCACTCTGGAACCCTCTTGGCCAAAGGGAAAGGGAACAGTTGGTGAGGCCTCTGCATGGACCATTGAATTTGTTTGGAATTAGAACTTTCCCTTCATTAATGAAGGGAATCATATTTTTTTTAAAAAGCTAAAGCGTGCTACAGAGAAATTACAATTGCCCAAATTTTAAAGAGAAAGTAACATGCTTCATAAACTTTGACCTGAATTCTACAGTTTTTTTTTTTATGTGAGATTTCAGATGGCAGAAGCTCCGCATATTCTGCCGTATAATGCATTGCTCTGGAACAGGCTGAGAAGTACCTTGTAAAACAGTGGGGAGAAAAAACATGTGTGGCCCCTGCATTCACAAATTGGAGTCTAGCAAGAGACAAATGTGGAAGTAGTATCAAGAATCACTGTTACAAGAAACAGTTGAACACAAGGAAAGGACTAGGACCAGTGAGATGACTCACGAGATAATCACTCTTGTAGAGTTTGATAACCTGATGTTGACCCCATGTGGTGGAAAGAACTAACTTCTGTGGGTCATTCTTTGTATTGTAGTATGTGTGTAAATAGTTTACTTTTTTTTTTTTTTAAAAAAAGAGGGGTTGTTAGTTTAGCTAGGTACAAAAGTCAAGAAATTGTCTTAGGTAAAGTAAATATAACACAGCTTAAAGAACCATGACATAGATTCTGGAAGATTTTTGCAATTTTTTAATCCTCTTCCTTGTATGCTGTCTTACACAAATGAAGAGAGATCTTCACTGTTGAAATTTCATAGAAACTAGAACCTCTTACAAGGGCCTTCCTATGCCAATACCCTCCAAGGCCCTAGTGGGAGGCTTTGCTTCATTAGGACAATCTGGGTTAGTCTGGAGCACAATGATCCATATTTAATCCAAGTTAATAGCTTTGTAATCTCTCCCAAACTTCTGAAATGCTACAAGTGGAGCCTGCTTCTTCGATTTTGCTAATAAAATAGAACTCCAAGTAACATCTTCTTCCCAAATCACACAATGTTTATTTCTAAGCTCCTTCTAAGGAAGCCTTGGGTTGGACTGGAACTGCACATTATATGTGGACTTTCTTGGACTGACATTCAGTTCAAAAGAGAAACACATCTGTCAGAGAGAGTAGGTCAGCATTGCCAACCTTGCTCTTTTTAACCTCCTGATTATCTCTAGGACAGCTGGCTTAATGGAACAATAATTTACATCCCCAGCTGAAAGACGGGAGAGAATACTTCATTATCTGCAGTCAGGCAAATGCCAGCAGTGTTACTGAAATGGGCAACTGAGTTTCGTGAGCCCTCTGTGGTCCAGTCAGTGTAGCATTGCCTGTAAGACTCGTGCGATGGGATGAACACAAATACATGTCTAACGACAAAGCATCTTCAGCCAAAGCTCGGTAGCACTCAGCCAAGAAGAACATACTGATTTGATGACTTGACTTCTGATAGTGAGCGTTCTGGCATGGGTTCCATTCAGGAGCATGACAATGCGTACCTACAAGAAAGCGAGTTAGAACGGAATCTAATATTTCCCAGAAATCTTTATCAAAAACTTCATTGAGAATTTCATCAAGTAGAGCTTTGCGAATGACAAATTATCTCCTTGTCTAGTCAAGGGTATCCTTGCCTCACTCGTTAATTGAATCCTTGTGTGGGAAAGAGAATTCCTGAAATAAACTCTGCTGATAGTTTTCAATGAAATGTGCCTTATCACAGCTCGGGTGAGCGAGGGCTTTCAAAGTTCCACACTCACGGAGTGACCTCACGCTGTCACTACTTTGCAATGCTGTTCCTGAAAGAGAACATTTATGGTTTGGGAAAACAACTCAGAAAATGAGAGCGGTTGGAATTGTTTTGGTTGCTGAAAATATCCTTGGCCCCAGTGGCCGTGGCAATCTTGAAAGGAAACAGTTTTGGCTCCGGGCTTAAGCAGACCCTGAGTTTGAATCCCTCTCATGCAGTCTGTCCTTAATAGGTCATTCAGCTTTTCGGATCCCTTTCTCTTTCATTACAAAACTGAGCTCCACAGGGTCTGGGGAAATGGCTCAGCTGATCAAGTGCTTACTGCATAAGCATGAGGACCTGAGTTTGAATCCCTAGGCCCATGCAGAAAGCGGAGTGTGGCAGAGCACGCTGTAATCCCCATGCTGGAAAGTGGGGGATAGGAGGGGCCTTGGGGTTTGCTGGGTAGCCAGATTAGCTAAATCAATGAGTTCCAGGCTCAGTGAGAGACCCTCTCCCTGAAAATAGGGTGAAGAGCAATGGAGAACGACACATAGCGGTGATCTGGTCTCCATACATATTCAGATACATCTGAACACACACACACACACACAGGCACAGAAACACACACACACATGCACACAGCTCAATAGTCTACATGTACATTAACTATATATAAAAAAAGGACTGTGTATTTTACAATACCAGCTACCATTTCCAAACCTGCTATGTGACAGGCACAATCAACTGTTTGAGCACATACTGTCTCAACTCTGTAGTTTCTATGTAGAGTGACTGACTTGATCTGCTTTGTCTGAGATTGACCTGAGTTTGCAAAGGACAGTCCTTGAATTTTCAGGACCAACTCAGCTGAGGGCAAAGGAAAGCAGTTCTTCACCCATGAGTGTATGGTCTCACAGAGATTCGGGCACAAACTGCCTCATGTGTCAGAGCTGGGAAAGAATGACTCTGGTGTTCAAAGCCAGGCTTGACTACCTCCCAAGCCAGTGCTGTCTGTGGCTCCAGACTCGGCTCAGTCAGTGTTGGTTCTCCTACTACGTTACAAGAACATTTTGAACTTTACAAAAATTCATACGTCAGATCCCATTTTTCTAACCTTTAATGATAATTTCAGGAATGCATGGGTAAGGGGGTGTTTGTGTATCTTGGAGAGTGAGAGACAGTGATAATAATAACAAAAGTCTAGAAGTCTGGCCTTTATTTAAAAAGCCCATCCTGTGGGCTGTGAATTTCGTATGGACGGCATCGTATTCCTGCATCCCTAGCAGTACACCTAGGACCTAGGAGATTCTTAGTAAATGTTTGCAGAATAAATTACTGAACTAATTAGCGAAGTAGTATTTTCTCAGCTTGCACTGTGGAGTACAGGTGAGGGTTAGCTTCTGATTTTGCAAGGACAGACTTTATGTCAGGGCCAAAATTCAGCCCTAACTGCCACCATCTCAGCAGAGTAGACTCACGATATGAGAACAGTCTGGGGGAAAATAAGATCCAGGGGCTAAAGGCTCTCACCACTGAGAAACAGATGAACACCAGGTTATAAAATATTTCCCAAACAAGGCAAAACGTAAAGTTCCTGGTTCCAGGTAAGATGCTGCGTCACTATTTTCTTGAGAATTAATGTTACTTTTAATGTCTCTTTACACACCGAGTATATGAGACTGACAAACTTTAATTTCAGCTCTGAAATTTTCTTGGTGCTACTTTTAGAAAAAATAATGAAAATTTATCTTTGTTAAAATTTACCATACAACTCAACACTCATGGTAAAACATTAAAGACTGAATTATCTTCACAAAAATAAAAAAATGAAAAGCCCATCCTGTGTTTTGTGGGTACAGAAACCCTTCATGAGTTATTGACTCATTCACAGGCGTACAAGGAGGGGGGCTGTGTGTAAGGTGCTTGGGAAGATAAAGCAAAGGCCAATTTGCTCAGTGTTATGAAGAATTAGTTGTAAAATAGTGCTAGAACTTTGGTAATCGTGACAAGTCCCAAACCCATGCCCTGCAAGGACATTGTCCGGCTGCTCCTCGTGGGATGCTTGCACAGCATGAAGCCACAGGGGCCTTCCCTCACGCTTCTAGCTGCCCCCACTTCTCTCTTCATCCCTCCTCCCCCTCCTTCTTTCTCTCCATTTGCATTAGTGGTTATTTTGACTGCAGAGTCCATTCTCTTTTCCTTTGTTATTTAGACAAAATGTCATTTCTTCAGGAACAACTGGAGAGTAGTCATTGGCTATCCGTGCTGGCTAGTTTTATGTCAACTTGACACAAGCTGATGTTGTCTGAGAGGAGGGAACCTCAACTGGGAAAATGTCTCCATAAGATTGGGCAGTTGGCAGACCTGTAAAACATTTCTTACTTAGTGATGGACAGGGGAGGGCCCAACCCCTTGTGAATGGTGCCATCCCCAGGCTAGCAGTCTTGGGTTCTATAAGGAAGTGGGGTGACCACGGGAGGCCTGCCCCTTTCTGAATGGAGACTGAGGAGGAATAGAAGGGGAGGAGAGTAGATGGGAAGGGCGGCAGGGGTGGGGGCAGGAAGAGAGGAGGGAGAGAAAATGGCAATCAGTATATAAAATAAATGAAAAAAAATGTTATTTTAATAAAATAAAAAAGAGGAAGTGGGTTGAGCAAGCCATAAGGAATAGACCAGTAAACAGCACTTCTCCATGGCCTTTGTATCAGTTCCTGCCTCCTGGTTCCTGTTCTATTTGAACTTCTGTCCTGGCTTCCTCGAATCAACTGTGATGTGGAAATGCAAGCCAAATAAACCCTTTCCTCCTCAGCTTGCTTTTTGGCCATGGTGCTTCATTGCAGCAGTAGGAACCCTACTCTACCTCAAGCTAAATTAGCCACTGTTTTGACTGTAGGACGTATGTATCCACTACCAAAGATTTATCTATACTCACTGCCTTTGGTACTAGCTTTTCCAAACTGTAAATGCCAGAAAGAAAGGGTAGCCTATTTAATTAGGTCCTTGTTTCATCTTCAGCTGTATTCCCAGGATTTAAAGCAGTGCTAGGTGCACAGAGGCAAACAGAACATTCATTAGATGAGAAAGAAATGCTGTCTCTGACTCCCGAAGGGACAGCTTAACTCTATATGAAGCAGTCGTCAGAGGATGGCTGAAAGGGACATCTTCATCCAGACGTAATTTTTTTTCTAGTTACAACAATAGGGCACACCCTCAGTTTGAAGAGTGTTGACAGTCATAAAAAATGCAAACAGCATTAACCCTAATCTTGGTTACACTCATAATATTATGCTGTACCTTCTCTCCTAGATTTCCTTTGGTTGCTGTCCACAGATGTTGTTTTAAGATAAAGTCTTGTTGCAACACCAGCTGTCCTTGAATTTGTGATCCTCCACCGGAATTACGTGTGTACCATCACCGGGTTCTCAGCTATCTTCAAACCAAACAGTAACAAACTCCTTTTCTTATAGTGAATACTTTGGATGTGTGTGCTTTATCTTATTTTTTCCATTATCATTTTAAAGAATCCTTTGTTTTTCTTCAAAATTGATACAGTATGATTTATCTAGTTAAATCTATGCTCTTGGGACTCATGATGAAAAGCATGGTCTTAAAGGGCTCCGAAGGCGATGATCCTGGTGGGACTCATTCAGGAGCTTGAAGCATAGTACAAATAAGAAAAAATTGCCTACAATTATCCTTTTTTAAAAACAGCATATGTGTGTATGTATGTGTAGGTGAGTGTGTGCAGAGTGTGTGTATATGTGTACGTATTTGTATGTGTGTGTAGGTGCGAGTGTATGTGTGTGAAGGTTTGAGTGTGTGAGTGTATGTGTGTGTGTATGTGTGTGTGTATGTGTGTGTGTGTGTGTCTGAGAAAGAGAGTGTAGGTTGGAAACCAATGTCGTGTGTCTTCCCCTTTTCCTTTCCACCTTACGTTCTTGATACTGGGTCTCTCACTAACCCCGGATCTTGATGTTCTAGCTTGGCTGTCCAGCCAGTGAATCTCAGGGATTGTTCTGTCTGCACCCTTTCCACCAGTGCTCGGAACACAGGTGTGCATTGCCACACCTAGCTTTTCACGGGCGCTGGGGATCGGACCTCGGAACCCTATGTGTGTGTAGCAGACACGTGGCTCACTCTGAGGTTTCTCCACGGCCCTTTCTTCTAACTTTCTGGTTTTTTTTTTTTTTTAAATGCTTTTCATGAATAACCAGAGGACATGGAGAGGACTGACTTCATGCTTTTATGCAAATTAAATGACGTAATGGAAGTGAAGTGCCTAGGCAGAAATGCAATGTAGCAATGCAACGAGTGTTAGAAGGCCTTCCTAGTCTGTGAACGGACTCCTAGACATCCAGTTTGCTTCCCAGTTTATTTTGAAGGCGAACACAAACTAGCTGTAAAGATGGACGGGAAGGAGGCTACTCCAGTCTGAGGAAGTGGAGTTGGAAAAGGTTCATTTTTCTTTTTTAAATATGGAAAAACTGTGGGTTCATACTGCACCAGCCAGAAACTTCAAACTATAAAAGCTCTTATTGGCTGTGGCTTGACTCTTTTACACCCAGATGGCAGCTCTGGCCTTGCTTCCACTTTGCGTCATCCCTGGAAATACAGGTGCCTTTCAGTATCCCTGAGAGTCCCAGTCTAGGGTCTCCCATGGAAACCATAACCCACAGATGCTCAAGGCCTTCCTCATCCAGAACAGTAGCATTTGCATAGAACATATACATACCCCCTCTATAGCTAGCACCTTTGAATTATTCATAACAGCCAATATAACACATATGCTTTGTAGATAGTTGTTACTTATGCAACCAATCGAAGCAAGATTGGTTGCGGCAGGTGCAAACTTGTCAAGAGAATACTAATGGCTTCACCTGGGTGATGAGGATGGAGGATGGGATGTCCTTTAACTTGATAAGGGAGTCAGAGAAGTGAATATTGATCCTCAGACAGCAAATTCAGACCTCAGTGTATAAGGATGTGGGGTGGGGGCTTGTGGACAATGACTTGGGTTGAAGATAATGCCCGAGTAAGTGGCACGGAGACTATTTGAGACCTTGGTTAACGGAGACCATGGAACACAGTAAAAGTTGTCTTTCATTTCCTCCTGATGAAGAGTTATGAGCTCATCACGAAACGTCCAGTTTTGCTTTCAATAGACGCTACTGAGCGACGTACGCTTTCATTCACGGGTTTTATTTTCAATAAACACTATTAAACTTGTCACACGAACTGGATACCAGAGTCACGCACTGATAACACCGTCTCTTTAAAAGCTGTGTCTGACAACTAGAGAAACTAAAAAGAGTATCTTACAAAAATGTATAATTTATATTCTTACAAACACTTGAAGGGCAAAAGTGGATGCGTGTGGCGGTATTAGAAGGGATGCCCAAATTGCAGCACATTCTATGATCTTCATCTATCAGACACATATGTACATATGTATATCCTGTTTTTTCCTAACTAGGACCAAAGGTTTTATTTTTAGCAGGTCTTCAATCACTTTAAACGCTCATAAAAATCTGTGGATTCTGTCCTCCCTTCTCTAAATGGCACTAAAAGCACATTTGAAAGACATTAGAAACTGTAATTAGGTGACTTGGTCCTCAGTGTACTGTTTGAGTATGAGAGAATCCCTGCTGAATCACGAAGGAGTGAGCCTCAGCAGCCTTCAGGACACAAGTGATGGGCTGAGAGGTTCCGTCATCTCTGCACTGGGAAATTTTGGTTCAGCTTCTTTCTATTGGAAAGGAGTCAGTTTGTCTGCAATGGAGGAAGTCCATTGCACTAGTCCCACTTAACGAACAGGCATTCCACTGATGTAGAGACAGCACGTTTTATACCAGCAAGGAGAGAATCAGTCTCTGAACCTCATGCTCAAGAGCTGAATGCTTCCTTTGATCTTAGATGTGGGAGTGCAGAGTTGACCAATCCCAGGGAGCTCAGTAGAGGTCCCTCAAGTCAACCTCAGTATGCGGTGATAGATATGTACATGTTCAATGTGATCTTAGATATCACTGTGTCGTTCGTTTCTGTGATGTTTATTGGAACTGAACTGGTGCACAGAAAGGAAGTGCAACGTGACACGCTCTACAGATTCAACCACCTATCTGACAAATTTACACTGGCAATACAGAGCACAGGAAAGTAAGTTACCCTTAAGTCATATCCTGAGCTTACCTCGATTCCAAGTTTACATTCGGAACCCCCTTTGTTCAAAAAAGACACATACAAATGACCTCACATGACCACAGAAGCATACGCGGGACACTTCTTCACTGTGTTTCTTATACAGGTGATGCTGGGTCATGCAGCAGCAACGTTTTGCCTCCACCCAGGTGCTTGCTTCGACACCACCGGTCACATTTCTCCCCTGCTGGCTTTCAGCTCCAGCTCCTGGAAGAAGGCCTCATTGTTCTGAGGGCAGTTGGAGTGGCAGGTGCAGGTCCCAATGACCATGACTGGCTTCTTGATGGTTTGCCCTGGGGAGCACTGAAACTGCACTTGGATGGTTTTGGTGTTGTGGGGGGTACAGCACCGGCCATCGCTGCAGACCCCACAGAACCTGGGTTTGTAGGTATGCAGACTCGTGCAGTTCTTGTACTGCAGGTGGATGGCTTTCAGGGACTTCTTGGTGCGGAGACACTTTTTACCTTTCTGAGACAGAGAAAAAGAAGGATGCTGAATGAAAATCTCGTGGTGCCGAAGGACCATGTTAACAGTCCCCCCACCCAACCTGTGCTCTTTGTAAACAAATCATTGACTTTATTTGGGCAGTCATCTAAGATCAGTTGCTTCCTCAGAGTACCTGGGAACTCACGACAACTTTAACCAATAAGCACATCAACCCAATATTTCTGGACAATCCTCTGCCTTTTGGACAGTTCTTATTTGTCTCTTACATTCATTTTCTTTTCTGCCTAGAATTTGAACGTAATACTAAAAACACAGAATCCCCGTTTGTCATTGAGGTTATGAACATGAAGAAGAAAGAATCTCTCTCATTTAAAGCCATTATTTTATTTAGCTAAATGCATTCTTTTGGGTTATTGAGAGAGGGAGTAAATGTGGCAATTTTTAAAGCCTGTTAATGTTTTAGAAACTTTTTAGGCATTAATTCATTTAACTTCAATGACATTCATTCACATAAGAAATTACTGTACAACTGACCCAATTTTATTTGAAAGACAGAGTCTCAAAGGACTGAAATGATCAGAAAGTACCAGTCATTGGAATTTGTCTGATGCAAAGCCAATTCCTTCTAATACATTATGACCTTAGAAATTCTAGGATAGTGAAATTTGAGATTCTTTTTATGAAAGTGCATTGGGTGAAGAGATTATGCAATACACTACCAGTTCAGATAATAAAGAAATCATCCTGGTTTTATTAAATAAGCAGGCAAGTGACTCTTATTTTCTCCTCCACTTTAAGTGTGCCATAGTTCTTCACCGCACCCTTTCCCCGGGTGAGGCTCACGGTGTGTGGGGTGGTGATTAGGAATCCCTGCTGTCAGTGCTTCTCAAACTCTCATGCACATTAGCATCACCTTGGCAGTTTGCTAGAATACAATTGCTGGTCCTCAACCAGAGTTAGCGCGTGTGATGCGAGGCTTACAAGTCGGAAGGTGCTCCAGCTTAACTGGTGACGACACAAGAGCCTCGATCATAGACGTAAGAAATCTCAGAAACAAGATTCCAAACACATTTCCAGACCTCGTATAACATATGCCCACTATATAAACAGCTTCAGTATATTATTTCCCAACATAAGATGAGGTGTTAAGTTCAAAGAGACATCAATTGTGTCAAGGAACACTACAAAAGATCAAATTCTAGGAGCATCATATAAAAAGGCCTTCTTTAATAAGAAAGTAACTATGTTTATGAAGATATTGAAGCTCCTGTTTCTCCTTTTTTTGTACTAGAGGGAGCAACCTTGCTGTGCATGCAAGTAAATGTATGAATCCTTCTGTGGGCAAACATTCACGGTGAAGCTACATGTCTATTTCCTAAAGTGACAGAAAGTACATTTCTATGGTATAGTTTTGGAGAAAAGGTATTCTTTCAAAATTTGCCTAAGGAACATAAAGTTGAAATAAGTCTCTAAAATCATATAGCTGAACAACCACATAACCAATGAGATCACAATGAACCCTTGTTTTAGCAGTAGGGAAAAATTTTAAATGTTTGATGGTTAACATTAGCAGAATAGTTAACCCATGTCCAACATTTTGCAAATTCATTTCATTTAATCCTGATGACCTCAAGATAGATGTTTTCTTTTCTCTTTTTTCTTTTTCATTTTTTTAAGGCAGGGTCTTTCTATGTAGCCCAGATTTTTCTAGAACTCTCTACATAGACCAGAATGGCCTTGAATTCACAGAGATCTTCCTGCCTCTTCGTCCCAGGTGCTGGGATTAACAGTGTGTGCTACCACTGCCCAGCAAGAGATATTTTCAATGGTCACACTCTATGGGGAAAGAATTGAAAATAAATAAATAACACCACACAGTTAGCTAGGTCATGTTGAAAGGATTTAAAGCCAGGCTAGACAGGTCTCGTGATGTCTCCTTAAATGTTATAGGATATTCTTTAGAGTAGAGATACACAGAGCTTGCATTTCTAGGGGCTGTTCTCTTTTGGCCTCAGGATGATATGTGGATCTATGCAATGGTTAAATCTGATATTACATTTATCCGATCCAGTTCTGCAACAAGATCTGTTATGTCATCAGAAACCAATTAGGACTCTTGATCTTCACACCTTATACCCGGAATCAACACACTGTGTTGACATATTCCACCTCTCCTCCAAAAAAAGAAAAGAAGTATGCTGTTTCATTTGGCTCATGCTGCCTTACTCTGGCAAATGTATTTTTTCTACCAGGCTTTTAAAAATATTGTTGATAATTCCCAGACACCCATTCAGGCATGTACTGATAGCTGTTTATTGTGTAGACAATATGTTCCGGGGTGCATAGTAAGATCTGGAGACTTCAAGGCAAATAAAACACACATAGAATCTATTCTGGTCCTTCCTATGGCTTGTACCTGATTTATTTAAAAAATTTTACCTTGCTAAATTAGCTCCACTTGACAACAGGAGAGCTACTCTTTCCTCCAGGCATGGGATGGGATTTACTCGAGCATCCTGTTTTGGATAAAGTATTAGAGCGGTGTGCTCTTTCCTTTTTTGTTTGCACAACTGCTGTAAGTTGCTGGGGGAGGGGGGGCACTTATGTATATTTAAAAAGAAAGGTAGAAAGTACGGTTTTGATTCAGGATGTTCCACACCCTCTGTCTGGGTGAATGCTCAGCCAGAGCAGATTTTTCACTAGGTGTGACAGTGGCTTTCTGAAGGCCAGGCTTCGGGGAGACGGTTGCTATGGATGCAATAAGGACTCCTCTAGGTTCCTACCTTGTCTGTTGACGGAGTGGGCTCTTCTTCGCAAGGCCTAACCATGCAGAGGCGACTTTGTTTCACCATCTCACACTGGCGATTTCTGTTGGTGACCCGGGTGGACAAGCCCATGCCGCAGCTCTTAGAACACGCGCTCCACTCTGTGGTCTGCTCAATGCAGTTGATACTGGAGTCAGAGACTTCCACCCCTACGGTGGCTTCTGGTCTGTAGGCTAGCGAAAGGGTAAATGCAGTTATTTCAGCAAACTGTGGGGGATCAATAAATGTTGTTCCCCAGAATACATTAGACAGTGGGTTTTAATGCTGGAGCTAACATGGATCAGTTTTTGAAGAGCACAGAACTAGGTCTATTTGCAAACCCCTAACAGGCAGGGCACAACGCAGGACTTCAAAAAATCTTTATTCACTTAACCCTAAGCTTAGCACAGTTTGTCATAGGAACTTAGTAATTTTATGAACATAGAACCATATAGCATCATAAGCTGAACGCTTTCAACACGTGACTTGTTACACAGAAAGGTAATGCTAACAATTTAATTTTTGTGTATATGCTCGTGTGTGTGTGTGTGTATGTGTATGTGGCCATGTGTTTGTTTGAAAGTATAGATGTATGTGTATGTATTTACATGTGTACAAAGGCCATAGGTCTAGCTCAATTGTTGTTCCTCAGGAACACATTCACTGAAATCGTGGGCTAATTATTGGGTTAGTCTAGCTGGCCAGTGAACTCAAGTGATCCACAGATCTCTGTTTCCTCAGCATTAGGATTGCAGGTAAGGGATTATTTTTTTCTTTAAAAGGTCTTGGGGATCCAAGTTAAGGACCTCACCAGCTGAGCTATATTTTAATTTTGATGAGTAAGTAGAACCAGCCAAACCAAAAATCCAGAGCAGGAATTTTTTCGGGTCAGTTAGAAGAGAGAGGGTCAAAGAATACCCACCCAATAATGCACAAAAGAAACAAAAGTGACTGATTCAACGGGACCCTTTAAAAGAGGAGCTGTGTGAATATTTCTGCAATCTAGCTCAGACTTAAATAAACGATGCATTTGATCTCAGTGGGCAAACTGAAATTCACAGTGGAATGGCCAGAAGCAAGCCAACTTCTCATCTCAAATCCCAGAGCCAATGCCTGTTTCCTGACTGTGTTTACTAACCCCCGATGACCACGGAGATTCCCACCTGGAAGGACCAGGCCTCCCAGCGTCCCCTGCTCATTTGGGCCACAGGTCCACTTTTCACAGCACTCCCCAGGCACGGCAACTTTTCTTGGAGCTGGGCAGTCGGGACCGGGCAGCAGTACATCCAGCTGGCAGCGGGGCACACAGCCAATCTGCCCGTCTCTGCAGGTACAGTGGTACTGACAGTTTGGTTCAAACTTCTCTCCACTGCGGTAAATGACCCCATCAAACACACAGTTGTCGCCCTCTAGAACTGGGATATTCAGGAAGGAAGGCAGAAGGAAGAAGAAGGGAAGAGAGAGAGAGAGAGAGAGAGAGAGAGAGAGAGAGAGAGAGAGAGAGAGAGAGAGAGAGAGAGAGAGAGAGAACAGTTTAACTGGAAAGCTGTGTAAGATTGGTAGGACATTGTTAGAAGTTGTTCCTTTTCTATTTCAGATGACAGGCTTATAAATCTCAAGGAGAAACAGGTCCTTGTAGATGCTTCCAGAGCAAGGATAGGCACAATCACACCGGGTCTTTTTTCTTCACCTAGTTCTTATGAATGAGCAAAGGGATGGACTCTGGACAGTGCCACTATGCATGTGCTGGCCAACTGAAGGCTTCCAACACGTCTCTATTTCCTTTTCAAATCTCCTACCCCGAAATGACTTCATTTCTAAGATAGAACAAAGGCAAGAACAAATGGTGATGTCACACTCCAGAGACCCTATCTCCAAAGATAAGATTATTTCCCAAGAACCGGCTCCGAGTCTTCTCCTGCAGTAGTAGTTTAGGATTTAAAACCCAATAGCTTCACGGGTCAGACTGGGAAGGGTATTAAGAGTTCTTGGCCTTAAAGCCCAGTCAGTCGCCAGCAACTTGGAGGAAAAAAAAAGAAAAGGCTTACTTCAAACTCTTACCAAGGGACGTAGGGATAACCCCGATTTCAGCGGTGCACCGCGTGGGAAATTGACCTCCCATTGATTAATTTTCATGAGTCTGCATTGGCTAGCTGCCTGCGGTTTATTTTACTGCACCCCAGACAGGAGTGACATAGTCTTCCTGGGAGACAGGAATTGCTTTGGCTCCAGTAGGATAATTACAGGTGTGAAAACATATACTGGGCTGCAGTCAGGGGCAACTGTAAGTCTATGGGTAAGCCCCTGCTTCCGTCATCCTAAGCGGTCCCCCGGATGTGGCCCTTCAACTTTGCTTTGGTCCCCTCTCTAAGTGACAAGTGATGTACCTGTGCTGAGCTGGTTTCTTTTCAGTCTGATGCCTGGTGTACAGTAGGCTCTTTATATATGTCACTTAGTGTACTGTACTGTACTGTACTGTACTATTGCTATACAGGTTTTTGCTTAGTTATCAACGGGAAAGGGAAGGAACAGTTTCACCTAGCTGCCCAAGGAGAGGTCAGGCCACGAAGGGGACAGCAGGCGGGGGCAGACAGGATTACCCATGCATATGCCAGTCTGGTTGCTGGGGTCTGCGCTGCGGTCACAGTAGAGGCCGCTGCTCTGGTCGCAGGGTTTCAGCTCGGAGCAGCTCTCTCCGCGCTGGCGGGCGCATACCAGACAGCATGAGCAGCCGTCCAGCACCGAGCGCACCCCAGGGGCGCAGGTCGGCGGTGTAGTGGGGCACTGAAGCGGGCACGAGGACGGGCAGCGCTGGGTTGCAGATACCTAGGAAGAGAGACAAGAAAAGGAACCCTGGTTATCGGGGACAAACTAAAGCAGAGAGAGCCCAGGACCGATTAGGGGCAGTCCAGGAGAGCCTAGTAACAAGGGGCATCTAAAGCGTGCACCACTTACTTGATTTAAGAGGTGGAAGAGCAAGAAGCCTAAGTAGAGGCATCGCTTTCGCAGGAAGGTGCTTGCGATCTGCATCCTCTGCATGGCTAAGGCTGTCACCGGCTGGAAATGGGGACTGCCCCTTCACTCAGGTCAGGCTGAGCAGCAAGAGCCACCCGTGCAGGTTTTATAGCGCGCTCCAGGGACGCGCACAAGCCGGTTGGCTGCGCTGGAGGGGGGGGTGTAGGGGGGAGTCAGCTGGGTGGAGAAGTGGAAGGAGCTCCGCTGTTGCCATGGTGATGGGCCCCAAGGCTGCTCTCCTTAGGGCGTGGCGCCCGGGCTGCGTGTGCCTGTGTGTGGCGACGGACTTTTCCCAGAGCACCGGGAGGGGCAGGGTGGAGCCCCCAGGCCAAGACCCAGAGCCAGCTTCAGCTCGTGGGAAGGAAACGCCCTCTTCCTCTGTGTAGTTGTTTTACCTTCCCCCAGGAGGAAGACACCGCTACTCCCTCCGCCCTCGCTGTCTCGCTGTTGGAGAATCAGGGCTATGAAGGAGGAGCTCTTGACCAGGATGCCTGAAGTTTGGGGCCATATGAGCAGGGCAGGGATTGGCCAGAGGCCCAGAAGTTTAGTCATAAGGGAAGCACATGCAAGTTTGTCACCGTTTATTAGGGCACTCTTTGAAATGTGTTGAGCGGGTGGGGGATGAGGAAAGGACGGGGGACACACACACACACACACACACACACACACACTTTCCGTCAGAGTGGGGGATGCTTTTGGCCAAATGGCCAAATTCTTCTGATTGTAATCATTCCAAGATTTGCAAAGTCTTAAGACTCAAGTTCTACATGTTCCGTAGAAATAAACACAGCAAAGAAATTCAAAGAAAAAAGAGGGCGGAGAGTTGGGAGAGAATGTTTCTTGGTAGAGGAAAAATCTTGAAACACCTGCCTCATCGCACCCAATGTAAAACTGTTCAAATGTCCAAGGTTCTACGAAAACCTCTCTGGGTTGCACTAAGCATCCTGATGAATTGAGACTTTTGCTTGTCTTGACTGATGAAAGCTCTCCAACTTGGTATTCCTCGGCAAAAAAGGAAAGGAAAGGAAAGAACAGGTTGGTGGTCTGCTGTGGTTTGCTGGTCCATTGTGAGACAGAAAGAGCTGCTTTTAGTCCATCAAAGGTGACAGGTTTAAAACAGGTCCGTGTCCGCCCTCCCCCTCCAACATTGCTCCTGAGGAAACTATGCCCCCTTGAGGACAGCTATTTCAGAAAAACACTTTGTGAGAGAAATTATATAGGGCTGTGCTGTAAGTCTAGTCTTTACAAAGAAACAAATTGCTCCCACATAACTGATCTTCAGTAGAAGGGAAACCCATGGCAGCTTGTTTAGTGAACTGTGGCTGTCTCTACAATGTTCCAAGATGGCAAAGTCACTTCCACCACCTTCATGGTAATATTTTACAGCTTGGTACTGCCCAGATGCACTCCCCAGCAGCAACAATTCTGCTTTCTTTCAGAAGCGCTCCATGTTTCCAGGGAGGTGGAAGAGCTAATTTGCACAGCTGATGGGGGACATTCACATCCTTGTCAGGTTAATGGGTTTCCTGCAACACCTGGCTTGGTGATGGCCCCTTCTGGCTGCACATCAGAGACAATTTGGCTGTATGCTTTCCCAAGTTAGTGATTCTTGGGCTGGGCACTTACCCCTCTCCCAGGTGGCTCTTGGTCTGCTGAATGCGTGCTAAAATGAAAGCCAGCTTTGGGGAAAGCGAGTAGGAGCAGCACAAGGGTGGAGGCGTGTTGGCCATGCTTTCAAAGTATGCAGAGACTAAGGACAGGGCAAACGGGCAGCGCCAGGTTGGGCTAATGCTGCCAGGAAGGGGCGAGGAGGGTGAAGAAAGGTGAAGCCAATAATGGAAATGGTGGAGTCACTGCTGCTAAGACTCGTGCTCTTGAAAGAAAGGAAGCCTGAGCGAATTTCGCCTAAAGGAGGGTTTTATCAGAAGGATGCTGTGTTGTTTTCTTAGCAACTGAACTGGATTAGCCCAAGTTGGTCTCAGAGCCTTTAAGGCTGTCAAGACCAAGTCTCTTTAACAGTCCTCCCAGGTTCTCTGTGTTGTGACAGCATAAGCCAGTTTCTTCTCTCTAAAGCAGTGGTTCTCAACCTTTGTAACATTGGGTATACAGTTACTTCGTAAGGTTACTTCATAATCCTTTAATACAGTTCCTTATGTTGTGGTGACCCCCCCAAGCCATAAAATTATTTTTGTTACTACTTCATAACTGTGATTTTGGTACTACTATAGATTGCAATGTAAATATCCGATGTGGGGGTCGCAACCCATAGGTTGAGAAACTGTGCTATTAAAGGTAACCTAATTTTTCTAAGTCTCTATTTTTATGACTACATCCATTTTCATTAGACTCAATTTAGAGAAACTGAGGAAAAGGGAATCCAGGAACCAATCTGGGCTTATCTGAGGAAGTGAGAAGGTGAGGTGTGATGGGGAGGTGAGGTGTGTTGGGTAACTAACACGCG
The DNA here is from genome assembly GCF_903992535.2 of Arvicola amphibius. NCBI lineage: Eukaryota > Metazoa > Chordata > Mammalia > Rodentia > Cricetidae > Arvicola > Arvicola amphibius. The sequence continues at coordinate 16,479,264 of NC_052055.2, read as the reverse complement.
TGGCTGGAAGAGAAAGCCATGGTGATTTCTTGGGAGAGAGGGGGCTGTTCTTTAGGAAGACAGTGAACTTGACAAATGAAACAAATAAACAATATGTTAGATATAAAAATATATCTAAACAATAGATATAGGATATCTATTCTATGATCTTCTCACAAGGTCAGAACAAAGGCTCTCAAATTGAAATAACTATAAACTGAAGACAAGACCGTCTGGCTGTACCCACGTCACATGAGGCTTCGTGTTGTCCTTGGAACCAGCCTGGAATGGTTTTCTGGTCTCTTATATCACTTTATAATTAAGATTCTGTGAGAAGTGAGATCTCTGGGAAGAGAGTGAGTCCTTATTAGAAATTCTTGCTGAGTTACTGGGTTAGGCAGCCAGCCAAAGTGGTATGGGGTTAGAAACTGCAACTTTGATTATTTTTTCCCCTCCTTCATCTCTTTCTTTCTTCCCTTTTCCTCCTTCCATATTTGACATCAGAAACTCTTTTCTGCATTTTCTGCATCGAATACAACCTCACTACTCCTCAGTCAATACTCCTACCCAGAATGCTCTTGGAGAACCTTCCTTATTTTTTGCTTGTGAGGTACTGTTGCATTATCTTTCTCATGGTTATAAAAAAAGTTTTAGAGAAGACTGGAGCTTACTTCTGCAGTAGACAACTAAACCAAGAGCCTTCTTTCTTAGAAATGGGGCAGTTAAAAGCCATGATTGATGTTATCATCTTTAGGACAACACTTAGCATGCTCTTCTCCTCATCCTCGTGTTTTCTGTAAAGCGACAGGCACTTGTTCTTTAACCAAGCCGCATATTCTTAGTTAGCATAATGGACCTCTTAGGACACCCTCACTGTGTGAGAGATAGGTATCTTTTCAGGACTCCTGAGACCAGGTTCTCAGCACAAAGGAGATCTATTGGCCCCAGAGGAACAAAGGGCAGAGAATAAGAAACAAAGACAGGAGATAGAGAATGCAGGAGAAGGGGAAGGGAACAAAGGAGTGGGGGAGAAAAGAGGCAAGGGAGAGGGGTAAAGGGCTTTTGTCCCAAGGGACAAATGACTGCCTCTAGATAGAGAGGAGACAGATGCAGCACACAGGAAAATGGTGATTTATAAAGGCAAAAGAGGAAACCCTGTGTTAGGGCGAGGTGTTTAATTTTAACTGGGCATGTTATTAGGCAAGCCAAAGGGGGCTGCTGATTGCTGAACTTTGGTATTTTGATAGCTGGCCCTTGGTAGTCAGCCCCAGGAGGAGGGAGAGGCTGAATAAGTGAATAGACCTTGGTGGCTAGCTTTAGGAATGTAATCTAACAGTTTAGCCAGGCAAAGGGAATGGGGGAGAAGGGCAAGGCCTGCCAGAGCCATATGCTCAAGTGGGCTAGTGTCCCTTTGCATGGCTCCTTCATAATTGTCATACTGCTTGCTGAATTTCCTTCACATGTCCCCTTTCTGGGGACTCGGCAGTGCTCAGAGCAATTCCCATCTTCTCTGAAGCAGGCCACTTGTAGCCGATGTCACGTTATACACATCATGTCAATCAAACGCTCATGCTTTTTGGACAGATTTCTTATTTCTTGCTTTTCTAGGAATATTACAGGACATTTTTAAAAAAATGGTCATGGGAAATAAAACATTGAATGTATAATATTTATGGTCTACAGAGATGGCTCAGCTGGTAAGTACTTGGTCTGCAAACACAGCAACCTGCATTCAGATAGCCCACACCCACATTAAAAACTAGGCGTTGTGGTGTGCTCCTGTAAGCCCAGCAGGGCAGATAGAAACACATGGATCCCAAGATTCACTGGCCAGGCAGCCTAGCCGAATCAGTGAGGTTCAGGTTCAGTGAGATCCTGTCCCGAAAACACAAAGTGAAAAAGTGATAGAGGAAAACACCTCACCCTGATCTCTGATTTCTAGTTTACACACACACACACACACACACATACACACACACACACACACACACACACACACAATTACATTTAATTTTCCTTTTTTAACAGAATTTTTCTATTGCCTATACTGTAAACAAAAAAGACAAAATTTAATGAATTTCTTAAAGAAAAAAATGTCCAGAGATTGAGAAAGGATTATGCAAGTGAAAATTGCTGGATGTGTGAAAAATAAGTTAGCTAAGGACTTCCTTTTAGGGAAACAGCACCAAATTTAGGTATTCAAATCATGTTTTTAAACTTTACAGGAGAGGACTCTGGGTATCTTATATTCAGGCCACACTCACAGCTCTTGCCTACCAGATCTCTCTCTCTCTCTCTCTCTCTCTCTCTCTCTCTCTCTCTCTCTCTGTCTGTCTCTCTCTCTCTGTCTCTCTTTCTCTGTCTTTCTCTCAAGATAAGGTTTCTCTGTGTAGTTCTAGTTGTCTAGGAACTCACTCTGTAGACCAGGCTGGCCCCGAACTCAGAGATCTGCCGCCTCTGCCTCCTAACTGTTGGGGTTAAAGGTATGTGCCACCACTGCCACCACCACCTGACCAGAACTCTCCTTCTTTGTGGACAGCTGAAATGGCTTTGGGCTTCTTGGTAGAGTGAAGCCAGTCCTACTTCTAGGACTTGAACTCTTGAGACTAGGAATTGGCACAGGAGAGAAGGCACCCATCTAGGGACCACACGTCAGGTTGTCTGATAGCCTGTCTACTGTGTTTCATATTGATTGATGGAAAACTCAACTCATAAATGCTGGGGACAAAATGTATATCAAAGAAGGAGGTCACTGTAAAGTCAGGTAAAGTCTCAATGAATTTATTGTCCTCAGGGGGAAAAAAAAAAGATAAAAATCACATTCTGTGTTGGAGAGAACCTGAAAATACTTACATAATCTCTCCCACCCTAACATTTCTGAATTTTCAGCTGCTGGATACTAGGAGATGTGTGACCACAGAACTTTGGGGGGAAATTGACAATGTGAAGGTTCCCACTGTCCAGTCATTCATAGATAACTGTTTTATATTTCATGACAGGAATCAAGGACACCTAAGCTGCTTTGTCCCGAGGATTTTATAACTTAGCAGGAAAATGAAGTAAGAATAACTGCTGTGTGAGGCAGCATGCGACAATTCCTATAAATAAACAGAAGCAAAGCAGCATCACAGTGTAGAGAAGAAAAAGAAATTTCTTTGCTGTGCTAACTCGAGAGTGGTGGAGCCTGGGAAGAGACTGTTGGGAAAGACAACTCCATATGCATTCTTTCCACTCACGGACATCACTTCAGACACTGAATGTCATAAATTTTGGTTAAGCTTGGACACGTGCGTTGGTCATAAACAATGGGAACAAAGTCTGAAGAGGGAAACCTCGACCTTGTTCAGAAGATCACGGGTGGTTGGATGTGTCTGGAGCAATTGATGGCAGCAGGAGATGAGGTTGGAAAAGAGGCCACAGTTGCCTCCTACTGCGGAGAATTTGTGGGACGTTCAGAAAACTCTTTCTTCAGGATTCATGCTGTCCTGCAGGAGGTTAAGGGGGAAGGGGAAGGAATTACAGCTGATGTGTTCCTGCAGGTCCTTGTCTAGGTTGAGGTGCCCAAGCCTTCCCTCTTTGCATTAGCATGTCTATTGGTGTCATCCTTGTTCCGGTTCAACATTAACCTTCACTTTCTGTGACAGCCCATTTAAACGCTCCTCAGTACTATTTATTTATCCCTGAGTTTCCACCCGTGTCTTTCAACACTATTCCCTAAAGTGGCTTATAGTATTGCTTCTTGCTTTTTCAAATTTCTACATTTTTAACTCATTTTCCTTTGTGTGTGTGTGAAGGAGTGCTTACTTTTCTTATATTACAAAGGACAATTTTGTGCCTCCTTTCTGCACCCGCCAAACTTCTATTTTGAAATTCAAGAAGAATTTCTGCTTGAATAAATGCTGTTAAATAAGTAAGTAACTATGATAATCTAAGTTATAGTTGGTGGTGCATTACAGTTATTTTCCTTTCTTATGGAACTCTGTATTTCTTGACTTACTACTTATTTTTCTTCACATCCACTTTAAAATCCCTGGATAGGGTCACATAGCGAAGGAGGAGATTAAAACAGTAATAAGAAGTCTGACTAGATGGCTAGACAAAACAAAATAACAATTTTCAGGCCCAGATGATTTCACAGAAGAATTCCACCAGACTGTCAAAGAACTACAACCATTCCTTCTTAAACTCTTCAAAACATAGGAGGAGAAGGACTACTCTATACTCTTTCTAAGAAACCAGTATCACTCCAATTCCCAAGCCAGGTAAAGACAAACAACAACAAAATACAGGCTGATATTCCTGATAAACATAGATGCAAAAGTTCTCAGTTAAGTCCTAGTGAACCAAATACAAGCAAATATCAAGAACATCATCCAAGATGATCATACTGGAAAGGCAGGGTTAGTTCAATATACAAAAGTCTATAAATATAATAAATCACAAATAGGCTCAAAGACAAAAAGTTCTATGATCATCTCACTAAATGCCAGAAAGGCCTTTGATAAAATGAAACATGCTTTCATGGTGAAGCTCATAGAGAGAGTAGATAGGACAGGAGGGAACATTCTCTCCACCAAAATTATCCTAAAGGGTGAAAAACTTGAAGTGATCTCATTAAAATCAGGAATGAGAGCAGGCTGCCTACTATTCCCATGCCTCTTCTATGTGGTTCTTGAAGAACTAGCTGGAGAAATTTGGTAAGAGAGGGATGTAAGGAATATAAATAGAAAAAGGTAAAATTATTCCCATTTGCAAATGATGTGATATTATATACAAGGGATCTCAAAAATTTTGCCATAAAACTCCTCGAAACAATCAACAATTTCAGGAAGTGACAGGAGACTGTTGGCAGAGGCTGCTAGTTCCTTCCTGGCCACCAGACTCGAATTAAATTACTGCCTATTAGCTCTAGCTTCTTATTGGCTAGCTCTTACATCCTATACTACTCCATCTCTATTAATCTGTGTGTCATCACGTGGCTGTGGCTTACTGGGTAAAGTTCCTTCTGGCATTCTGCATCTGGCATCTCTCTCTGGTGGGGTTACATGGCATCTCATGACTCTGCCTTCTTTCTCCCAGCATTAAGTTTAGTTTTCCCTGTATAGCTCTCCTCTGCCCTCTCACAGGTCAAGCCAGCTTCTTTATTCATTAACCAATAAAAGCAACAAATATACAAAAAGATCTCCCACACCATTTTCCTTTTTTGTTAAAATAAAAAGGAAGGCTGCTGTGAGACTATGGTTTTACCCTGTTAAGATTTGTTTCATGTACTTGTTTAATACAATGCTGATTGGCCAGTAGCCAGGTAGGAAGTAGAGGCATGGCAGTGAGAATTATGGGAAGAGGAAAGTTTCAGTCCACAGCCATAACCAAATGCAAAGGAAGCCAGGCCCAGAGCAAGCAAGATATGATTGCCTCACTGATAAAGGTACCAAGCCATGTGTGGCTAACACAGACAAGAATTATGGGGTAATATAAGTTATAAGAATTAATTAATAAGAAGCCGAAGCTACTGGGCCAATCAGTTTATAATTAATGTAGGTCTCTATGTGTTTATTTGAGACTAAATGGATGTGGGACCTAGTGGGACAGAAAACCTGTCAACAAATGGCACCCAACATGGACAACTACATCCACATAAAGCCTGACAGAGCTTAGGAAGTAATTCTAGACAGAAAAGAATAGAGTTAAGCACAGCTTATTGATAGCAGCACTTTCTCAGGTGGGCTCTGCTTGCTAGAGGCAAGTGCTCTCATTTAAGAGAGACTTCCTGACTCAGCTTTAGCTGCAAAACCTCGCAGCTCTCTTAAGAGATTCTGCCATGAAACACTTAAATGGTGTTGATGAAAAGCTGACTGCACGCTTTTTGGTGGTGGTAGGGACCTTGAAACACCACAGAGTTGTAGCAATAAACATGACTCTGGCCAGTACCTCTGCTATGAGACTAGACTCTCAGAAAAAAAGCTAAAAAAATTGGCTGGATCCAGCTGTCAAAGCCACAGCTTTAATCCTAGTCATATTGCTTAGCAAATTAAAGACTCATGTGGTCAGAAAAAGAGATATATACAGTAAAGATAGATTCAAAGATGAAGAAAGCCTCTAAAGAGTTCACTGTATGTTTAAAAATATATGTAGGCTTGGGAGAAAAAAAAGGATAAAGTCCTTAAAATAAAAAAGAAAAAAGAGTATAGTTGAGTGTGGTGGCACATACTTTTAATCCCAACACTTGGGAAGCAAAGGCACACAGAGCTCTGTGAGTTCAAGGACAACCTGGTCTACAGAGTGAGTTCTAGGAAGTCAAAGATACACAGAGAAACTCTGTTTCAAAAAGTCAAAAATTAAAAATAAAAATAAAAAATAGAGATTAAAATAAAGCCATGCAAAGATGAAAAATACACAGAGAGTCTGGATACTGAATGCTATTGTCTTGTCTTTAAATTGTTTGATAGCTGAGGAAGGAGCAAAAGCTGCTAAAAGATACTTGATTATAAATGCTGCTGGATTAATCCAACATATATATTTTGAAAATGCCATGTAAAGATGCAATATACACAGAGAGTCTGGATTATGTATATTATTGTGTTTTCTTTGAATATTTTGGCTGCAGAGAAACATTTGATTCTGGGGGCTGCTAAGCTAAACCAACGTATGTTTTAAAAGTTTCTTGACTTCAAAATTTGAGTCTAAGAATATGTTACTTTGGAAAAGAGGTTCTTCTTTTGTTTCCACAGAGGATGAGAACCTGTGGATTCATTGCAGGCTAAGGTGGTTTGATGGACCAAGGGCCCCTGAAAGGTTGCTGTGAGCACCCCCCAAAATTATTTTACCCAACAAAAAGGAGGAAGCAGTTTGGAGAGAACTATGCCCAAATTCCCAAATATTGTTTCTAACTGTTTGTTTATATTTAAAGGTGTGAGCCACCACCACTTGGATTTGTTTCAGCATTGATCTTGTGTAGCCCAGGGTGTTTTTGAACTCACAGAGCTCCATCTGCCTCTGTCTCCCAAATCCTAGGATTAAAGGTGTGTGCCACTCCAACCTGACCTCTAGTGGCTTACCTTTGCTCTTCTGAACTTTAGGCAAGCTTTATTTATTAAAACATAAATAAAACATCACATATAGCTTCCCACAAGAATCATAGACTAACAGAAGCCCCAGTAGGAGGCAGGAGAAACTTCATTCTGGAATATTGGTCAGGGTTGTCCAAGTGACTCCCCAAACTGTATAAATTATTGATGCAGCCTTTGATTGCCTCTCATGGGTGGAGTATGAACCCCTATTGCTGAAGACACCACACGTTTAGGACACAGGACTCAGAGGACTTGAACTGGATCTGACCTGAGAGCTTCTTTCCTGTAATCTAGTTTCTGTGGCTCTTGAAAATACTATTCAAGCCTCCAAAGGAGGGAAGAAATTAAAAAGTTCAACTCAGCTGCAATAACAATGAATCAAAGCAATTGACAACATTTTCATTAAGGTGCAAAAAGTGGCACTTACATATAGGTGGCAGCCAATAGCTGTCTAGTTGGACTTAAAGCCTACTCAGCAGGAGAAAAACCTTGGCAGCTTCCCAGGGCTAGGGAGGCCATGGGCCTTAGAAAAGGATCTACTACTGCTACTCAGCTAGACCTGCCTAGTTCTTTACTACACTCTAAAACTTACCCTAATACCCTTACAGGTAAGTGTGGCTACCACCACCCATCAAAGAAGCCTCTTTTCACCTCAAATGCAGACTCTCACACAAAACCACAGCTGCACACAATGCAGAAATCTATTGGTTGTGGGGGGTGCCCAGGCCCAATAGGCACAGTTCCTGTGTCTGTGACTTGGGAAACATTGCAGAAAAGGAAGAAGAGAGATTCTAAAAGCCAGAATACCAAGAAGTCTGTTGTAAAAACAGTCTTTCCTAGAAATGGCTACATAAACCAGACCAGAAACATATCAAAGGACATACTACTAAGGAAGGGGAATATTTCCCCAGGGTCCCACCCATAGACAAAAACTTACAGGGAACTAATAATTGCTGGCAGAAGGAGAATTAGTCTCTTCTAGAGTTGAGCCCAATTATTGATTGCCCAATGCAGAGTGATCAGTACTGTATGTAACCAAAACCACAAAATCAACAAAAATGGATTCAACAGGTTACTTATATGTATTTGTGCATACACGTGTGCATGTATATTTGTACATATGCAAAATGATAAAGATAAAGATAAAGATAAAGATATGGGAGGCATGGGAGGGTTGGAGGGAGGGTATCAGGGAGGGTTTTCAGTGGAAGGAAAGGGAGGGAAAAGTGATGTAATTCTATTTCAATAAAAAAAAAATTATAGGACCAAATCAAAGCATTCCTCAAAAAATGGCCAAGAACACCCAATGAACTGCCACTTTCCCTTTCTTTCCACTTGGCTTTGTTTTGCTTGGGGCCTGCAGCCTTCTCCTCATGTGCTGTTTTCCAGATATGCTGATTTCTGAGTTCTACTGAGGCCACTCTGGATCTAGGAGCTCCCATTACCACACTGTAATGCTGGTTTTCCTGTTCTGGGAACCCAAACAGTACCTCTTCAGAATTTATTTTCTTGTTTAGGTGGAATGGCTCTGCTAATAGAGTTCACTGAGTGGGCATGCAATATTTGCTAGAGCATGTAATCCTTAAAATATCCCAATAATGTCTTTTGGGATGGTATGCCTGGGCTGTGGTTGGAATCTATGAACTCTCTGAAGTGATTGTCTCTACTTCCTTGCTTTCAGCTTTCAGTTTTCCTCCCTATACGTTTACATAGTATGTTATCTTTCTTCTCTGAAAGTTTCTAGAATCTTATTTTCAACCAAGACTTTTAAAATTTCATTAAGCCATGATTTTCTTGGTTTATCACCTGTGTATGTATATATGCATGCATGTATCATCCTGAGAGTTTCTACTGCACTGGGTTTCCATATCAACCCCAGCCCAAAAAATGCCCTAGGTAACTGTTGTTGGAGGCCAGGTCTCTTAGTTTAAGGTGATTTGGCACTTAGGATCCTCATGCTTCCATTTCCCAGGTGCTAGAATGGGTGTGCAATACCATGTCCAGTTTGGGGTGATTTTACATAATTAAAGTTTGTACCTATTTTTCTTTTTTTAATTTTTTAATATTTTATTTATTTATTTATTATGTATACAATATTCTGTGTGTATGTTTGCAGGCTAGAAGAGGGCACTAGACCTCATTACAGATGGCTGTGAGCCACCATGTGGTTGCTGGGAATTGAACTCAGGACCTCTGGAAGAGCAGGCAATGCTCTTAACCACTGAGCCATCTCGCCAGCCCCTGCACCCATTTTTCATGCCCAATTCCATGGCATCTCATAATGGTTATGTAGTCATTACTGTACCAGGACACAGAAAAGCAGTCCTGTCACACCACAAATGTGTCCCTACATTGTTTAGGTAAGCTCTCTTTCCACAACCAGATACAGACTACCATTTGTCTTCTGTGTCTTTATAGCTTTGCTTTTGTAGAACGTCACTGAAGCTTCAGATGCTTTGGGTAGATGCTCTTTGTATTCCATGCAAAGTTTTCATCTGGGAGAGACAGAGAGGCTGCCAGCCTTTTCTGTGTTGACTGATGTGGCTATTTTCTCCTGAATTTGGAGAAATCATTATTTATTTTCTCCTGTAATATGTTAATAATGTAATATATTATGTAAAAGTTACTTTGATGGTCTTTCAAATGTTAAACCAGTCTGGTATTCAAAGAGAAATCTCATTTGGTCATATTTATAATACTGTTTTGGATTCAATTTGCCAGTTTTGTTGAGAATTTTAGTAATTATACTAATGAGAAATATTGCTTTGTACTTTTCTTGCTTCTAGCTTAATTATTTGTCTAGCTTTCATAGCAGAAAAATGCCAGCCTCAGAGATTGTACTGGGAAATATCCTTCACTCTTATTTGTTATAGAAGAGATTTTAGAGTTGATATTGATTTTTTTAATGGAATGCTTTGGCAGAGCTTATTGATAAAACTGTTTGAACCAGGACTTTTCTTTAAGATTTATTTTTTTTTGCACGGAAACAGATAACCTACTTGAAGTTTGAAGAATAATCTTTGAGAGTTATATGGTATAGAGACCATAAATGACAAATCCGCATGCTTGCAGACAATTGTTATTTCATAATTAATTCACATTTTCTCATAGTAATTATGGATTATTATACAATAAAGCTACAAAGCTAGAAAACTTTAAAAGTAGATATTTCCTTCAGCTCAGTTAACTATATGGTTGATTTTGTTTGAGAGGACTTTTTTTTTTTACTGTGCCACTTTCTGATAATTTACTTTTGCTTTTCTAATTTTAAAGTTTCACAGAACACAAAGGAATCAGCAGACCAGATTTTCTCTGATTATTTAGATGCAATGTTAGCATCACTCCAGCAGACTCACTTGTCCACGCCAGCATTGTACTTGGGGTAGTACTTGTAGTCCATCAGTGTTCTGAGTTTATGGAAGATATCATTCTGGGGAGTTCCAGTCATTATTTCCAGGAGACAAGCAAGACAGCTGTATCATTCTCCATTGCAACGTATCTTGAATCAGCATTTGGAGGTTGTTAAAAAGTTATAATCATTTTTGTCAAGCCCATAATGCCCTCCCTGTGCCTGAACCACCTCTTCTACATCTGGAGTTTCCTTTGAGTTGTAGAAAGTCACATTTTTCACTCATGTGTTCTTGATGTCCAGAAGAAAGGGACATTTTTCATTTCTTCTGGATGCCATTTCTTCTGAATTCAACTCTGCAAACCTTGCATGTACACAAGATGTAGATCACTAGGTGGGAGGCAGGTACTCATGGATGGTAACCTTTCTCATCTTTTATAGTGATACACACATTGTGTGCAGATAAATCTCTGTATGATTATCACCTTCAGAAAAACAAAGTCACAGTGGATAGGGTACTCTATAATAAAATCTTGTTTTATGCTCTCAAGAGTTCCCAAAAGCTTTGTACAAACACGTGTACAAACAGGATTTCAGGATTAATTTTTAATCATTATCAATGTTGAGATTATCATCAAATTTTGCTTAAGTCAAGCCTCTACTGAAATCCATGTTAGTTATTTTTACCTCTTTTTGTGTCTACATAATGAATCACTGCTTCAGAGAAATGTTTTAAGCCTAATTGCTCTGATATTTCTTTAGAGAGTTTGCTTTTTCAGATACAGATTGCCATGTGTGGTTATCACTTTGTTGGATTTTGTTAGTTTTTTGGTTGTATCTTCACCAAGGGTAAACACCAAAGGTCTACACCACAGATGGCATTGTACGATTGTATTCGTGTTTGCAGAACTGGTCCCTAGACCACGTGTGCACTGAGGCAAGGAACACAGGAATCCTGGGAGCTTCACAGTCCTGTTACCCAGTTGACTCAGGTTTAAGGACCCCAGGAGATACGGTCCTAATGATGGCTTTGATGAAAGATTAAGCTTCTAGTTCAGTCTTTAAAGTTAGCAGTAGAAATACTTGGGCAATTTAATTCCTACTAATTCACTGAACTTTGGAAGTATGCATCTATTGGTCAGATTGTTCATTTTCATCTAAGCTGTGAAATTTATGTGCACAAAACTGTTATCATATTCCCTTACTGTACTTTTTGGTCTCTGGTGTAGTGAAAATTCCATTTTCATTTCTGATATTGGTACTTCCTTTCTGCTTATTGATAATTGTGAATAGAAGTGTATAGTATTATTGATGTTTCCAAAGAACAAACTTCTAGATTTGCTATTTTCCCCTCTGTTTTCAATGACATTGGTTTCTGTTCTTTATTATTGCTCCATCTATCTAATTTATGTCCATTTCCTTTTCCTTTCCAGGTTCCTAAAGTGGGTCTTATGTTTTTGTGAAATCTTTCTTATTTTCTAGTATGTAGGTTAGTGATATTTTTTCTAAATATTGATTTATCTGAACCACAAATATTTTGCTAGACTCACCTCAATTTAAATTATCAAATTTCTTGAATGACAGTTACTTTCACCAGTAAATTATTTATAATGTTTAATTCTTTAATATTTGGGGGGGGGATTTCTTAAATAGCTTTTTCCTATTTATTTCTAGTTAAATTAGATTTGATTAGTGTGGTGGTTTGAAAGGAAATGGTCCCCATAGGGAGATGGGGCTTTGCTGGAGTAGGTGTAGCCTTGTTAGAGGAAGTGAGTTACTATGGAGGCGGGCTTTGAAGTCTCATATTTGCTCAAAACATGCCCAGTGAGACAGTTCACTTCCTTTTGCCTGCAGGTCAAGATGAAGAACTCTCAGATCCTTCCCCAGCACCACATCTGTCTTCATGACACATGTTCCATCCTGAAGATAATGGAGTAAACCTCTGAAACTGTAAGCCACCCCAATTAAATGTTTTTCTTTAAAAAAACTTCCAGTGGTCATGGTGTCTCTCCACAGCAATAGAAACACTAAGATAATTAGAGACTGTACTTTGTATAATTTAATTATCTTTTAAAACTTTGGTGTGTGTTTTACCATGAAAAAATTTTTATCAGTCATTATAAATTTGTTTTAAGGTATCATTGTTCACGTAATTAATAAAACAACCCGAATTTTGAATAACTCTGAAGTGAAGGATTTTTTCTTTTATTAAATATAGATTTTTTCCTTACATAATATACACTGATAACTGTTTCCCTTCCCTCTATTGTTCCCAGTTCCTCCCCACCTCCTCTCCTATTTAAACCCTTTATGTCTCTTGTTAGAAAACAAATAAGCTTCAAAGGGGTAATAGTAAAATATAATGAGACAAAACAAAACCTAACACACCAGAAAAAGATAAAACAAACAAACAGAAGGAAAAATGCCCAAGAAAAGACACAAGAAACAGATATAGACACAGAGACCCACATGTTCACATACTCAGGAATCCCGTAAAAACACAGAACCTGAAGCTGTAATAGATACTCAAAGATTTTCAAAGTGAAAGAAATGAAAAATAAATACATTAAAAGTAAAAAAGATACAATTAAAAGAAGAAAAGAAAAAAGAGAAAGCCTTGACACAGAATTATGACACAAGGAGCCTCCCAAGCCACCATTGAGTTCACTTTCTGTTGGGCATCTCCTGCTGGTCTTGCAGCCTCCCATTAAGAGTAGTTTGGCTCCCCAGCGAGACTCTCTTGCAAGGGGTTATCCATTGTTTTTAGGGATACAAGTAGAGCTATATTGGTGACTATTTTGTGTGCACTTGAAAAAAAAAGTGTTTACTCATTTTAAAACTGGAAATAATTATTAAATGGCCCCAAGGGGGCTTTTTGAAGAATAAATGATGTAATGTTTATAAGAGTTTAAGGATCCTCATATATGGGAAGAACCAAAATAAAACCAAAAAAATCCTCTATTTTTATTGTTATGATTGTTTTCTTCTCCACCCAAGAACACGCTATGACTTAACTTCCTTTTTTAGTAGTCTTTTTTTTTTTCAGAGTAAACATTTACCTCATTAGAGCCTAGTTTTTGCTGGCTAAATTTGTTCCTAGCTATATCATCTGAATACTGTAGCAAAAATATTTTGCAAAACATCACTTGTGACATCTGATATATGAGACGTACAATTTATTATTAGTTCGCAGTTCTTTGGTGCATTCAGTGGTCTTCCACCAGGAGAGAGTAACTGACTGCCAATCCGGGTACCACACTCTCTAGTTCCTGCTCCTTTTATTGTTGCCTTCTTGTTCTGTTGCATTGCTTAAGCTCTTGTGAGAGTATTAGTTACTGGACCAGTGGCAAAGGATTTTGTCTTCTCTCAGACTTTCCTAACAATTTTTCTAATATTTTGTAACCAGGGCCCTATGGATTTAGAGAAAATGTTTTAAATTCATGCTGTTTGTTCAATGTCACTGAATCCATTTGTGGATGCCATGAAGTAGGTTTGCAGAAACCATATAGATTTTTCCATTAAGTGACGTTATATCACACTAATAGGCCTTTTGGTTATTAAATGATTTTGTATTCTTGGAAAAGGCTAAGTTGGTTCTAGGATATAATGCTAAGTTGATTTGTTAGCTTTCATTTAGAATTGTTGTCTCCATCTTCATAAATAAATAAAATGTTATTTTATGCAAAGGAATTAGAAAGTTCTTTTAACATTTTGGAAGTTTATTTTGCCTGAGGATCATCTTTTTCCCTCTAAAGTTGAGAAGAAGTCACTGTAACTTTGCTTATCTTTCAAAGAATTTGAAAAGTTTATTTTCTAAGTTTGAAACCAGCACACGAAATTAACTTTATTCCTCATGTTACAAAATTCCTCTATATTAATACTTTATATTATTATACTCTATATTAATACTTTACATACAGTGGTGCCAAAAGATTGCTAGTATTTTCCATAAATTTATTGTCATCCTTTGAATATTTATAACCATTTTCAACATATTAAATGTGTCATACATTTAACCAATTTATTCGTAATAAATTCCTTTTTTTCTCCATGAAATTTTTCTTTTGTGTCTTTTCTTCTTCTTTTCTTCCTCCTCCTCCTCCTCCTCCTCCTCCTCCTCCTCCTCCTCCTCCTCCTCCTCCTCCTCCTCCTCCTCCTTCTCCTCCTCTTCTTCATCTTTTTTGAGACATGGTTTATCTTTGTAGCCCTGGCTGTCCTGGAATTTACTCTGTAGACCAGGGTGGCTTTGAACTCAGAGATCTGCCTGCCTCTGCTTCCTGAGTGCTGGTTTTAAAGGCCTGCGCCACCACTGCCCGGTTTTTGTTTTGTGTCTTTATATAAGTTTTCTTCGTGTTCTCTTTTTGTCTGGGAAAAACATTTCAACTCCTATCTTCCTTTTGTTTTTCTGGTGCAATCTTGATGATTTTTTTGATTTTAAATACCCAGAGTCATCTTTTTTTGTGTATATATGACTTTCTATTTCAAATTCTGCTTTTCTATTTCAAATAGCACACAGAAACACTATTATAGTTGAATTATTTTTCAAATTACTTCTAGAATCGTTGTTTTCATAGTGATACTCATATGTGTCTGCATATTGTCAACATCGCCAGGGCTTTCCTTGTCTATTGACTTGCTTTGCGTGCTCTAATATTTACAATGCCTCATTGCTTTGTACTAGTGCTTTTCCTTACTTTTGTCTTCTCCAGATAATTTCATTGTTGTTACTTTTAAAAATCAGCACACCTTCCACGTGTTTCTTTGGAAATTAAGTTGCTCAGTTTATTTTTATCAGTCTCTATTTTGAAATGAGAATATCTATTTTGTGTCATGAAGCTAAAAACTGAGTATTTGGCCTTAAGTAAAAGAGCATTTTTTTGAGCCCTTGGTTTTGTTTATTGAAATTTTTATATAAAATTTCAAGTTACATTTAATGTATTGTTATACATTATGCAGTTTTATTTTTATGTCTTGATGTTAAATTGGTTTCTTTGGGTAAAATCACCGAGCTTTTACCATTCAAATGTATTTTTTTCTGTTCACAATTTTAATTAGCTTTTTATTATAGATTATCATAGCATTTTCTTATCCTATATAGTCTTATACTATGTATTTAAAAACAAAGTTAAAGCGAAAATTATCATTAAGGTTTCATAATATTTTAAATATTATAATGTTCCCTTACTCCTGCGTTCTTTTCCTTCATGTTGCACAACTCAGTTTGGCTCATTTCTCAGATCTCTGGGGTATAATATCACTAACTTTTTCAGGAGGCCTGGCGGAATTATGTATTTTCTGAGGAGCTTTTACATATAGAGCCATCCTTTTCCACATGAGGGACAATTTAGCTGAACACAGACTTCTTGGGTAAAAATGTTCACTTTGGGGCTGGGGAGACAGCTCCATGTGTAAAATGCTTGCTTTGTAAGCATCAGAACCCAAGTTTGGATCTCTAACAGCCTGTCAAGACAGTATGTCTGTGACTCCATTGATGGGGCTGGAGAGAGGAGGGTGCAGCGGCTTGCTAGTCAGCCAGTCTCACTGAAACGGCTAGCTTTAGGTTCAGTGGGAGACCTACCTGAAAGCCATAAGGTTGGAGAAGTTATTAACAAGATGTCTTATCTCAACCCTGGTCTCCACAAGGACCTCATAGTGTGTGCACACCTGCATGTAATACAGAGAGAGAAAGAGAGGGGGAGGAAAGGAAAAGAGGGAGGTAGGGAGGGAGTAAGGGGGGAGAGAGAGAGAGAGGGAGGGAAGGGGAGAGTCACTTTATACAGAGCTGTCCTAAGTAGCTCATGTATATACTGCAGATATCAAGTCATTAGGAACCGACATGAAATCCTGCACGTGCTATCCTGGTATGAAGATGTTTCATCGGATGAATAAGTTGTTTAGGTAACTCGTCAAAGGTTTATCACTGGCAAGTTGAGAAATTTAAACGCAGGGGATTTTGTTTCAAACACTATACAAATAACCACTAGGCATTCGGTGTGTTAGATGGTCACTTGTCAACTATTGTCTCTAGGCATTTGTAGATGTATATGTTAAGTTTATAGACGAGATCACTGAAGCGAGTTACTTTCTTCCATGGGATGGGAAAGTACAGAAAGGAAAGCGAAGTAGAGAGGGCAAATGCATGATGACCTTCAGTAAGGTGGACACGGTGAGTTATAGACCCGTGAGGGACAATGAGCCGTGGGAAACATACTGTGTGTTTAGAAACTAGATAAGTGAGCCTGTGTACTTTGTGTTAAGAAGTTTTGCTTTTCAGCTTTATTTGTAACAGCCAGAACCTGGAAACCACCTAGATTTTTCTCTGTGAAGGAATGGATTAAGCAGGTGTGGTTCATTTACACAATGGAGTATTACTCAGCTGCTAAAAGCAAGGACAGCAGGAATTGAATTTGAGGGTAAATGGATGCCACTAGAAAAAAAAAAAAAACATCTTGAGTGAGGTAACCCAGATGGATAGAGACAAACACGGCATGTCCTCACTCGTAAGTGGATGTTAGCTGTAAATAATGGATGGATATGCTACAATCCCCAGACCCAGAGAGACTAGGTAACAAAGAGAACTTGTGGTGGGACACCCAGGTCCCCCTGGGAAGAGGCAATAGAAGAGATTTTGGGAGTGGACTGAGGTCAGGTGGGGATGGGGACATGAGTGACCAGGCTGAGGGGACATGGAAGGGGAGAGTGTTGAGGGGGACTGCTGGGGGCATTTCAGGGTAAGGGAGAAGCCTGACACGACATAGGAATCTCCTAGAAGTCTATGAGGAGGACCCCAGGTTAGATTCCTCGCAGTAGTGGGTAAGTAGCCTGAAACAGCCATCTCCTGTGACCAGATTGGAGCCCGGCCCACTTTTCACCAGAGAGACATCATCCAGCACCTGATGGAGGCAGATGTAGAGACCCAGAGCCAAACATTAGGTGGAGTTTGGGAATCTTGCTGAGGAGGGAGAAAAAGGAGTGTAGGAGCCAGAGGGGTCAAGAACACCCTGGGCTCACAGGGGCTCACAGAGACTGAACCGACAACAAGGGAGCCTACATGTGACTGATCTAGGCACTCTGCTTATATGTTACAGCTGTGTAGCGTGGGCCTCTTGGTGGACTACTAACAGAGGGAACAGGGGCTGTCTTGACTCTTTTACTGACTTTTGGGACCCTACTTCTCATACTGGATCACCTTACTCAGCCTTTATACATGAGGAGATGCTTAGTCTTACTGCAACTCGATATGCCATGTTTTATTGATAGTCACAGGAGACCTGCCCTTTCCTGGATGGAGATGGAGGAGAAAGGGGTTGGGGGTGGGTGGGAGAGAGGGACTGGAAGGGGAGGTTGAGGGAGAGGCTGCAGCCAGGGTGTAAAATAGATGAATTATTTTTTCTTTCTAGAAAGGAGAATTGGAAGTTTTTACACAGCAGGGTTTGATAATTTCCAAATAGTCTACCTGAAGAATGGGTTGGGCAGAGCACACTGGCAGATGAGGAACGCAGTCAGAAGGGTGCGCAGCTAATAGATGGTAAGGACGGGGACAATGAAGACAGGAAGAAAACTCCATTTCAGAAGTGATTACAAACCAAATAGTCCATATATATAGGTTGGTCTGATTTGAGTATCTATAGGGGTTTAGAAGGATGCTATATGAAGATTCTGGGGCTAAGCCTTGGGTTAATGGTGTTCATGAAAAAGTTGTAATTTAATAATTTAATAAATTTTTAATTAAATAAATAATTAAATAATTAAATAAACAATTTAATAAATTTAATAATTTAATTTATCTCTCACGAAGCAAGCTGTAGTGAGAGGGGTAAGATGAAAGAGTCCAAGTTTAGAGGTTCGAAATTCCAGGAAGATATAAACAACAGAGTGTCCCGTGCAAATGTTGAGGTCGACGTATTAAACCATGGCTTTAAGTATTAGATTCTGGCAAAGATGGACCACATGTACTAAGGATGCAGAGATTTGCAGAGCCAGGAAACTTGTGGGATAAAGAAATGCTCTGCAGTCGGAGAGCTTGGAATGGTTTGAGACACCGTGAGAAATTAAGTATGAGTTGAAGTTGCAGGTTGGCTTCGCTGTACTCTGAACCCAGCACAGCGCCTGTGTTGGCCAGGCCACGTCCATATGCAGCAAGTCTGCAGTACCTATATGATGCATGAATCTGGTCTTAGCTGTGTGGCCACTAATTGTTTCCCTCAATAGTTCAGTTCTCTAGATGAAATTCTTTTTTTTTTTTTTTTTTTTTTTTGGTTTTTCGAGACAGGGTTTCCCTGTAGTTTCTAGAGCCTGTCCTGGAACTAACTCTTGTAGACCAGGCTGGCCTCGAACTCAGAGATCTGCCTGCCTCTGCCTCCAGAGTGCTGGGATTAAAGCTGTGCGCCACCACCGCCCAGCTAGATGAAATTCTTTAGCTTATTGATTGGGGCTTTTTATATTAAAAAGTTGCTAAAGCATTCTGGGTTTCAGTTCCTTTTCTATAAAATATGGGCATAATAAGAATACCTGCCTTATACGTACCTGTGCAGTTTCAACCTAGTTAAATATACAAAGTGGTCAGTTTCTGATTCAGTAATCAACCAATACCTATTAACAAGAGAATTATTAAATTTTTAGTGCTATGATCATCCTTCCAACCTGTGAGTTTATCTGTCTGTGTACTGGCTGCTTTTCTTGTTGCTATGTCAAAAGATCTGGGAGAAAAACCTAAGAGAAACCTAAAGAAAAACCTAAGAGAAACCTACTGGGCTTACGGTTTCAGAGCGGCCAGTCCATGGTTGCTTGCCCCCTGGTTGTAGTTGTGTGTTCTCCACTTCATAGTGTTAAGGAAACAAAGAATAAGACACAGGAAGAGGCTAAGGCAAAGACCGTTCTCAAGAACATACCGCAGTGATAGTCTCCCTCCAAAATTGCTAGCTAGATTCATTCAACAAATACTTACTTTACACATATTATATATGGATAGTTGGTCTACTATTAATTGAACCAGTAGGTTCAAACCCTCATAACCTAATTGTCTCTGTAAATCCTTCACAGACGTGCCCAAAGATGTACTTTATTAGTCTCTTAGACTGTTGTCATGACTGTCTTACTCAGAAATCTTCCAATTTTTACTATGTTGGGCAATTGGGAAGACACTAGTACCCTTTTCCATCTTGCTTGTACCACACATGGCCAACAGCTCCCAGTTCTGAGTCCACGTTGAATGGGATAAGTAGCTCTAGTTTCAGGGCAGGAAACCTGGAGAGTGTGTGAGCGCCCATATTTTCTCCTCTTGATCATGGTGGATCAGCCTTTTCCAAACAGAGATAATAAAATTGTGAATTACTCTGGAGACACTTAAATGATTAAAATACCTTTGCCTCACCCAGCTGAGGTGGCACATGCCTTTAATCTCAGCACTCAGGAGGCAGAGGCAGGCGAATCTCTGTGAGTCTGAGCCCAGCTTGGTCTACAAGAGCTAGTTCCAGGACAAGCACCAAAGCTACAGAGAAACCATGTCTCGAAAAACAAAAACAAAAACAAAAAACAAAAAGAAAACAAAAAACACCTTTGTCTCTTCTCTGGGGATCTTCAGTTGTTTCTTATGGCTGAATGAGGGAAGTGGGACTGTGACGTGTGTGTCTATGGAAGCCGTCACCCTCACAGGAGAACAAGGAAACCTTCAGAGGAAGCCCATGAAAGGGCCTAGCAGAGAGAAGACAAGAGTGATGTATGGGTGGAATATTTTGAACTCCTGGGTTAGACCTACATAAAAGGATGATTGTATTCCAGATGTCCCATTATGTGAATTAGCACATTTAATTTACTGCTTAACGTAGTTACATTAGGGCTTGATTGTATGCATTGTGCATTCATAATTGATTTACAATTTTCATTGCAAAAGTAATTTCTTTACCTCATTCTTATATTGAGTGAAGAAGATTTATTCTTTTAATAATCTCATGCAGAAATTCCATTTCTAGAATAATCGATAGATATTAGGTCATTAAGTGCTATTTATATTTATTTTAGAATAAGTTAAACTTCTAGATCAAAGTAACATTTTGAAAACTCATTGTCTTTTTGAACAAATTATGCTATAATTCTCACAAGCTATGACTAGGCCAATTATATTTCTGCATACAAATTACTTTTGCTCAATGATTTATTTCAGTTTTAGATACAAAACAAGCGTATCACACAAATCTATTTTATTATTCATTATAAAGCCAAGTTCAACATTTTGCTGTTTAATGACCAGTATTAAATGTCTATGTTTCTACAGCCTTTAAAATTTGAGAGAACATGCTTTTATTATCCAGAGAGAACCTTTGAAGGAGCGAATGGATAGAACTTGGTTCTGAAATCAACCCTGCCACTTACTTGCTCAGTGAATTTGAATGAGTTACTTAACTGAGTCTCAAGTTCACAAATTGGAAATGCCACCATAGTTATCCACAAGGGTATGCAATGAAGAAATACAGAGAGGTGAAGCTCCTAGTCCTAGAAAGACACTTCAAAGCTCAGAGGACCCCATTCCCCTCATTTCCCTCCCCCCAGTTAAAATGGATAGTATTTACCATAAGGGCACACCAAACAGTTTTTTTTTTGTTTGTTAGTTTTTTTTTGTTTTAGTTAAATAGGCATACACACATTTTAATCCCAGCACTCAGGAGGCAGAGGCAGGTTGATTTCTGAGTTCAAGGCCAGCCTGGTCTACAGAAAGAGTTCTAGGACAGTCAGGGCCACACAGAGAAACCCTGTCTTAACAAACCCCAAAAAATGTATTAAATGACTTATTTATTAGATTCCAAACATCCCACGACAAAAGGCTAATAATAGATTTTTACTTCGGCTTTAGTTCTGTGGAATTTCATGTCACCTCTAAGTTTGCTTTAAATAAAGCATATTTAGGAATCATTATAGAAATGCCCACGGTTCAGGGCTCACTGTACATTTTAGAGGAGCAAATATTATGATTTAGTTTCCCTATTATGATATCTAGACATCAGTTTATTTGGATATTGTCTTGTTTTGTTTTTGTTGGAGGGTTCATGTTGCTTCATTTAGATTTTGACCTCATATTATTTTGTGTTGCTGTGTAGCTCATAATAAGGAAATTGAAAAAATATGTGTGCAATCAAGCTGAAAGCTGTTCACTTAACGCGAGCACACAGAGAAGTACCTCCCCCTTTGTTTTACTCTCATTTATGATGCAATTTCAGCACTTGGATGTGAAGTTTGGTGAAAAGATTGTCTTTGATAGTGCCTTTTTCTTTCTTTTTATAAATGTCTTGAATGATTGTCACGTGAAAGGTGTTTTGCTTTCCTCCTGGATCTCAGTTCTAACTTAGACAACCGGAAACCATTTTAAGATCTTCCATTTCTCTACCTTGCCCAGAGTCCTCAGGCCTTGACATGGTCATGCCAGTTGGATCCTTTCTCGGTTCCCAGCTGGAGACTGAGCAGTAGCTAAGTAGCTCATCAAACACAGGGATAAACATACCCAAGTCTGAGTCCATCTGAAAACTGGTATACCCACCCAAATGACTGTGCTTTCCTTTTTATTGTGCAAGTTGAATTCAGGAGGGAGAAATGAGCCTCGGAAAGGCAGCAATGACAAGAGTCGGTAAACAAAACATTGCCTTTTGTAATGCTTTTCTCTAAGCAAGAATCAAGATAGGGTCATGACTAAAACCTAGATCTGGTGTCTAGGGTTCGATTCCCCAGCTGCTACTTATTCACCATGAGACATCAGGAAGAGGCAGACTCTTTGCCTGCCTGTGTGTTACAGCAGTAATAAGCAGGAAGCTAAGGTGAATAAAACAGGAGCGCTTTTAACAAAGACGGTCTTAGTCCTTTTCAACTGCAATGCCAACACATGATGACCAAGGCAACTCATGAAAGAAAACATTTAATGTGGGCTCATGGTTTCAGAGGATTAGAGTCCATGACTATCATGGTGGTGAGAATGGTAACAGACACACACACAAACACACGTGGCAGGGTGGGGAAGGATGAGCTTTTGAATCCTCAAAGTTAACCCCCAAGTGACACACCTCCAACAAGCCCACACTGTCTAGTCCTTCTCAGATAGTTCTACTGTGCACCAATATTTCAAATATATGAGCCTGTGGGGCTATTTTTATTCAAATCACTAGAAAGCCTTACATTGTAAATTCTAAAAATATTAATTCTGCCCACTATTATATTCCTGGATGTGTGTGTAATTTAAGAATATTATGAATAAATATTTCACATGAATACGTTAAAATTATATTGAGTTGATACAAGGTGTAATGTTAGAATTGTATAAATCTGATCATGTGGGAATCAGTGAGAACATCTTATTTTAACTCAAACTGTTGAAACGATAACTGTGTCTCGTATAAATTTTACTGACATCTCTCATTCAGAAATTTCTTTATAAGCACAAGAAGCATGCTCTGTAAGCAAGACCTAAAGAGAAAAGAGATCAAAGTGTTGACTTGCCAAAGCAGTGCTTTTGCTATTGTCCTGTGCACTGTTGATAGACTCTCCCTGAACCACTCCAGGCTTCTCTTGACCTCCAGCTTAACTGAGATTCTTGAAAGGACAGTTTTCATTGGACCTTACAGCTTATTATCCACTTTTCTCAGGGGTCGAACATAGTCATTTTACTAAAACAAAACCACCATCACAACCACCACTACCACCACAGCAAATCACAACATGTGCTCACGTCTTGATTGATGTAGAGTACAAAAAAAATCACAAATTGTTTCTTCTTCCTTCCTTCCCGAAGCTCCTTTTTCTCTCTGGCCTTCATTATTCCTTATTTCTCTTGCTTTCTTATTCTCTTCTTAATCTTTCTGGATATCATTTGTTGTTATTTATTAAGTTAGGGTTTTGCAGGATTCCTCTTTCAGACAAATCATTATATTCCTTATAGATTATTTGGTCTGAGCCAATCAGAGCCTATAATTTCATATATTGCCTCTAAGCTGTCCTCAGCTTCTATTTCTCAGAGTTTGGCATCTTAGAGGAAGTAATAAACTAACCTCCAGTGGAAATAATTCTTTCAAGACTCCTGGTTAAAACAGGAGATAAAGAGAGTGCTGGACCACTTCAGGCAGGATATAGGGTGTGCATCATATAGACAGGGCATTGTCATTTCCTTGCAAGTCACTCACTCCGTGTGTCATCATTTCCTTACAAGTCACCCAAATATCCCTTTTGGGGGCATCTACTTTATGAACAATGTGACTGTAGTCTTCTTCATCCACAGCCTTACCATTTAGTTTTAGCCTTTCTTGTGCCTTCTCCTCCACCTCCCCTTCCTCTCTGCATTATTTCTCTAACATACATTGTAGGTCAAGGAGAGACTACAAAAGCAAGAACATCAAACTCCCAGAGAAAAGAGAGATAGGTGATCAGATGCTTTGATTTAAGAGTGGTTGGTTGGCCTCTGGATGGGAGCTTTTGTGACAAGATGGCATCCAGGGCTATTGCGCACCGAGATGTGATCATGTACGCCAAAGAGCAATGAGGAGCTAGAGGAGATGTGTTCAATATTCCCAAGGGATTGCATGCTCCACTAAGCCGCTCTGGCACTCAAGGCTGTCCCTGTGGAATATGAGGAGTGTTTATTAAGTGCACATTAAAAATCCTTCAGGCCCACATTGAGAGTTCACCCATCCACCTATTCCCATGCCATCCTATGGAACCTGTAGGTGACCCTCCTCCCATTCAAGCCACGTCGGTTGTTCACCCATCCTTCTATCCTGGAAGTCTCACCTTGAATCTCTATTACCACAGCTTGGTGCAAGACTTACCCCTGTTGGCCGGGCAGAGGTGGTGCACGCCTTTAATCCCAGCACTCGGGAGGCAGAGGCAGGCGGATCTCTGAGTTCGAGGCCAGCTTGGTCTACAAGAGCTAGTTCCAGGACAGGCTCTAGAAACTACAGGGAAACCCTGTCTCGAAAAATCCAAAAAAAAAAAAAAAAAAAAAAAAAAGACTTACCCCTGATTTTCTTGAGAGAAGCCTAATCAATTTTGTTAGCACGGTGGCACTTTACTAGAAATTCACCGTACTTGTGTAGCTGGCTTTCTTTTGAGTCACCAATCAGCTCCCAAATCATGACACAGAGACTTATTATTAGTTAGGAGCATTTGGCCTTATCTTATGCTTATCCTGCTAGCTCTTATAACTTATATTAACCTGTTTCTCTTCATTTACTTTTTCCTTTCTTTCCTTCTGCATGTCTGGCTTCCTGCTTACTTTGTGTTTGACTGGCAACTGCCTGGCTGGCCTCTGGCATCTCCTTTTCTTTCTCTTTCATTCTCTCTCGTTCCTTGATTTTTCTTCCTACTTATTCTCCCTGTTCACCAGCCCCACTTATCCTTCTACCGTTTAACTATTGTCTGTTGAGCTTTTTATTAGACCAGTCAGGTGCTTTAGGCAGGTAAGGTGAAAGAGCAACACAACTTTACATAGTTAAACAAGTGGAACATAACCAAATGTAACACATCTTTACATAGTTAAAGTAATATTCCACAATATCTTGAATAGATTCTTGTTGGTCTGCATTTTTATTCATTAATTTTTAAATATTTTCTATTATTTCATAATATATAATAAAATATAATCATATCCACCCTATTTTCCCCCTCCAACTCCATTTCTCTTACTAACATGTTTCCCTCCCATCTCCCAACTTCATCTCTCTCTCTCTCTCTCTCTCTCTCTCTCTCTCTCTCTCTCTCTCTCTCTCTCTCCTTTTTTTCTTCTGATGACTAACTAAGTTCAGTTAGTGATCCCCATATGTGTGCTTGAATTTGGGGCCATCTTGCTGCTGTAACATGGGAAGCATACCAGTGACCATATCCTCAAAGAAGAATGAGTCTCTCATTTCCTCAGCAGTTATCAGATGCCAATAGCTCCTTAGTCAAGAGTGGGGTCTGGAGATTACCTCTTTCACCTGTATCAGCATTTTGGTTGGATTAATCCTGGGCTGTGCTCAGCTGCTGTGAGTTTGTGAATACCACAGGAATATCATCCTTTCGCAGCCTCCCTCCCCATCCTGTGGCTCCTACATTTGCTCTGCCTCCTTTTTTTTCTATGTTCTCTGAGTCTTGGGGGTGGTGATGGTGGCAGGGTGGATAAAGACGTATCATTTGGGTCTGAGCATTCAGCCTCCTATTCAGAACACTTTGACAAGTTATGAGTCCCTGCATTAACTACCACCAACTGCAAAAAGAACTTTCTGTAGCCAAGGTTGAAGAAGGAAGCACAAATTTGTGGCTAGAAATATTTAGAAGATGATTGAGCAAAATAACAGTAACAGATTCTGCTCTAGGACATACAACCTCCTCGGCCATAGGCTTTTGTTTAGGATTACAGCACAGGGCATGGCATTTTCTCTGATGGAGCAGGCCTCAAATCTAATAGGGAAGTGTTCCATTATTGCATCAGTGGGCATATCTTGCCGGCAGGTAGATATTACAGCATGCAGGAGAGCGAGAAACCTAGGTAAGATTATTGATGTTTCTTCTTCCCCAGTAGACTGAATAACACCTTCTGGCACCATAAAATCTCTTCAGCAGGGAGGGAGTTTGCAGGTCAGTTTGAGATAGATTTTTTTATGTCCTGAAGCTCACATTTGTCGTGTTTTTAGTAATAGGGTTTTACCACGTAGTAGTTAGGCTAGGTAACCAAGATCAACAGCAGCAGCATGTATTGGTTTGGGTTTCTCTTTGGTGAATGGAGATATCAAAGCAAGATGGTAGAGACAAGACTGAATGACAGAGAAACGTGGGCATAAATATTACTCAGCCTCAGAAAACTTTTTCATTCGTCACTCCATTTTTTTTCCAGTTTATTTATTTTTTATTAAAAATTGCCATCTCCTCCTCTCCTCCTCCCCCTTCCCTCCCCTCCCCTCCACCCACACCCCCACTCCCTCCCTCTTGAGGCCAAACAGCCATCAGGGTTCTCTACACTATGTTGAGTCCAAGGTCCTCCCAACTCCCCCAGGAAGTCAGGACCGTGAGGAGTGCGTTTACCCATTGAGACGGTGGGACAGATCTAACGGGAGACCACCAAGTCCAGTTGGAATGGAACTGATGGAACAGGGGACCAAACCGGGCTCTCTGAATGTGGCTGACGGTGGAGGAGGACTGAGAAACCAAGGACAACGGCAATGAATGTGAACTCTACAGCATGGACGGGCTCGTCACTCCATTTTTGAATCACTTCCTCGGGGTCATTGCACAATGTCCTAATCAACTACTTCTGTATCTGCTTTCTGCACCTGATCAGCATGATTTACTCATCACTAAAAGTAGCTTTTCAGGTTCTACCCACTTATAGTCTCTCCCTTCCTTTAGCAGGGTGATTTCACGTCTGTCCAGTCTGACCTATCCAAACCCTGCCCAGGTTGTACAATGTCACTTCTCGATGAAGCCTTTCCTCATCGTAACCCCAGTTGGCAATTCTCTTCCTGAACACTCTTCTCATCCATTACTGTGCTCATTACTCTTCTGTGACCCTCGTTGTGATAACCTGCACACTTGTCTTTTCTCATCCACTAGGGTTCAAGCTTCTTAAAGTCAAGAAAGTTCTTTTATGCTTATTCTTATCTCCATCATCAGGGCTTGGACATTCAATAAGCACTTGCAGCATAAAATTGAAATTCCTTATGAATCTGGAGGAACTATTTGGTGCATGTATATCTCCATAGCAATCTACAATACAGTTTAAAGAATGTCCCTGTCTTCTTTATACTGGAAATTTTTAATTTTATAATCAAAAGTATGTATACGTTGATGATATAAGGATCTTTGAGAGATCATTCTCTGGACATAGCCCTGAAATGTTACGAAGTTCTGAGGCAATAAGGTGTGTCATCAGGAGTACAGGATCTGATTTTGCTGTTGTTTTGTTTTGAGTCAGGGTCTCATGTAGCCCAGCTTGGCCTCAAACTCCTCATCCTCATGCTAGCTTCTCCCAAATACTAAGGGCATAACCTGTGTGATCATGCTCACCTTGAGAGATCCAGACTCTAGATCCAGACTGAATTCTGTTTCTGCCACTGATGTGCTACAGGTAGAGTAGCCAATCCCCCTTCTAGAAGTCGGTGAGAGAATAAAATAAACGAGTATGTACAAAGTACTTAGGACAGTACCTGGTTCATGACTAGTGCTCAATAGATTTCAGCTACTAGCTTGCTGTTATTGCAATTAGTTCACTTAGTCATGTGCGTCTATTTCTCCTTTAAAAACCCGGACTTCCGAGTAGTTAACGCTGCCTTTTTGTGACTCTGTATTTAAAATACCACCACCGTGCCCCATCCATAATAAACACAGAAAAAGAAGAAACCAGAAGAAAACTTTTCCCTGCCCTAGAAGTGCACTTGGATTCCCTTGCTTCCTGCCATAGGGCATCCAAACAACTTTCTTTGTTGCCCACATCATCTTCATATTTAACCCTGCTGTTTTTCATTTACTTTATAATTCAATCATAATGAATTTGAAAACCCACTCTAACTTCCAAGAATCTCTAGGGATTCGCTTCATCAGTCTGACATCACAGTCATTTACATTTCTGATTTTTTTTTCATTTCCTTGTATGAGGTCTAAGCACGGTTCCAGTAAAAGACTTTTAAGATTGCATTACGCATACCTTGTGCTATTTATTTCTGGCTACATGTTCAAATTAACAAGCAAGAAATTGCTTATGCTCTGGTCAGCTATTGCAAACTGTAACGCTATATCTACTGCAAGAGAAAAAAAAATTGGATCCTGACTATTCCTTTGTAACATCTAAGCTAACAGTCTAGATGGAAAATATTTACATAGAAGCATAGCCAACTTGAGTTCATGGAGAAGTTGATCACTTTCCCAAGCTGGTAAATTCTTCTGTAGTCCCCATGATAAATAATTATCTGTCCTCTGGCAGAGTTGTTTGGGAAGAGCGAATACATCACTTTCAAAGGCATCCTCTTTTGCTGATTTATTTTGCTTGGTGCGAAGTTATTGTTTATATTGTCCTGAAGAATAATTTAGGGTGGAGTAAATCACCCTCTTCCAAAGTAGCACCTCAAAAACCTGAAAAGAGGTATTTTAATTTCTGATAGGAGTCAATATTTTTATATTGCTGATCTGGATCCTGGAATGTATATAATTTCATATTCGTTTATAGGTAAAGAAATAAAAACAATTAGATTTAGCAAGCTGCCAATCGTCACACACTTGTCGACCAAATTAGTCTGTGTACTCAACAACAAGTTTAAGAAATCTGTGTTTTTAAGAGACCATGAGTTCTAAAGAGAGCAAGGAGGGTATATGGGAAAATTTGGAAGGAGGAAAGCGAAGGGGGAAAAGACATTACATATCTGTCTTAAAAATAAAAGGAAGTAATAAACATTTTAAAATAAATTCGCATTTTTAGGGGCCAGTGAGAGGGCTCATTGGTAAATCTTGTTGCCAAGCCTGAAGACCCGCATTAGACCCTGAGAACACACATGGTGGAGAGAGAGCCAACTCTCACAAATGGTCCTCTAAAAGTCACATGCACAGCATGGCACATGCCTTCTTGCTTCCCCCAAAATAAATAGATGTCAAAATTTCCACTTTATATCTTATAATATACAGAATTTTATAATGTATTATGCAATTAAATCATGAAAAGACACATTTTGCTGCAGGATATTTGATCACACTGTGTGAATTGTGTTACTGTTTTATTCTGGCTGGTTTAATAAAAAGCTGAATGGCCAATAGCTAGGCAGGAGAGGATAGGTGGGACTTGTGGGGAGAGATCGGGAGTCTGGGCAGAATCTGAGGTGTGTGGATTCTTCATTGAGACACTGAGCAAGTTGAACGTACAATATGGAGGAAAGGTAATGAGCACAAGGCAGAATGCATATTAATAAAAACAGGTTCATTTAAGTTATCAGAGCTGGTCAAGAACAAGCCTAAGATAAGGTCAAGCTTTCGAACTTATTAAATAATAAGTCTCTGTGTCATTGTGTCATTATTTGGGAGCTGGTGGTTCAAAGCACTTCAACTAAGACTTTATTATGCAAACAGTGTTGAAGACCCTGATGAATCCTGGCCAGTCCATATTCTCCTCATTCCCCAGAAGCTACCACTAACACACACACACACACACACACACACACACACACCTTAGCACTCAAACAAACACTATCAGTTAGTGTCCTAGCAAGGAGCAGAACTATGTTGAGAAATATGGGAATTAGATATGAGTAATATGGGAGTGAGATATTCCGTGGTTGTGGGAGCTGACAGGAGGTAGAAAACTCCTGTTTCTGCCTTCTGCCTGCAGCTGTAATCTGAAGTTGCTGTAGCTTAGCCAGACTGGCAATAAGGAAACAATGTAGGGACAAATGAACAGGTCCATCCGTCAGTCCTTTACTGCTTCCAACCTTGATAATGAGGATACCATAGAAGAAGAGAGTCCCTTTTGTCATGAAGAGGTCTTAGTGATTTTCCCATTGCCAATTAGACACCATGGCCACAATAACTTATAAAAGAAAACATTTAATTGGACTTAGGGTTTCAAGGGTTTAGAGTCCATGATGGTGGATCAAAGGCATAGTGGCAGGGACATCTGAGAGCTCTCACTTCTTGATCCATGAGCAAGAGGCAGAGAGAGAGAGAGAGAGAGAGAGAGAGAGAGAGAGAGAGAGAGAGAGAGACAGAGAGAGAGAGAGAGAGAGAGAAGAAATACACAGAGAGGGGGGGGGGGAGAGAGAGAGAGAGAGAGGGAGGGGGAGAGAGGGAGAGAGACTGAGATTGTTCACGAATCTCCAATATTCAGTTGAGGCTCCAGTGGTTTTTTTTTTTTTTTTTTTTTTTTTTTTTTTTTTTTTTTTTTTTTTTTTTTTTTTTTTTTGGTTTTTCGAGACAGGGTTTCTCTGCAGCTTTTTTAGAGCCTGTCCTGTAACTAGCTCTTGTAGACCAGGCTGGCCTCGAACTCAGAGATCCGCCTGCCTCTGCCTCCCGAGTGCTGGGATTAAAGGCGTGAGCCACCACCGCCCGGCTTCCAGTGGTTTTCAACATGCCCCTGAGTCTGAGAGTTCGTCTAGTGAGATAGTTCCCCCAAGGCATACCGCTGGAGAACACGTGACTGGAAAATAGATGCTGCACGTCCCGGCTTCACTTCAAATGACAGAGTTTGCATTTCACCAGCCGTATTGGACACTGGTGACCTCCATGAAGTGAGGTCAAGTCTGCCTGGTAGGTGGAACCTGGTTGTGTGTGGAGATCGTTTTAGCGGGCATAGATAACAGAGGAGTTCTCACGCATCTAGTGACAAGGAAGAAGAAGGTCTGTGTGGCAAAGCAACCACGGTGTGAGGGAGTGACTCCCAGTGAGAAGGAATTTCCTGCCCTGAAACCCCCTTGTGTTGGTTTGGAAGGCCTGATGTACAGCCCGCTAGGTGGCTGACACTGTCCCTGTACAGGTTGGCCAAGCTGATGGATGTGAATTTCTGTCCTTCTCGTCCTTTAACTGTGTCTCACTGATGTTTAGAAGGCTTTTCATGTATTCCTTAGTGGTTCAGATTCAGGTTTTATGAGATTTTTACTCGTGTCTTTTTACCATTTTTTCCATTAATTATTTGTGTGTGTGATAGAAATTAGACACACACACACAGAGAGAAAGAGAGAGATAGAGAAAGAGAGAGATAGAGAGAACTTTTTCTGTATCTTGAATACTCAGGAGTACACACGTTAAATACATATTTTTCTAGTCTTTCAGCTTATATTTTGACTTTTTCTGTCTTCTGTTTTATTAAAAGTGTGATTTTTAATTTTCTTGTGACAAATTTAATGGTCCTTGAAGGGTTTTTTTTTAAAATTATACTCAAAACTCATTAAACTATTTTCTTGCTTTCCTTCAGACATTCTTAAATTATGATTTTCATATTTTAGTCTTAATAATTTTAAATTTATTTTTATGCATACCATAAGTTATTCTTTTTATATATAGCTAATAAAATATTAGTACTTTCTTTGGGGGGCTATTTTCTTTTTATTTTTTATTCCATTTGTTTCCCTGTCAACTTTATTTCTTGTCATTATTTTAAAATAGAAAAGTTCTTTACTGTCTGTTTCCATTTTTCCAAAAGTCTTTTCTCTGCTAAGTTGAGTTCTTGCATTTTTTTGGTAGTTTGCTCTCATCCTTCCTTTCCACATGACATGCCCATTTTGAAGGGCTAAAGACTGCTACAACTTATACCCCATTTCAGCTCTGTTTCTGCTCCTCATCCCAGCTTGGTCCATCTGAACGACCAGAGATCCTATACCAGAAGCATTTGCCCAACTTAATTCAATCAGTTTCCTCTCTGCTCTTCTTCCTGGATCCCCCATTTTTGTGTCTTCTCCCTTTGGCGGTCTAGGCATCCAGCAAGGGACCCACCCTGGAGCTAAAGACCACCCTCACGTCAGACTCACAGGACACTTTCAGTACTTGGTTGACTCTCAAGAAATTAGCTCATGGCCTTAGAATTGTATGTGTGTTTCATCCTTCCCAGACAATTTAGGTTGATCTTGGCCGTTTACGTTTTGACCAAAAGTACCAGAGTGACCATCCTAGATAATTTTCCATTTAAGAAAGAGGAGACTTTCCGCCACTTCTAGTACATGTAGCCACACACTGGGGAGACATCTCGATGGGTTTGTACATTCCAGGGTAGGGGCTTGAGAATTAGGAATACAAGGTAAGAGGAACAGAAATACAAAAGAGATACAGAGACATAGTTTAGTACTGGGAGGGCAATTCAATGAATACTGAATGTGCCTGGGTCTATTTTTTATGATCTTTACATACCCCAATCCTAAAAAGGGGGAGAAAGCAAAAGACTATTTTTTTTCATCATGATACAAGGAAAAAGTGGTTACCATTTTAATATCCAAAACACCAAGTAACCACACCCTAGGTCAAAATATCCCTTTAGTAGCCACACCTTAAGTTAAATCTCCTGTCAATAGCCTTGAAGGGGCAAGGGTAGGTCTGAAATATCTGACATTTAGTCAAGGTGGATTGGATTCACTTCTGTGGGTTTCCACATGTTAGTCAGCAGAAGGAAACAAATTCAGATCATTGGTCAGGGACCCATTCATTATCATCACCTCTAAATCCCACATTGCTGTCTTGGTTCAGTATTTAAACTCTCTCTGCAGGATATCTATGATCAGGGCTAATAAGCAAGGATGTCTTCCTGTATCCTTTTGACTACAACCCATAGTGTTCTTTCTGTAACTCTCTTGCTTATTCTGTAGTACTAAGCCGGAGGTTTCCAGACAAAAAGAGCCCCTTTCTCCCTTCCAGCCAGAAGCCAGAGCTTGCAGAAGTCCGCCACCCGGACAAAGGGGTTCCCACCAGAAGCCAGTCTCACAAAAGCCCATGCAAAACACGGGAGAAAGTGGACACTTCGTTCCGGATTCCAAAGTGACCACTGGACCCAGGGCACACCTACCAGACCCCTAGCCCAGGCAACACTGGAATACCTTATCACGCATGTCACTGCCTCCCACACCTCCTCCAAAAAGGCCCTAACCCAAACCTGCCCTGCGATTTCATATACCTTCTATTGTGAGACTGAGAACTCGCCCAGGAGTGACTGATCCCTATATAAACCTGCCTTTTACTTTTAATTTGGCTCAATTGCATTTATTGTAGCAGTGGCAGAGAAGCCATTCATGTAGGACTGATGGCTTGGACTAGACATGGTGCCCAAACATACTCCTTTAATCACTCATCAATGTCCAGTAGGTATCAAACGAGAGTCAGGCAGAGTTAACATTGTTGATGAAATGAGATGGCATAGTTAATTAGACAAGAAATAGGCAAGTGTTTAATAAATAATAGTAAATAGTAATGTGTTTATTGCACTAGAGTTCTTACTGCTTTTAATTATGTGTCTCACAGTTAACTTGTTTTCTAAAGTGATAGCTGAACTCAGCACTCAGGAGTTGGAGGCAGGAGGATCTCTGTGAGCCTGAAGCCAGTCTGGGTTACAGAGACAGCTCCAGGCTAGCCAGGACTGTCTAGTGAGATCCTGTCTTAAAAAAAAAAAAAAAAACCAAAACCGAAAGCAAAACGAAAGAAAACAGCAACCACAGCAACAACAACAACAAAACAAATAATGATTAACAAAATAAACTCTAGTGATTCAGCCTCATCCCATAGATCTTGTTTCATTTCTATTGTTCTGATACAATACCCCGAGAAAAGGAATTCCGGGGAAAAGGACTATATTTCTGTTTATAATTCCAGTAAGTAAAGACAGAAACTTAAAAACAGTCACATCATAGCCATAGTAAAGAGCAGGGAGAAATTACTGATGAATACATGCTCATGTACTTGCTTGGTTGCTTGTGTTCCGTTTAATATCTCTGCTTTTATGCATACAGTCCAGGACCTCCTGCCTAGGGAATGGTACCACCCACAATGAGCTGGGTCTTCACATATTAAGTGACGTAATTAAACCAGTCTCCCACAAACGTGCACATATGTAGACACCCCTGATCGTGAGTGTCTCTCCAGGTGATAATAGTTGTGTCAAGTTGACAGTTGCCATTAACGTCATGCATCGCCTGGTTTAGAGCATGGCCTATAGAAAGTATTCTGTACTTGGGGACTAAATGAATTCCCAGAATCAATGTTCACTGAAAAGGACTTGGCAAAACTCTCTCTTTGGAGGTTTTGGGAGAAGGAGAGGAAATCATAAGAATATTGGGCAAGTCAAAACGACCACTACTACTGGGAGAAAAGTATTCAACTATCAGCCATACTGTTTGTGTGAACTCTTGAGATGTCAGATTGTAAGATGTTCTGCATTTACTGTTTAAGTGGTGTTGGTAGAGCTGGCTAGGAATTTGGGAAAAAATAGAGTATATCTCTATCTAACACTGTATGGTAAGATAAGATCCAGATGGATTAATCATTTCTGTGGAAAAAGTAAAACCACTTAATTTTGGAGAAAAACAGGGGCGAGTGAGTATTCAACCTTGAGCAACAGTTTCTAAGAACGCCACCAAAGAAGGCTTTGTTCTGATGTTAGTTTGAAAATATAAATAGCCTTTATCACTATAATTTTTATTTTTTAAAATTTTAATATAATTATATCATTTTTGCCCTTTCTTTTCTCCCCCCAACTCCTCCTCTTGTTCTCTTTCAAATTCATGGCCTCTTTTTACACAGAGACATTTTGAAAGAAGAAAAACAAATTGCCAATAGAAGTGTGGGGAAAAGGTCACCATTAGTGATCCTAAAATTTCCAATTAAAACAAAGACACATTGGGAAATAGGAGCAGGAGCCTAGAGAATGCAAGGCCTGCCTTGGCTACATCGTGAATTTGAGACCAGCCTGACTCACATGAAATCCTAAAGAAAACAAAGAGAAAACAAATTCCTAGAGTCACACTCACCAATCAAATCCAAGCAAGCCGAAACCTCCCAGAAAATGAATTGCAATTGTTTGTTTCTTATGTTGGAAAATTCTCCAAAAGGATCACTAATGTCACAAAATATATACGTTTAGTCGTTAGGTAAGAAAGTTGCAGAGAGGTCTGGTCACTGATAGTTGTGATGGCTATTCTTGGTTGTCAGCTTCACTATATCTGGAATGAGCGACAATCCAGCAATGAGGAGCACACCTGTGAGAGATTTTCTGCTGACTTGAAGTGGGTGAATTCACTCATACTACAGACCTCTGAGGTAGGAAGACACACTTCTGACCCGAATCTTGAGGTGGAATGACAAGCTTTAATCTGGTCACACCTTCTGCTGGCAGTCTTTCTAAGGTCATGGGAAAAGGAAGGTTTTTTTTCTTTGCCTGCTTGCCCTCGCCTTGCCAGCACATCCACTCCTTCACTGATGTCGGAGCCTACTTTTTTGGGATGCTAGCATATGCAGAAGACCAGCTGAGATACCCAGCCTTGTGGGACTGAGCAACTACTGGAACCTGGAACTTCCCATTCACAGCTAGCCATTGTTGGAGAGTAGTTGGATTTCAGCCTGTAAGTCATTCCAGTAAATTATATATACTCATTCGATAAGTTCTGTGACTCTAGAGAACTCAACCTAATATAATAGTTAATAATAATATGTTGTATTAATAATATATCATATATTTGAAATTTTCTAAAACAGTAGATCTAAAACAGTATTCCTTTCCAAAGAAAAAAAATAATGCAATTATGTGAAGACAAAGATGTGGGGTTATCTCTGTCATTTGGTTATGTTAATAAGCATGTGGTTAATTATCATGTGGTTCATTGGCATGTGGTCATTTCACAGTGGAAAGAAGAAAAAGGCATCTCTGTGTACTGTGACTTCACTCAAACATGATGCCGTCTTTCTGGGAATCAATTTGGCAATCTCTATCAAAAACCTTAAATATGAAGTGTTTTTTTTTATCTTGGGAAATTAACTCAAGACATTTGTCATATTTTATTCAAGATTTAACTGCAAGAACATCAAAGTGTTAGCAAAAGGAATTACAGTTGTCTTTCACAATGATGCTAGTGCCCGTGTGGGAATTCGTGTCTTAGTTTCTTGGATGTTGTCTAGGTCAGTGTGAGTCAGGACCAGCCAGGATGGTTTTATACATCAGTACTACGAGCCTGGCCAATGAGAGTTTGAGATACGTCTGGATCTATGAAAGAAAATGTGTTTCTGAGTCTACAAGTCTGAGACTTTGAATTAGGAATATGGCCAATGCCCCAGTGTAATAAATTCTACTCCAAGAAACCTCTTGGGACACAGCCAGTCTCCTCAGATGACAGCTCCGCTGCCTCTCCATCTGGCCCGCAAGGATAAATTTTCTCGTTATTGAAATTTCTGCAATATGTATTCGTTGTCTATTGCTCACTAACCCAAGACCACAGCCTAGCAGCTTGCAAACAAAGAGTCTGTTATAGCTCACAGCTCTACGACTTCAACAACAGAGCTCAGGTGGTTTCTCTAGTTAGGGTTTTAGCAGTGCTAAATTTAATCAGTGCTGATTGGCGGGGCGCATATCTGGAGACAGGACTCAGGAGTCCATTCCTATAGGCATGCAGATTGTGAGCAGAATCCACATGCTTCTTAACTATGGAAGCAAGGACCCTGTCCTGACTGACTCTCAGCAGGATTACTACCAGTTCTCTGGTCCCTGGACATGTCCCCCTCCATTATCAGGGTTCCCCACAGCTCACCAAGCACTTTCCTTTTTTTTTTTTTTTTTTTTTTTTTTTTTGTCTTTTTAGCTTCCTTTCTGTTCCCAGCCAGAGAATTCTGGCTGTAGTTCTGTTGGGTTCATTATGATTATTTCCATTCCTATTAATGCAGTCAA
This sequence comes from Arvicola amphibius, assembly GCF_903992535.2. Classification (NCBI taxonomy): domain Eukaryota; kingdom Metazoa; phylum Chordata; class Mammalia; order Rodentia; family Cricetidae; genus Arvicola; species Arvicola amphibius. The sequence continues at coordinate 16,442,531 of NC_052055.2, read as the reverse complement.
TTGATTGATGGCCTCTAATTTCATTCCCAGCCCCCATTTTTTAGAATAATAATATTCATATCCTAGGTGTTAGGGTGAAAAATCTTGGTGGGGAAAGCATCATTGGATTCTGGTGCCACATGGTGTCTCCCTGTGAAATGCATTGTTTTCAATCTCTTTTTGAGACAGGGTTTCTCTGTGTAGCCTTTGGCTATCCTAGAACTCGCTCTGAAGACCAGGGTGGCTTCAAATTCACAGAGATCCACCTGTTTCTGCCTCCCGACTCTGGGATTAAAGGTGTGAATCACCACCACCTGGCTGTTATAAATCTTTGACAATAGATACAAAAAAATAAAATTTTAGACTATAGGGGGCAATCTTTCTGTATAGAGGTGTGACCACACATTCTTTGTGTACTTGTGTGCATGGTGTATGTTCACGTATGTGTGTGCGCACACCCACACACATTCAGAGACCAGCAGAGGACTCTAGGTAGTCTGCCGTACCACTCTCTGCCTTACTTCCTTAAGAAAGGGTCTTTCATTGAACCTAGAGCTAGGCTGGAGTCCAGCAATCCCCAGAGATCCTTTTGTCTCCATTGCCACAGCCCTGGGGTTCCAAAGGCTCTCCACCATAATTGTGGGTTGTGGGGATTTTATGTGGGTTTTAAAATGTGGCTTCTGGGGGATTTGAACTCATGCCTGAGGCAGCAAGAGCTCTAACCTACTGAAGCATCTCCTCCTGCTAAGAGGTGGCAGCACACATCCTTACAGTTTGGAATTATAGGGTCCAGATAGGGAGCAGCACTGGTTGGTTAGGTGGAGATTGTAAAAGAGTTAGCCCTGATTATTGCTGTGGGGAAAGCAGTGCTATCTGCCAGGGCCTTTACCTTTCCAAGAGGCTCCCGTTTACATACATTCTTGATATTTAACAGAGAACAGCTCATGCAGACTAAATTCAAGTTATGTACATCACCTGCTTTTGGGCGATGCTTTGGTAATTCCCCTACCACTGCAGTTCTGAGGAACTCCAAATGGAAAGACGTTAGATGACATACCCAAAGTCACCTGATAGCAGAGCTGAGAAGGCCAAGTGAACTAACTCAACTCCCATAATTTTTCTTTTCTATTCCATTTCTATTTTTTTGCAAATGTCAGGATTTCAGTTTTATTTATGGCCAAATAACAATCTTACTGTGTACAGGAATCACACTTTCTTTATCCATTCACCTGCTCATGCAGAGCTCGGTGGTGGTGTTAATTTCTTGGCTTTTGTAACTAAGCATCAATAAGCATGGATGTGTGGGCACCTCTGTGGGGGGACTCCCAGTCTTCTGAGTTTAGACCCAGGAGTGGTGGAGCTGGGTTAGTAGTACATGAAAACAAGGAATGGAGTCAGAAAGACAGATACTGCTGGCTGCGTGTGTATGTATGTGTAGGAGGACAGTTCATAAAACTAGACAAAGGAACACTGGAGATAACAAAAAGGTTTTAAGTGGGGGGGGGGGAGAGGGTTGCAGAAGGGGACTAGCTGGAGGTATATAGGAGAGGAGGGAAGAGGAAGAGAGGGAGGGAAGAGGAGGAGCAATAAAAACAAAGTACCTATAAAAATGCTCTAGGGAGACCCATTATTCTGTCCACTAATTTAAAAAGTTGAAAAAAGTGGAGTCTCTCTTTAGCTATTCTCATCTTCATTGCTACTATAAGAAACCACAGTATACGTAGTGGTTTAACAACCACAAATACATTCCCAGATACCCCTGGAAATGAGAAGTCTAAGTCTCATGAAGATAAAATTGAGGTTCTGATTGGGTTGGATATTGTGGAGGTTTCAAGAAAAAAAAAATCTTGCCCTTGCCTTTTCCAGCTTGCAGAGGCTTCCAGCATTCCTTGGCTCGTGATCCCATCATTCACATCACGGCTCCTGTTGCCATTTTTGTTTCTGCATTGCTCCTCCTGCGTTTCATTTGTAAGGATTCCTGTAGCCTTATCAGTCCCATCCAGGTAATCCAAGAGAATCTTGAGATGTTAAATCCTTCTTGGACAGTCCCTCTTCCGTGGAAATCAGTGTGTTCTCAGGCTTCAGGGAGGCAGATGTAAACACTTGGGGAACATCACCCAGCCTATTGTACTAGCTTAACTTTAACTATCTCCATAGCTCCCATTTCTCTGCTTTGAGCGAAAACTAGAATTCCAAGATCAGTCAGAGAAAGTATTTGCCGTGAAACCTCGTCAAGTACCTGGGCTGACTACCCCACCACAGGTTTCTCATGTCTCAAGTGGAAGTCAGTTTCTCCGAGTGTCGGTGTAAAAACAAAAACAAAAATAAAAACAGGACTCTATCAAGAAGCCAGAAATCTAAGTATCTGGGAGGTTGAGGCAGGAGAATTGCCATGAGTTCAAGGCCAACCTGGGCTACCTAACAAGGAGCAGATTAGACAAGGTTACATAGCAAGTCCTGTCTCAAAAAGAGAGATAGAAAAAAAAAACCCACATCATAAATATTAACGTTTTTGCCTTCTCTTCTCCCATACCTCAGCTTTATGGTGTGTTGAATATTGTTTTATACTCAAAACCATTTTCGTTTTCTGTGGGTATTAAATTTAGGGTCAAAACAAAGAGAAACACTTCATCAGGGCATAATGGGTTTACCGTGCAGTCAGAATGAAAAAAATTCTTTCTGATCCAGGCTTGCCATGGCCACCATCCTTCTTAATCGATTTTACACTTCTACTTCCTTCAGAGACTCAGAAATACTTGATCACAAACAGGAATGATAAATCACAATGGCCTGCCTTTAAGGTTTGTGAGTCAGCGTGGATTTCTGAGTTGCTCTTAAAAGACAATGGATTAAGGGAGAGACAGATTGGTGTCAACTAGACCTGGCCTCAGTTTCCCCTTTAGCAGCTGAGAAGAGCTTCAATTGCTATTATCATGCAATGCAACTTGAAATTTTGAAATGCTTGGGTCAATGGGAATTTAACAATTTTAATCCCTATTCATGCAGCCTGATATGTGTAGAGACCTAGAGTTCAGTTTTATAGACTCTCAGTGTTTTGCGGTCTTTCATTGTTTCCAGCATTTGGTCTGTCTCTCACCTGCTGGCTTTCTCACAAGCACCTGGTGTTTTAGCAAATACTTGCTGATGTGTTTCCTTGGCGATGCAGCAGGCTTGAGCTTCATAGGCAACATGACCACACAAGTTAGACAAGTACAGAGATGCTTGAACGTGGGCAAGCTGTCAGCATAGTGCTGCAGGAAGTTATTAGGAAGCACTAGAGTAAACAAATGCGGTGGGCTGGGACAGATGTGAAGAGCCAATTCACACACCTCTGTGGACACTAGCCCGCATACAGAAAGGGAAAGTGATCCCAGGCAGCCATTTCAAATCATTTCTATTTTTATTCAACCTGATGATATTCCCAATAAAAAATGATTTGGGACTCTCTGCCAAGTTTTCCTAAAACACACACACACACACACACACACACACACACACACACAGAAAGAGAGAGACAGACAGACATAGACAGAGACAGAAAGAGACAGAGACAGAGAGAGACAGAGACAGAGAGACAGAGAGACAGAGGTTTTGGGCAGGAGTGGAAGGACTCAGTGCTGAGCGCTCTAGAGCAGAGTGTTGTATGATGCTCACTCGCGGTCCTGCCATGATGCAAGCTTAATTTTTTTGCCAGTGCTTGGTCCACTGACTTTATGGAAAGCGCCAAGAGTGAGAGGGACATGTTCTGGGGTCGAGAGCTTCCAGTCAGAGAGTAAACCCTGACGTGCTGGGGGAGGCATAAGGAAAGTACCTATAGTTGCCATGGGAGTCAGGGTCAATGGCCATGAGAACTTGAGGTTCGTGTCTTTCATCATAAAGAGCTTTGCTTCTCTAATCGTTTGCTTCCAGGTTGTAGCCGTTCACTTCCTTTTAAGACAAGGCTCTTGTAAGCTGGGTCATCCATGTATTGACCCAGGTAGGCGTCCTGCATCAGTTGACTATGATATATCAACAATGCTATCCGACTCTATCGACGAGGAAGTTCAACAATTTCCCTCTCTCTTGTTGGTGAAGATATGTGGTCAGAAGTGCAAATTATGAGTCTGAAGCACACAGCTACTGAGGAGCGTTTTGTGACAAGCTGGAAAGGAGGGATCAAAGAGAAAGACTGAGATGATGATCCTGATGAAACCGCCATCCCACTGAAAAAGAGCAGAAGAAGAGGAAGGTGGAGGAGCCAGAGGAGGGGCTTAGCACAGACCCATTTCATCTCTTCTGCCCAAGATCTTCCTCAAATGGGCAAAGAGAAGAAAATTCTACCCAGGGTGGTGGGCTATAGAGGACTAGCTCCAAGTGATTAACTATAATGTTTTTTAAATTTTTTTACTACACCAACTCTAATCCGGGGGAAGATTTTTGCCTGGTTAGTTTTTAAAAATTCAATCTTATTTCATCATGTGATAACATTTCATATTGTTTAATATCTACCATCACTAGCATCTCCAGAATATATATATATATATACATATACACACACGCATATTTATATATATATACACAAACACACACACATACATATATAATCTTCAAAGTGAATAGCTTAGCAAGTAAGCTTGGAGGCTGTGGCTGGATGGACTTCTAGTTACAGTCTCATCATTGGCTCTTATCAAAAGGCATAGGAGAAGTCCTTTGCTTTCTCAGAGACAGTGTTCTTACGAATGAAACGAGAAGGATTTTATGAGCATCTGCCTTACAGGGATATTACGAGGATGAAAGGAAAAGAAATGGGTACATATCTAAAGCGTATGCAAGTGCTGGATAAATGTGATTTTTATTTTTAAAAGACAGGATCTTACGTCGCCTAGGCTGGCCTCAAACATGCTGTGTAGCTCAGTCTGGTCTCAAACTTCTAATCTCCTTATTCAGCCTCCCACGTGTGAGGAATACAGATCACACCCCATTCCTGGATGAATTGTTTTCGTTTTTAATATGGTTACCTAAAGGCTTAGTTTTCTCTCTAGTGCTATATTATAATTTTATAAAGAGATAACGATGACATATTATATATGAATAAAATAGATGCCGCAGTAACATTGCAAAAACCCACAAATTATCCTGACTCATATACAGAGATAATTGCACACAACCCTTAGTGGTGTCTTCCTGTATTGCATGAGCTTCTGGTTTGGAGGTGTGGTTCCTAGTATCCCTGGTTTCTAACAGAAGATAGACTATCAAACTAAGGAATTTATCTTCATTTATAGGACATTTCTGCTGTGGAAAAGCCATGAATATCCTATAGCAAGAGTTCAAAAGATAAGCAGAGAAAAGTGAGCTTTAGATTATCAACAGAATTTTGCTGTAGGGTTCTTACAAAGCCTGGGTAGAAGGTGTGCCATCAACCCATGGCTAAAATGTCGCGGGGGTCTTAGACTCCCCTGTAAGTGTGACTAGTCTTCTCAAAGACTCCCCAGTACAATAAACATGAAATCACCAGCCCCTTATTTGGCCATCTTAGCCTCTTACAATTCCCACAAAGCACACAGCTTGATTAAGGTTCATAGGCTTGGTGTCACGAAAGTACCATGAAGTTATCCACGCTCACTTATCCTAAGTGCCTCAGAGAAAGCAACCATGAAACCTATCTAAGGAAACGGTCATCATGTCCTGTCTGTGTGTACATGGACAGGGGGACCAAGTTTTCAGTGAACAGTGATTGCCTCCTTATCCATTTGTAGATCTCCAGCATGTTCCACAGGGCCTTGTTTGTGATGACTATGAAAACGTGCCTTGATCGAAATAAATGATATAAATGATTGAAAGAATGCCCAACTTCACTGCAAGCTGAACAGACTCTGAACGTGACTCTGGCACGGACAACAATGTCATTACACCGTAGTAGTGCCTTTGGTTTAAGGAGGAAGTGGGATATTGCTGAGGTATCAAAATGTTTTATTTGATGTGGACGTTTGTTTATATCTGATGGCCAGTTGCAGTAGAGCAGATTTCAGAGGTCCTGGGTATCTAGAAAGGTTAGTTTACTTGTGTCTCAGACATATACCGATGGTACCCCTGATAAGATCGGTTCCTGTAACACCAAGACCAAGTTTTGATTTTTTTTTCTTAAGGCAACAGCTTTAAAAGATCAGAGCTATGTAGTAAAAGAGAATTCATTTTTTTTTTAGAGCAATGTGGGCTTTAAAAGGTTCTTCTTAAAGGAGTCCTATTGCAAAGAAAGAATACAAACGCAATACGGTGGAAGAGAAGCCTATAACATGCATTTCTCTGTGGCACAAAGTTTTATCTAATGTGTCAAAGTCAGAAAGGTAGAATTGGCTGGGAATGTCAGGAAGATTTTATTCCGAATTCTTCATACTTCACATCAGAGGAGTGCGGCCAAGGTGTTGAAACAACTTGTCCAGAGCAATGCAGGGAAGCGGCAGCCACGCTGGGACAGCAAACTGGCACAGCCAGCTTCTAACCAGTGTTCTTTCCACTCTCAGGGCTGGCTGCCCAGCCTGGTGCAGGAGAAACCACTCAAGGGGTGATTGGGAAGAGCGTTTGTCATCTGGCTGCCGCACTCACGGGAAAGCCAGATTACTTGACGGCGGAAAAAAGGGAATGGAAATGCAACTGCTAAGATGGGATTGAGGACTTTATATGGAAAACATGAACAAACTATGGTGTAGAATATTAAAAATAGGCGAAATTCAATTTAAACTCCATTGGACAGTGACTTTAGGGTTATAAACACACCGTCTGGGAAAATTTATTGATCAATATCCCCTTTTGCTTCATGAGGCTAATTAAGAGGAGTGTCTCCACCTTCCAGTAACTTATCTGAAGGCAGAAGAGATTAGTCCTAACAGAGAAAGGGGTACTGGGTACAGTCTCATCTCGGTGGTTTAGGTCTAGTTCCTGGGCTGGACGTGAAGAAAGTGGATTCTAATTCCATTTAAGCCATGGCTTCATTCAGTTCATCAGCAGTCCTCTAGAGTCAATTTATTTATCAAGGAGATTGGGCTATGTGTCAGGAACAGTCTCTTTCAAATTGATCATTCAAAGATCTACCTTCTGTCCTGGCCTATTGGGATGGCTGCAACCTAACACTGCAAACTGTAAGGCTCAAACACAGCCAGGCTTTTCTCATGTGGAGGTCTGGAAATCTGTGGTCATGGAACCTGTCTTTATAGTTACTTCCCCACCCCACCCCCATTTGTAATTGATTTTGCTTACTGCACCCACACCTTTGTGTGTGAGATGTTGCTCTCCTGTATCTTTTCCTAAGGTAACTAATTGTATCACGAAGGCTCCATCCATGTGATTAATAACGTCCTGGGAGCCACACCTTGATATGCCATCACACCAAGGATTCAGTAACAAAGGAATTTTAGGAAGTTAGTCCCTGACACTTTTTGTTTGATAGTTTCAAACTGAATGAAGGACACCTGTTTGTTTATCGACTGCTTGGTATGTGTCAATCATTGAACCAAAGTTTGTGCGTCTGTGGTAACCATGAAAGATAGGGTCCCTGTCCCCTTGGAAATTATATGATAAATGGAGATACAATGAATAAACAGAAAGCAACAAGAAAACATTTACTGGGAGCGGGGTTAGAAGATGGCTCACAGGTAACAGCACTTGATCTTGAAGTGTGAGTATGGATTAGAGTTGAGACTATGCAGGTATATGGGGAAAAATGGAAATAGGAAAGAATGCCCAGGAATTGTGGAATAAGCAAAGTCTACTGAAGGCTGAACAGGAGTCACAATGAAGTAGAAAAAGAACTAGAACTCATACAAACAACAAAAAGAACAGCCCAAGGAGAAAACAGTCTAGGTGAAGAACTGCCAAGGACTGGATAAAATATAAAACTGAAAAGTTGTCTTTAGATATAAAATCAGAGGTCACTGGTGACCTTTCTAGGAATCCTTTAGTGTTTGCTCAGTATCTGGCAGTGGAATGGAAACCACATTATATGGTTTGAAAGGCAATTAAAAGATGAAGATGCAGGATTAATGGGCAAGGAAGTTTTCAGACATTTTGTTGTGAAAGTCAATGGAAAGGTAATACAGAGAACCTTGAAATACTTGGAAATTCAAAAGGTAATGTTTTTAAGAGATAAGATGTAAAAAGTATGCAGAATGACTGGTTGTCAATCATTTGCTGAGCTTGAAAGATTAATAATGTAGAACAAGCATTGAAAAATGAGGCTCCTTAGGCCATATTTGGCCTAAGGTTTATTTTTGTATTATAAAGGATTAAGGCTTTGCAAGCTAAGACTAGTTTTGACATTTGTAAATGGTTCAAAAACCTTAAAAAATAGTATTTCCTGCCATGTGGAAATTCTATGAAATTCATATTCTAGCATCCATAAATAAACTCCCTTGGAACACTGTGCTATTCTTTCATGTATGCATTGTCCAGTCCTTTCATGTTCTGATGGCAAATGTCTAGAGTCATGACAGAGTCAATGGCCAAGAAAGTCTAAAGCTTTATCTACTCTTTTAAAGGAAATGTTATTGATGGATGACATAGAAGACGGAGGAATTATTTGGTGAGATGTTGAGATGGCCATGCGGCGGTGAGGCTAGCCTCCGCATGATGAAGCCCAAAAGGACGTTAGACACAAGTACAGATGTGCAGGGTGTCTTGAATTTATGACCAAGGGACAGCACTGGTCTTTCATCCTTTGCTTTCCCAGTGACAAGGAAATGTACTGTGGATTCAGCCTGGAAGGCTGACCTAAGCTTTCTTGTCCTCCAGAAAGAATTGCCACCCCGAAGCAGACATCAAGGTATACAATGTCCAATTTCTAAAAGCAATTTAGATTGAACTTCTTTAAAACTGAAGCAATTTTCCAAGCTGGCAAAGAAGGAAAACCTAAGGGAAAGTTAAGTTTGATGCTTGATGGTTCTCTGAGGGACTTGCTCTACTTGTTTTCCAGATAATATTTAAAAGAGTGAATTATAGAGCTCTTAGGTAACTAGGTACTTAATCACAAAAGGGAAGCCACAGTGATTTTGAATTTTGAGAACTAGAAAATGCACAGGTATTTTTTCCAAGTGATTATAGCAGAGAAAGGCCACAGAAGATACGATTGGGGAATTTGTGGGGGGAGAGGAGGAAAGGAAAAAGGGAGAGAGGGACGGGAAGGGAAGAGGCAGAGTAAAGGAGAGAGGCTGAGAGGGATGAAGGGAGAGACAGAGAGTACCTACAAGCACACGGCTGAGGTCTCTGTAGACACAGAATACAGTAGCACTAGCTAAGAAGCTATAGTTGTCAGAATTGCCACAGCGTATGGAAGAATGAGCCACAGGGACAGAGACTAGATGTAAGTGACAGCAAGGGAGACAAAAGACAACCAGGAGGTCTAAGAAGGAGCCCAAATCAAATGGGGCATTGTAAATTTTTATTGAAGTTACCAACACTAAGTCATTTGATCATTGTATTGATGACTCAGAACCAGGTGATTTATTCTGTTTGCTAAGTTACTATGAGGCTTTCCTGTTTCTTGGAGGCCAATAAAAACATGAGAAGCATTGAACCACAAATTGTATCTTCTTGAAATTGATGAAGAAATTGTGGCTGAAATCTCACTTTACAAAATTCTATTTCTACTCTAGGTGCCATAGGAGTTTTGGATAGAAAAGAGGGAAAAATACTTACATATTTTACATACTTTAGTTTTGTGGTTTGAAGTGTGTATGTGGGGGGTGCAGGGGAGGTGTAGGCAGAGGAAAATGGTTTTTATAATTTTCCCCTAACATGCTGTATTTGCTTGTTTAATCATAGTTATTATGCTAAAGGTCTGAACACGATACATAAAACTTTGTACCTTTGACCCCATTTCTGTGTTATTCTATGAGGTATAAAGAATTATGATCATTTTACAGATGAAAAAAACAAAGAGCCAGAGTGTGTTAAAGAGCCTGCCAAATGTCATAAACTAAACAGGAGGCCTCTTTCTCATTTTTCTAGCTTGTATTTAACCCAACCCGTAACTAACGGGGCTCACTTAGGCACTTCCGGGTAGACAGCAAGCACTAATGGCTGGAAATAATTCATTTTTTCTCTTCACCTGTAAAGAGAAACATAACAGGTTTTGGAGTGTTTTATTCCAAATCACTGGTTGGGTAATTTGGAGTAAGCTACCAAACGCAACTGAGCCAACTATTAAACACTAGAACAGAGTTGACATCCAACTCTTGTCTCAAAGCTCACAGTCTGCTTAACTACACTAACATCCTTCTCCCTTCTGCTCTCATACAATTGAAGATATATTGCTCCGAGGAAATCTTTTCGAACAAGCCTACTACAAGAAAGGAAATGGGGGCTGGAGAGATGGCTCAGTGGTTAAAAGCATTGCCTGCTCTTCCAAAGGTCCTGAGTTCAATTCCCGGCAACCACATGGTGGCTCACAACCATCTGTAATGAGGTAGGGTGCCCTCTTCTGGCCTGCAGACATACACACAGACAGGATATTGTATGCATAATAAATAAATAAAATTTAAAAAAGAAAGGAAATGGTCATTTTTTCTCACTTTTACCTAAAGGACACATGCATTGGCTACCCACAAAACATCTATGACCCTTCCTCTTCCTCGGCATGGCATATGTAATGTAAGAGCAAGGGTAGGAAGGATGGGGTCAAAAGCAGATATTGAGTTGATGGAGTGTCTCCGGGTTTCAGAGCGGCTTTGAACATACAGCTCATGAGGAAAACAAGATAAAGGCCTCCTAGAATCAGAGGCCATTTAGCTGATAATCACTATTGAGGAAGTAGAAATATAATTCCACATTTTATGTAAGAAACAAGATGCTCCAACTTTCCCACTTCAACCTCCTCACTGCCGCTTCCTGGAGACTCACCCAGAATGGAAGTGGAAGCACTGACACTTTGTATTCCTCGTTCTTTTAAGAAAATGAGCTGGTTGAGGTTTTGATTTCCTGGCGGCCAATGAACTAGCATGTGCGTGTGTGCAGTGTGCACATGTAAGGCTGTCAACATGATAAGGTAGTATTGTCAGAAACAAAGCAAAGAGGTAGGTTATGGTTATACTGGAATGAAATAGCGACCTGGGTCAAAAAAAAATAGGTAGCTTTACCAGACTGCAAAAGAATAAAGAGCTGAATAATTTCTGTTTCAATAATATGATGTAGATAGATCTTTGATGGCAGTTGGGAGTTGTGTTGGTGCCAAGAAAGATTGGGCATTGAGCTCTGGGCCTTCTGGAACCTAGGTATAGACCTCAGGATCTGAAGGTAGATATCAAAGCAATGGTGTCACCAGTACAGGCTGCACACATTTGAGTAGGTGACAATTTCATGAAGGGATTAATAGTGGGAGTTCCTACATAGGACACTAGGATTCTGTTAAGTTTTTCTTGACTTTTCTGTCTCCTGGTATTGACACAGTGTAGGAGAATCAGGCACTCCAGAAATGAGCTTAAGGAGCTTGCTACCCTTAGAGCGAACATTTCCAACCAGATTTGTTTTATTATGGGTTTGGGGTATGTGAGGTAATGTTTCTTTTATCTATGACTTTAGGAGAACATCTGTAACTATAGAAACTGATGCTAAAGGAGTTTAACACTTTCTCTAAAATGAGGTTTTACCAGGTCTAAATTCTTTTCACAAAGACAAGTTGAAAGAAAATTTGGAGCTTCTTAACTCCTGGCCCCATCTCTTTGCTCGCCCCACACTGACTCAAGGACATTGACTGCCCTGGATTTCAACAGTGCTTGGGAGAGGTTAGGAGAATCATTCACGGAGGCAGCATTTCTGAGGTCAGGGAAATTTGTCGTGAGGCTCCACACTGCATGGAATGTGATTCCATTCTTTAGGGTTTTATTTCTGATCCCTGATACTGGCACTTGCAAAATGAGCTTGCTTTCTCGCCTGCCACCTTCGGTGCCTGGTTGGTATCGGTTGAGCGCCCAGAATCTGTGTAGCTGGCAACGATTCGTGAGGTTGGAAGGAGAGCCGAGCCCTAAGCTGTTCTGAGTGACCTGCTCTGCATAAGCCTCTCTATCAGGGCTGAGCAGGGCCCTTTGCGTTCCAGTGAGGTTGCTGACAGCCAGAGACTGACGAGAATACTCAGTCACTCATGGTGAGAAGGGGAAACGCGTGTCTCATTCCGCAAGAATGTGGCCCCATCCTCGGTTTACTGTGCAGTTGTATCTCAAGTTCAGCCTTAGAACTCCGTGGCAGTAAAAATGGTCATGATTTATAGAAAAATGTCACTCGGCTGTCTCCTCTATAAAAGGCTTTTACAACTCTCATCGAATATAAATCAGGATATATGCAGCCAACAAAATGATGGTTTTGGCATAACATTTTTTTTTCAGGACGAAAAGAAATGGACTAGAATTGTCTTGGCTTTTTACTGAAGACAAATATTACAGAAATTTATAGCTGGGCCAAAATCAATATTCTTGTCTTTAAAAATAGATATTAGTAAATTTATGTCTTAGTGAAATTCCAGTTAAATAAATTAATTACAGTATCTTTGATGCAGTTTACCTACAGATCCTGAGGGTGCTGTGGTCTGGTAGCTTGGAATTTACCTAAAGTGCAGTTTTTCTTTTAGTGTTTGTGCTAAGCTATATCCTTAGATACATTGCTTGAGCATAATTAAACCATAGCTCATTCTAATTGGTGAATAAAGTGATGGGCCTCAAATAAGATTGATTCTAACTTGCCAGATTTCACCTTGGAAAGGTCCAAGAAGCAATGTATTACATTCTTCTGCAAATGTCAGCATGATCGGGAAAACGTACACTTGAGCAATTTAAGACTGTGCTTGCCACGACAGCCCTCATTTTCTCAAGGAGTTTTGCATCTCAGAGCCCTTAAAACAGAGATGAGGATAAAGAACATGCAAAACCCTGGAAAGAAGACCCAGCTTTGCGAGAAGAAAGAAAAAGAGAGAGACTTACAGTAGTTGCCATGTGGTGGAAACGGAAGATGCTCTAAGCCCTGGGAAATGCATTGATATGACCACGAGGAGGCTCTGAGAATGCATGTCAGCAACTGGTGCCTTTTATCTTTCCTTCTATGTCACATTGTTAGTTTCCTTACCTCTCTCACGCCAACACTTACCTTGACTATGTAGCAAATAAAACATGAAATCTTCTCTTCACAGTGACACAAGGCTTAGGGGACAACCAATATAAGGACCAATAGAGTAATTTATAGAGGCTATCAAAGGAGTTACAAACGTTCGTTCTAGGGGATGGAAGCTTTCAGAGCTATGGTACCTACTGTGTGGAAGAAGAAACATACATGATGAATGAAGTCTCAATGGCTCAACGTGGCACAAGTCTGGAGATCTTACATTATGTAGTCTACAAAAATGAGCACTGTTATAATCAGGCCCTGGGAACATAGGTCGAACTTTGATTTAATTTGAAGAATAGCATTCTTTTACTCACCTAATCACCACAAAATATTCTAAGCGAGATCATTTAAAATCATTTGCTTCTCTCCGCAGATCATGCTTCTTCTCGGTCTTTGACTATGAACATAAATAACATCTATTGTGGCTGTAAGGAATGGATGCATTTCCATGCCTAACTTTAATACTTCAATAGTATTTACTTTCAATAGTATAATTCTTCAACAACTTTCTAAGTCTATGAGCTATGTTATTTTCAGCAATGGCCAGGCAGGGCTGACTTAAAAACCAGTAGGTCTTTTATCCTGATACTTTTTAGGAAGAATCCAGATGGTTACTCAGAAGAGATACCATGGAGATTACCCCAACATTTATAGAGAGGTTGTTTTGAGATAATGTTGAAAAGAGCACAGTTTGGAAGAGTGATAACTCAAGGGTGTGGTCTTAGTGTTGACAGCTGGTGACCAGGAGGTACTTGCATAATAGAATAGCAGTCCAAACAAAATTAAAGAAGTTTCTATTTCTCTCTTGTCCAGCTGTTTGATGATATGGTCTCTTAGTTCATGTTCCAATGGTTTTACAATTATTTTCTAAACAATAGTATGACATTGTCATTCTAACATTCTTTCAATAAGACTTTTTTCCATAGAGAATCAGTAAACTTGAGATCTTTCATGATCTCGTACTTATGGTAGGCATTATACTAAAGAATAAACAAAATGCTTAGATAAGATAACACTAATGTTCTGTTTCACTGATTTTAAAACAAAAAAAGAAAGTTTAGGGAAAATTCAAACATAGAATTAGGGGAAAGTTATATTAAGAAGGCATTCCAAACCTTTGTAATTTCTTTTCTGACTTGAACTTGGAGTCTGTGACCTATATAACATGATCAAATCCATGATACTATTAATGAATACTATTGAATAAAATTTATAGTTTTACTAGCTACATATTTGACTGTTCTTCCAAGTTACCTCAAGATTATGAAATATAGAGGTTGTTATAACATAGGTTCTGGTATCCATAATATTATCAGATAAATACATATGAGTCATATTAAACTTTCTCAATGGCTACAAGGGAAAGTACATAAGAGATATGTAAAAAGCAGCATTTTAGTTAGGATTACTTTTGCTATGACAAAAGGCCATGACCAAAAAATGAGTTGGATTATAATTCCATATTGCTGTTCATCATCAAAGGAAGTCAGGACAGGAACTCCTGTCAGGAGTCCTACAGGGCAGGAACTTGGGAAAAGGAACTGATGCAGAGGTCATGGAGGGGTTTTGCTTCCTGGCTTGCTCCTCATGGCTTCTTCAGCCTGCTTTCTTATAGAACCCAGGACCAACAGCCCAGGACTGGCACCATCCACAAAGGTCTGGGCCCTTTCCCATTAATCACTAATTAAGAAAATGCTTTACAGTTAGATCTTATGGAGGCATTTTCTTAATGAAAATTCTCTCCTTTCAGATAACTCTAGTTTGTATGTCAAGTCAATATGAGGCTAGCCAGCACAAGCAATGTCATGACACATTTCTCTCCCTGTATTTTAGGAGCTAAAACAAAAAGGTGGTGGAAAGAACAGAAAGTGTTCATTGGTAGGTTGAGAAAATGCAACTTGTAGACAAACTGCCTGCCTGTTGTGCCTGAGACCTGGGTTTGATCCCTTGCACCGTTTCTATTTGTAATCCCATTACTTGGGAAATAGAGGCAGGAGGATCATAAATTCAGGGTTTTCTTCAGCTGTATAGGGAGTTTGAGAAGATCCTCAGCTACATGAGACCCTGTCTCAAAACAGATAAACGAACAAAGCCCACCAAAGTACACTCATGCTCCACTTTCCCACATGTGATGACAGGGGTCAGTCGTCCATCTAACATTCAATCAGCACAAACAGTATAGCAGTGCTAAGCTAATGGACAAAACTTGACATCTCTTACTAACAACTGTCCTGCCTCCAAAATCCATCATCATAATTTGTAAAGAGGCAACCCAGGAGTGAGGTAAGTAAGGAAAAATTAAGAAAAGAATTTTTTACAAAGAAGTAGATGAATTTAGGATCTTAGAAATGACAGGAAAAATAACCATGGGTCACTACCATTCCCAACTGTGAACCAATATGGGAAAGTAAGCCTACAGGGAGTGTCAATACTCCACAGCCCTTTTTGGAAGATCTTCAAATCATAAACAAATCTATGAAAATGAAGAAGCCATTGGGATCTTGAACAAAAGTCAGCCTCAGCTTAGCAAGAGGAACTTATGTATACCCAGACCCCAGGGTTTCAGAGATGTAATCTTTCCCACCTATCAGTTCCCAAATAACCACTCGGAGGCTTGATATTAATTATAAATGCTTGACTGGTGGCTCAGGCTTATTACTAGCTAGCTCTTACATTTGAATTAACCCATTTCTATTCATCATAGTACTGACATATGGTTGTGGCATTACCGGCCTACTAGCATGTTGTTTCTTGGGCAGCTGGGTGGTGTCTCTCAGATTCTGCCCTTCTTCTGTTGTATTTCCCATGTGGCTCTATTATGTCTTGCTATAGGCCAAAGCAGATCTATTTATCAACTAATGAGAGCAACACATTCACAGCATACAGAAAGACCATCCCACAGCATAAGCTTCCTACCCTACCAACCTGACATAATGAACACACACTTAAGAAAG
Organism: Arvicola amphibius; assembly: GCF_903992535.2. Lineage (NCBI taxonomy): Eukaryota > Metazoa > Chordata > Mammalia > Rodentia > Cricetidae > Arvicola > Arvicola amphibius. Next base: position 16,426,476 of record NC_052055.2, on the reverse strand, counting down.
CTAAAATTGCACTCATGTTCCATTAGCACTAGAAATTCTGTTCAGAGTGCCACATGCATTCTTAAAGAATGAGGAAAAAAACATAAAGAACTGACCAGTTAAGATACAGACAGACAACCAAAGAAATCAGGTGGGATCAAAGGAGACAGAAAGAAGAGAAGGGAGGACGTAAATAGAAGAGAGAATAAAGAAAGAAGAAAAGGAAGAAAAGAGTTAAAGAGAAGAAAAGATAAAATGGAAGAGAAAAGAATAGTCATAAAAGAAGGATAAATAAAGGAGCCAGCCTGAGCACACTGTGGTAGCTCATGCCTATAATCCTAGTACCTGGGAGACTGAAGCAGGAGGATCCTTGTCATATCTGAAACACAAGGGTGCCTTTTGCACACCATGCATTCACAAGGGCCATAAACAAGTGTGTTGTGCCCAGAATAAGTTCCTGGATATTATAGACTTAGGGAACTTGGAAGCTCTTCAGATATAGGACTGTGGGGAACTACTAAAAACCATTGCCACACTTAAACTCAATCAAAACAAAAATGAACACTCATACATCGAAAAGAGGACTCAGTCTTTTAATCAGCAGCTGAGATGTGTATTCTGGGCCCACTCTCCACCCTACGCTCTGTCTGCCTATTAGGTCTGGTCTGCTCTAGAAACGGATGCAGTTTTGTTTTTCTTGCTTTGTGTTTTCTTTTGAGTAGAGAGAGAGATGTTAAGTGGAGTGAAAGCGGAAAAAGCAAGCAGGCTACGGGCATGGGCTTCTTCAGTGTTCTGGAAATCATGAGAATCTGATAGTACGGAAAAGATGTTTGTTTGCAACTAAAGCTAAAACATGGTGTGATTCTCTCCATTTTGACAACTTTATCTTTTACAGATCTTTCCTGTCTCCTACTTACTGAGTGGCTGGACATCAAAACAGGTCATTTTGAATTTCCATGCTAATAAAATTCACTGACTTAATGAGATATGAGAGACTTGGCTTCAGAGTAAATCTTTGTGGAAAGGCATTTGAGTTGCAGTTGGAACGAGAGTGAAATAAAAACTGGGTTTTATGGCATGGGCTTGTGGGTATTGGCTTGCACTGTTTACAGATGGGCCAAGACAGAAAATATTAGAATCAAGATTGGTCCCAGTAGATACACTTCAATCCTTGCTAAAACAGGATGATTCTCTCTTCTTAAGTCATGCATTTTCATCTTTCTGTAGGTTAAATATACTGAGACCAACTAAGTACCTCATGTGATATCTTAAATGTCTCTATCCTGACTCACTTAATCTGCAGTCTTTCAGTAATTTCCCTCTAACGTCATTTGCTTCCATGGTTGTCAATGCTGTGTTGATGCAGTACCTCTAAACCATGTTTGAGCACGGTAATTCAGAGGGGATGTATCCGGTCCGTATTTGTATATCAGAAAGCAAAATAGTGGATTTCGGGGTTTTCTGGATCTTACTTCCGGGATGTAGAATCTGAGGAAGTAAAAGAGACACAGAGGATTTGATACTAGACTTTATGTTTCAATTTGTGTTAGCTGTGATGATAGTCTCCCTGAGAGAAGTATCCTTATGACCTCTAGGCTGTTGTCATGTGCACCACTAGAGGGCGCCATATCCACTTCCTTCTTGCTTTAGCCCCTGTTCTCTTCATCCATGGTTTCATGAAGATTGCTGCGTGGGGAGTTTACTTTTGTTTTGTTTAGGTGAAAGTTCTGGAAGGGGTTGACATGCAGGAGAGGGATATGGTGGTTTCTTGTTACAAGAAATTAGGGAGACATGAAGAAAGGAATTATTTGCGGCGTTCCATTTCTTAAGGACTATATGAGAGTCAGAACAGGACACAACTTTTGGAACTATCACATATATTGACTCTTTAGTTAAGAATGAACTCCTTTCCCCTTTTCTTTCACAGTGACATTTGCAGGAGGAACCTAGTGCGGCGTTTGAAGGAGATTTGAGAAGATAGGAGTTTTGTTGTCAGAAGGTATCTCTGGTGCTATGGTTAGCTACAGCAACTGTGTTGAATACTCAGAACCCAGTTTTAATAGACATCTGGCTTATGGAAGGTTGACTATTGTTCTAGCCAGTGTCCTATTGCTGTGAAGAGACAGCATGGCAATGTCAACTCTTACGGAGGAAAACATTTTATTGGGGCTTACTTACAGTTCAGAGATTTAGTCCATTGTCATCATGGCAGGGAGGAAGTCTACATACTGACAGGCATGGTGCTGGAGAGGTATCCGAGAGTTCTACAACTCGATCCATGAGCAGCAGGTAGAGAGAGACCCTGGGCCTGGCATGCACATGTGAAATTCCATACCCAATATCCTAGGGCCTTGTGAAATTAGGGCAGACTTGCTTACAAATAGCTTGGAGTAGTGTCTGGGAACTTGGGTAAGGGTCCTATACCTCTGCCAGCCCCCTCTTCTATGAGATAATGCCAACAGTCAACAAGCCCGATGGTGATGGCTACTTATAAAGAAGCACAGCTGATCTGTTGAGGAGGGGTTATTTTGTGGGAGAATTGCACTCTACAACACACCTGTACATCCTGATGCTCTCAGATTCTTCCCATATCCCTCTTCAGCAATGGCCTGAACCTTGGGGGCAATGAGATACAACCCTTGTGTCTTGTCAAAGCCTCTATCTACAGAGCTTGGCTGGCCGTGAGTCCCAGAGACAATTCTCCATGAAAACAACAGCACCAGCATATGAGAAAAGGGGAAAGGGAGGGATAGTAAAGTTATCTGAGGAGAGGCCACAGTAGTTTAATAAAGCACCATGACAAATGCTGCTTATAGAAGAAGAGTTTATTAGGGCTTGGGGTTGCAGAGGGAGATTCCATAATGGTGGGGAAGGCATGGAAGCAGGCTCCTTAGCAGGGAGCTAAGAGGTCACTTTTCCATCCACATACAAGAAATAGAGAGAGAAAACTGAACTAGGGTGTCAAACTTACAAGCCCTGAAAGCCTGTCCTCGGGGACCTCTTTCCTCCAGCAAAGGTATGTACATCTGCACACCAGAAGAAGCTATCAGTTCCCATGGTACTACAGTTAGGGACCTTTGTGAGCTGCCTAGGAGGTGCTGGGATTGAACTCAGGATCTCTGGAAGAACAGCTAGTGTTCTTAACTACTGACCCATCTCTCTGGCCTCCAGTTGCGTGTCTTTATTCACTGTTTCCAGGTGATAGTGTTTCCCTTAATCACCTTGTCTTCAATAATGTGTGGCTCCAAGGTGCTGGGATTAAGTGTGCAAACACATGACAGACACAGAATCTCTATATTGTAAGGGATTCTAAGGACTTTGTAGCCTAGAAAGCCTCTCTTGGTGATAAACACTCTTCAAAACATCTCTAATTCTCCAAAGCACCCGACTCTACCAGAAAAACATGCAGGAATGCGAACCTAAGCATCTCCCGCAGGTGTCAATTTCAATTAAGATGTCCAATCTATTTTGCTTTAGCTCTGTTTCATAGAATTCTGTCTCTTGTGAACACCTCTCTGGGGGTTTAATGAACGTCCTTTGAATAAAAATATAGAGAGAAAAAATAGAGATAGAAAAAACATTAATACCTTTTGGGAAAGAACATTTAATTTTTGAGTGGTGGTGGGGGCTCTGATTTTAACTTAACCTGGAAGTTCTTTCAACGATCTCTTTAACTGAACTGGGTCTTCAGGGCAGACTATGTATCCCCATGCAGTTAACAGATGCAGAAGGTTAGAAGAATGTGGAGAATTGCCATGGCTGGACTTAGGAGAGTCCTAGCCAGGGCTTATAGCCAGAGACAGATGATTCTAATTTCCCACCTCTCTTTGATGTTCTTGTTGACAGACAATGTGAAATGGGCTCCCTTGTGCCTCCTTTGTCCACATCTACTAGATTTGCAGGTGTTTGGCTTCATCCCATTAGTGGAAAGCCAGATAAATGATCTCTCAAGGCGAGCTCAGAGCTGAAGGATCTCATGTATCATAGAAAACCAGAAAGTTGGAGTGAGCAGGAACTACAGAGATGACCAAGGCACTTCTCGATTTTAGAGGCTTTTTATTTATTTATTTTCTCCTGCTAATCATTCAGCGCTGTTTCGATAGTGTTTTCTCTTGTTCCATGTTATTTTTGGTCTCACACCCTACTCTTATTGCCTGTCGGCAGTCCCCAGCTTAGTCCCACATCCCTCCATTCTTTCAGTCCCATGGTAAATACTCTCATGCATGGAACGATGCATGGTACCTTGGGAAATTAGTTTTCATGCACGCATGTGTGCTAAAGTTTTATAAATACAGAATCCATTTTATCTTATATTCTTAGGTCTTTTCCATTCATGCCTTGTTGTATGTTTGTGTTCTTCTTTGCCCTGGCAGGTGCCTAATGAGTCTGTGAATTCTCTTAGGGAAGATGTATACTAGGCTGTCATTCACTTCCCATTTCCATGTTCAACGTTGGGATGAGTGACTATCTTGGATATGCCTCCTTAAGGGGTTTTCAAAGGATCAATGACACAAGCTTTCATTATGTATTCTTAAATGGCTCTTCGGGGTGACATTTTTAGGATGTACTTCCACCTGCAGGGGAGATTCATTTCTCCTAAATCATAAAAATCTGAGGCTTGAAAAGATCATCCCTCCTTTTATAGCAATGCTTCTCAACCTGTGGGCCACAACCCCTCTGGGGGGGGGGGTCACATATCAGATACCTTGTATCTGATTAGGAACTGTAGCAAAATTACAATTATGAAGTAGCAACAAGATAATTTTATGGTGGTGGGGGGTCACCACAGCATGAGGAACTGTATCAAAGGGTGGCAGTGTTAGGAAGGCTGAGAATCCCTGTGTATAGGACCTATGCATTGATCTAGTTGGCATTACATTGTCTCTCACTGTTTTCAATGCAATGGATCTAAAGTGTGTGCGGTAGTCTAATGGCTTTCTGGGCTATCTTTCTCTAGTTCCAGTTCAAGCATCGCACTGTCTATACTTCTTAGGTTTCACCTTGTTGGAACTGTTTATTAATATTCTTTGCCCATTTTTCTACTTAACCCATTCAAATTCAACACACATTTGCAAAAAATCTTAAACTATTCTACATCTACATTATGCTGGTTTCCGACCCTGTAGATGCCTATTATGGTAAAGCTACACTGGCTTGTTTGGTCTGTTAGGTCTTTGTGTAGTACACAGCCATTGTGTATTATAATTGTGTAATACACAGTCCTATTGTGTATTGCATACTGTAAACGGCATTGCACATATGGCCTTCTTTTGGGGCACAGCACATAGGATGCTCTTCTCCATTCCATGATTGTAAAGTTGGCCTACCAGTTTTCTGGAATTCTCTATCAAGGATAGCTCTAATCTACACATATATGATCCATGGTGCTAGATAGAAATAGAGCCTTTCCTACTGTGAACCATTTGATTCAGTCTTATCTTTTTAACCATCCATCCTTCCGCATTGCTTAGTGGGCGCTATTTTGATGGCAAGTCAGCTCTCTGTATTTTGTTCTTGACTTTTCTTCATGTCCTCAAATTCGGATTTTGCCTTGTTAACATTCCACACTATGACTCCATTCTATGACTGGTGGGAGTTTGTTTTGTGTCTGCCCAGACTAATATCTTCCTGCTCCTTATCTTAAAAACTCATAATTATTTGCATAACTTTTTATCTTTGTCCAAATTTTGGAATAAATTTGTGTACAATTTTGGTTGGAATAACACTAGCTTTGTAAATTAATTACAGAACATGGAATACCATCATTTGTAAAAAAAAATCTCAATCTCATTATTAAACAGGCTCGATTACCATTTTGTTTAAAATTTCTTTTAAGCTTTAAATACAGTTTAAATAGCTCTCTGTGAGTACTTGATCAGTTCTAGAAAAGTAGCTGATAGAGTTGGTTGTTCTTCACAGAGTTACTTTAATCTTACTTTTTCAGATAAGGTCTGTTGTAGCCCAGGTTAGTCTCAAATTCCCTAGGTAACAATGGAGGATGTTCTAGAACTTTCTGAATCCCCCTATTTCCCTGCTTCAGTGTTGGGATTAAAAATGTAGGCCACTGCATTTGTCTTTACTATATTTTTCATATATTGTCATTGACAGAGGAAACTATCTTCTTCATGTTAAATTTAATTTCCTTAGATGAAATTTACATCTTCAAATATTACATTTTAAAAATGAGATGTATCTTGATAAATTCCACTGTCTTCAGTAAAGTCCTAATGCATCCAAACATGTTTTTCAATAAAATAAACATTTTTTGATGAATGCTCAGATAATGCAATTTCAAAGTTTTATTCTAAGCCCATTCTTTTTCCATTTGAAATCTAGAACTTATGTGCTCTGAGTCTTCTGTTTTAGATCAAGTATGAAGCCAAATTCAGCATTACTTATGAAGAAACTTCAACATATTAACTTTAAAATGAGTGCTATTGAATAATAAAAAATTAAATATGACATGCATAATGCTTTCTAAAGGTAAGTAATATAAGATAAATTCAGGGACAGATAACAACCTTTAGAGCATGCTGAAAGGGATATTTTATCTTAGAAAAATGTATCTAAGATAAGGAGATGAAATGTAACAGATGCAGCACAACAGTAGCTATGTCTGGATTATGGCATTATTTTTTATATTCACAATTTTTCTACATTAAAAATAAATGTTACTCAAATAAAAAAGAAAACAACTTCAAAAAATAGAACACAGTTAGGCAATTAAACTATTCATGAGGTTCCAAGAACATTAAGTTCCATTTTATTCTATTTATTTCCAGTTTAACAATCCCTTATTGAGCAAAGCATTGTGCCAGATTCTAGGAAAGAAACAAAGATGAAACAAACCCAAGTCATGCCCTGAAGAGTGTAGAATCTGATATGCAGCCGTAATGCAAGGGAGCAAAGTGCTGAGTGTGCACACCCATGGCACTCCTGACCCTCTGGTTCCAAACTGGAACACTGGCATCACACTTGAGCCTTTGAAATTTCCATCCCAGGAGTGTGCTTGACGCTATTCCTCCTTGGATCACATCAGAGCTGCTGTCTAGGAAGAACACTTAAGAAAGATCTCACAAATCACAAATCTCCCCGAAATGGCAGAGAGGGAGGAGGATTTGGAGGGCGAATTGGAAGATGACTTGACCAGATGGCTTGATGGGTAATAGGATAGAGGGCAGGCAAGGAGAAGTGCATGGGCCTGTGCTGGGTTTCTCTCTCTCTCTCTCTCTCTCTCTCTCTCTCTCTCTCTCTCTCTCTCTCTCTCTCTCTCTCTCTCTCCCCTCTCTCTCTCTTTGAGAACACATTTGTCCTGGTTAGTTTTATGTCAACTTGACACAAGCTAGAGTCATTTGGAAAGAGGTAACCTCAATTGAGAAAATGCCCCCATAAGATCTGCCTCTAGGCAAATCTGTAGTGCATTCTCTCTTCTCTTCTCTTTTCTCTTCTCTTCTCTTCTCTTCTCTTCTCTTCTCTTCTCTTCTCTTCTCTTCTCTCCTCTCCTCTCCTCTCCTCTCCTCTCCTCTCCTCTCCTCTCCTCTCCTCTTCTCTCGTCTCCTCTCCTCCTCTCCTTCTCCTCCTCCTCTTCTTTCCTTCTTTCCTTCCTTCCTTTTTCTCTCTCTTTCTATAGTTTATTCAATTGATTAATGATTTCTGTGGGTTGACCCACTCACTCACTGGGGGGTGGTGCCACTTCTGGGCAGGATGATAGAAGAAAGCAGACTGAGCAAGGCATGGAGAACAAGCCAGTAAGCAGTGCTCTTCCATAGTCTCTCATATCCTCCTCCAGGGCAGTGAGGATGAGTCTGAAAGAGAAGGGGAGGGGAGGTGTTTAGAATTGGGCGAATCAAGCAGATATCTAAATTAGAGAATCTCTGAAACTCTGCATTGGAGGAGCATGTGAAAGATCATGTGGTCATCCTCTCATCTGCAAACAAACCACCCCCTCTTTAAGATGGGAGCAATCTCAACCAAACTGCTGAGTGCTTACCAGCGCTTTCCAGTGAGGATGAAGTGGACATCTTAACTCATCACATGCTGTTACAGCTCTGTTCTCTTGAAGAGGTAGTGAGACATCAAGAGATTGAGTAATATGCCCAGTGTCACAAATAAGAAGGGGTCACACAGTGCAAGTCCAGGTAGGATCCAGTCACAAAGGCGCTGTAGATGGGGCATTTCATAAGATCACCGGGTCTTCCCATCTTTCCTATCCGCTTACCCAGATGTTTGTCTCTGAGAGGTCCTTTCTTCATTATATCCTTTCCCATAACAAACCGCCTCCTTGGGTTACGCATCCCTGTTTCCCCCTCTAACCTACTTTTTAACTCTCCTGCCATGTTGGTCTCAGGATGGAGCTCAGGTCATTAGACTTGGTGGCAAGCACCTTTCACTGGTCCAAGAAGCCATTTCACGGCCTCTAGATTACTCCTTTACAACTCCAACTCCAACTTCATGCGTCTTTGCACTTAACAGTGTTTCTCAACCTTCCTAATGCTGTGATCCTTTAATACAGTTCCTCGTGTTGTGGTGACCTCCAACTAGAAAATTATTTGGTTGTGGCTTCATAACTGTAATTTTCCTACCAATGTGAATTTCAATGTAAATGTCTAATATACAGGATATCTGATGTGCAACTTCCAAAGGGGTCATGACCCACAGGTTGGGAACCATTGACTTAGCTGTTAAATTACAGTCAGCAGGGGATTGTGTCAATGCTATGTACAGGAGTTCTGAGATCTTTGAGGCAACTATAATGGAATGAACATGCTCTATCACACAGTAAGAATATATACTTTTGTTTTATAGGGACCACCATACTGTTTTCAGTAGGAAGTGGGCAATTTTGCATCCCACAGGCGGTGAAAGAAGGTCTATGTTCTACATCCTTGCTGCATTCTGTTCCGGCAACCTCGGTGACTCATCATAGAATCTGGATTCCTAGTGGCTGATTCACGGTATCTCTGTTTGAAGTTTACTTTTCCCTCTCGGGTGGGCCGAAACGTCCTGCTTCTGTTTGTCATTTCAATGCCATCCTAGAGGAGCTGCACATTGCCGTTGTTTAATCAGGCTACGCAGATGCCCATCTGTCCCTGCAGGATTCAGCGAGTGACATCGGGGTGTGCTAGGCCTTGTGTTTCTCTCATTTCCCACCGTGTCATTTTAATTTTTGCTCAGCACCCAAAGGGAACCAGTGCTCACACACTCCATTTCACTGAACTGTAAAGGTGCAGTGGAAATTGTACGAAATTCTTTGAGTCTCATTGTGCCTTATAAATGAACATGCCCAGTCTCTCTAGCAGTCCTAGATTCTAAGATAGTTGGTTCTTTGAATACTTGCTATCATGAAGGAATCGTTGAGGGATTATTATATAGGTGGTTGTTAACAATGCTTCTTGGCCCAGAGGAACAGGATTGATTTGTTTTAAATTCAAATCTCACCCATTTCAATATTATGGAAAATATAAAAAAAGATTACTGGGCAATGGGATTAAAATGGACTCACCTAGGGGAGCATGGTTTGATAGATTAGCTCCACAGTCATTTCTGTGCTAGACAATAATCATCGCTGAAACCATTAAAGGTGGCAGAATTTCCTCAAGGATGTGTTTCTTGCAGCCTTCAATGCAGAAGGGAATGGGCTCTGAACCCACAACAGTGAGGAAGAATGGAGTTAGGGGAGGGGTGAGTATATTTTATTCAAAATTTCCCCTTAAGGGTCCCAAATGCATTCCACATCTCTGGCATTTTATATTACTGTATATAAGAAAGTTCTGGCATTTAAGGTTTTACTTACTGTAATGATCCCTTTAATTAAAGATAAGAGCAAAAAATAAGAGGTAGCATAAAAATAGTTCCCAAATGATAGATATGGTGTGATGCTGTACAGAAACGTCAATGTGCAAAAGAATTAGGTGTCTTATTTATAGATGTAGCCATATGGGACCAAGTTTACAAAGTTCCAGGATATTAATTTTCTTAGGAAAGCAAGGGAAGAAGCGGAAATCAGAAAGTCTCACACAGGAACCTTCCCTTTCAGGTTGCATTTCTTTGAAAATAAAAAGCATTCTGGAAAAAAAAAAAACCAACTGAAGCAAATAAGGCCAAACACTATTGTTTGATGAACCTAGAAGGAGCGACCGTGTTTACAGACGTTCTCTTATTAGACATGCCCTTGAAATGTTACACAGTATAAGGGATTAGTGAAAAGTGTATTTGAAATGACAATAGTAGCAGCATCAACAACAAGAAAAACACTCTGGCATTGTGGTGCATGGCTTAAATCCCAGCACCGGGCTGAGGCAGGAGGATCCCCATCAGTCAAAGCCAACCTGGTCTAGGTAGTGAGTTCCAGGAGAGCCAGAGCTGCATAGAAAGAGCAAAAACAAAGCAGAACGGGTAGCATCTCTTCTCTAGGCTGAGTGAGGGACAATGACAATCTCATTCGGTGTGGATTTACAGGTTGGTTTAAAGACCCCAAATGGATATGGATATATGAATATTCTCCCTCTCCTCTCTCTTTCTCCTCTCAGTCTTTTGAGACAGGATTTCTCTGTATAACATCCCTGGCTGTCCTGGAACTTGCTCTGTAGACTAGGCTGACATCAAATTCAGAGACCTGCCTGCCTCTGCCTCCCGAGTGCTTAGATTAAAGGTGTGTGCCACCAATGCCCGGCTACCAAATGGATATCCTTACCTTATACATTATAACCTATTTTCATGTCATTCTTTTCCTATCAATTTATTTTTTTAATGTGTTTTCTAGACTGTTAGGCATATGAAAATGAATGCCTTCGAAAGACTATGTCTAGACTTTGGTAAAGAATGCAATGAAGATTTCAGTGCTCCTGGAAGAATGGGTGGAGAAGTGAACACTAAATACAAATCCAGTCAGCTTTGCTCGCTCTTGCGTAGGCTAAATTAGACGTGTGTACTCTTTAAAATGTATTTTCTTAGCATCTTCATATTGCAAGTGGCAGGAAAGGTTTCATAGACTAGACTTCACAGCAGATAATCAAAGCTCCTAAGAACCCTTTGAAGTAAGCACTAGTATGGCTATACTCATCTTACTCATATTGTGGTGCACTGAGCGTAATGTATTTGGTCTCTGATCCTGATTCCTGTATGCATGTAGGGAGGGGGGGTAAGTGGGGTGGGCGTGGCAAAACAACTGCCACCGCCTTCAGGAACCCAGCTGGGTCTTCTCACAAATGATCACCACAGCTGGGCCTGTTGACTGCTGACTTATCTCACAGAAGAAGGAGCTGGGGAGGGTCATGGGTCAGCCACTCCTCCCAAGCAGAGAGCCACATGGCCTTGAGGTCATGGGAGAGAAGTCAGAGGATATAGGTGGAGAAGGGGAGGTGAGGGGATGCCATCTATGCAGACTGGGAAGACGTCATCTCTGCGGGTACAGTCCTTCTAGGTATGTGACTGCTTCAGCCCGTAACTTCTCACCTATTGCTCTGTAAGAAATTTTAATAAACTTGCTGATTCCCCCAAGTGAACTTTAGTAGGACTGTACTCCACTTTGTCTAGGCCCTTAGGAGGAGGGGTAGATATTGTATGTGTCTAAGCCAGGGATAAAATGATAGCGGCAGTGTATCTGTTTGTCATGTCCAAGTGTGTGTGTGTGTGTGTGTGTGTGTGTGTGTGATGTTGAAGTGCATGTGTGTGCTTCCATATGCTCGCCTCAGCAAGTGCCGGTAGAGAACAGAGTTTGACTCAGGGTTTCACCCTCTATTATTCCTCATCTCATTTATTACTATTTTTTTTTATCATTTTATGTGGGAATTTTGGTTGCATGTATGTCTATGCACCAAGCATGTACCTCGTGCTTGGAGATTAAAAGAAAATGTCAGAACTGGAGCTAGAGTTACAGAAGGTTGCAAACTACTGTGTGGGTGCTGGGAATCGAACCTCAGTCCTCTGGGAATGCAGCCAGGTCTCTTAACCACTGAGTCATTCTCTCTAGCTCCCTTCATCTTATTGTCTGCATTAGCATCTCTCACAGAACCTGAAGCTCACCATTTTGGCTAGACTGGCTGACTAGCAAGTCATGGCGTCCTTCTGTTTCTAAGCTCCAATCACGGGTGAGGTTACAGAACTGTGCCAACACACCCAGCTTTCACATGGGTGCTAGTGATTTTAACATAGGTCCTTAGGCTTGTGCATCAAGCTCTTTCCGCATTGAGTCATTCCCCCAGGCTGCTTTTGGTTCTGGGCATGCTCTCCTCAACCCCCAAAACTTATTGGTAAGGCTAGCTTTTGCGTGAAAATGAGCTAACTAGTAGGGCTCCTAGGTAGCTTCTTGCAGGGGAAAACTTTTCATCAGAAAGGCCAAAGAGTGATGAGGAGGGTTGGACCTTCAGTTCCACCTCTAACCTCTATAGGCAGTAAAGGGACAAAAGGTTGGGTTGATTCCCTAATAGCAATACTGTTACCAATGAAGTAATGAAGGCACAGTTTATAAAATCCCAGAGGCTTGGGAAGCTTCTTGATAGTGGGACACAAAGTTTCTGGAGGGTGGTGTGCTCAGAAAGGACACGAACCTGCATGCCTCCTCCTCCATGATTTATGAGAAAATGCAGGGGCCGTAAGCATCTCCAGTTTAGAGGTGCTACATCAGATATGGGGGTTATAACCTCGAGTTTTTGATTGGCACCTTAAGGGAGGCACACTTTAGTCAGGACTAGATGTGAGACTATCTCTAGGTAAATGGTATCAGAATTGATGTGAATTATAGGACACACAGCTAGTATATACCGGGAAACTGCTCAGTCTGGGAGAAATGCCAGCACACATTAGAAACTAGCAGTAAAATGTTTTGGTTTAACTAGGATGTGTTAAAGGTCAGGTTAAAAAAAAGGAGTCCCACTCCTCCATCTTTTGAAGAACTAAGAACACAGAGAGCTTTTTGCAATTTGCTAAGACCACTGAGCAGTGAATTTGCTTCCTGGTTTAACCGTCATTTCCTAGATGCTGCATTGAGAGGCAATATAAAAGGATGGCTGAATTTGAGTTTCAGTTTGCCATCAACTAATCCTCTGGTCCCAGGGAAGACAATTGCTCCAATTCTCAGTTTTCTCACTAAAATTACAACAAAGAACACGTGTCTGTGTGAGGAAGAATGAGGGGGTTGCTCACGGTTCTTCGTGTGGTTGAATTCTCACTTTGACACCACAATATAATGCAATGGCAAAGGTGAGCTATTGGGAAACGGTTTCTGCCTGTGACTCTTGAGGATTTATTTTTCACATCCCTCCAATGCTAAGGCTCACTTCTCTCAATCACAGGAGGGGCACATGCCTGAAGATCCTTTCCGGGTGAACTGTTGTTTGCCTTGAGAGCGGAGAGCTAAGTTCTTGACCCCCTTTCTCTTGCTTGGCCTTGAGAGGGAGGGAGGGGAGGTAGGGGTGGAGGGGAGGGGAGGGAAGGGGGAGAAGGAGGGGAGGGAAGGGGGAGGAGGAGGGGAGGAGGGGGGGAGGAGGAGGGAAGGAGATGGAAATTTTTAAATATAAAAAAAATAAACCATGAGAGAGAAAAAAAAAAAAGAATCTGCTAAGCTGGAGACCAAGTTCATTTTTTTTTTTTTTTTTACTTTGGAGGCAAGGTGAAAAAGACAACCCCTTTGGTGGGTAATATTATCACATAGTTTTGGTTTTGGACAAGTAATTCGCTTACAGTGGATGTTCTGTCACTGTTAAGCAGGACATAGTGGGGAAGCTCCCAATAACTCTGTGGCAAATTCTTTTCTCAGACAAGGTTGCCAAACGTACTGGGCCCAAAGGAACACTTAGCACGCGGCCAAGGGGAACAGCTTTAAAGCACTTAAGAGCTTTTAAAATACAACTTTTCTCTTCATAAATATAAAATAATGTTTATTGTAGAAAATTATAAAACAGATGCTATGAATTAATGTGTCCACTAAAGTTCATGTGTTAGAAACACAATCCCCAAATCACATGTTCGGACTATTTAAAGACAGGGCCACTGGAACGCATTTAGGATTAAAGTTAGGAAAGCAGGAACGGTATGATGGCTTTCCAAGAAGAGAGACCTGAGATGACACACGTGCTCATGTGTGTTACCATGCATGAGACACCCTCTGCCATCATATGATGTAGCAAGAAGACCCTACCCAGATTCTACACAGACCCAAGCAGAGTGCCTTTGGCTTTCCAGCTTCCAGAAACATGAATCAAGTAAACTTCTGTTCTTCATAAATTACCTGGTCTGGGAAATTTTGCCAAAGCAAGAAAAAATAGACAGAGACAAATAAACAAAGACTTCCTGTGTGTATTTTAAAAAAAAGGCAGTGTCAGGCATGGGCTCCCTCTCAACTTAGATCAGTCGTTGGTTGGCCATTCCCACAAGTTTAGAGCCACTATTGCCACAGGAAGGAAGGTTATAGGTAGAAAGTTTGTGGATGGGTTGATGTCTCAGTCCATCATTGGAAGCCTTTCCTGGTTATAGAAGACAACCTGTTCTGACTCTGAATCTTCCATTACTAGGAGACCTCACTAGGACCACCCTCAGAGCTTCCAGGAAGTATCCGCTGTACTAGATTTTGTTCACATCTCCTGTCAAATGTCCCTCAATTCCAGTTGTCTCTCCCCATATTCTCTCCCTTTGTCCCCTTTTCCCCTACCAGACCCCTCCCATTTCTCTCCCAATCCCCAGTTCACTGCAAAATTTATTCTATTTCCCCTTCTCAGGGAGATCCATGCTGCCCCATAGAGCCTTCCTTCTTAGCCTCTCTGGTCTGTGGATTGTAGTGTGAGTAGTCTTTCCTTACAGCTAATATCCATTTATAAGTGAGTACACATCGAATTTGTGGTTTCTGGGTCTGGGTTGCATCTTGCAGAATTTTTTTTTGTTCTAGTTTCACCCATTTGCTTGCAAATTTCATGATGCTATTTTTTTTTTAAACCAAAGGCTGGATGGCCCAGAGACCTAGGGTAGAACCAAACAGGACTGCCCCCCCTTCCAAAGTCAATGAAATGATGCCTAATGATATTCTTATATGCACATAGATCAGTGCCTAGCCCAGCTATCACCAGAGAGGCTTCCTACAGCAGCTGTTGTGAGCAGATGCAGAGCCCACAGTCAAACACTAGGCAGAGCTCAGGAAACCCCACAGAAGATGGGAAGGAAGGATTGTAAGAGTCAGAGGGGTCAAAGACACCAGAAGAACACAGTCCGCAGAATCAACTAATCAGGACTCACAGGGGCTTCCAGAGACTGATGTGGGAATCGTGAAACTTGTACGGGTCTGTGCTAGGCCTTCTGTGTATATGTGGGACTCCTAATGATGGAAATGAGGATGTCTCTGACTCTTTTGCCTGCTCTTGGGACCCTTTTCCTCCTACTGGGTTGCCATGTCCAGTCTTGATATCAGGGTTTGTGCCTAGTCTTATTACATCTTGTTGTACTAAGCTTGGTTGAAATCCCTGGGAGGCCTGCTCATTTCTGAAGGGAAACAGAGGAGCAGTGGATTTGGGGGCAGTGGGGGGATCACTGGGAGGATTGGAGGGAGGGGAACCTGAAGTCTGGATGTATTGTTGTTTGAGAGAAGAATAAATAAAAAGAAAAAATTTAAAAAATAAGTGCATTTTAAGTAAATTTTGTTATTTTATAGATTTATTTGAACTATGCAGTTGAAAGGAAGGGATATTATTTTAGAATCAATTTACCAGACGTTTATATGGTTGCTACATATTTTCAAGTTCTCTATGTTGGAAAATTATCAATGCCATACTACAAAGATCAAGTCAGCCTAATATAGATCAGTATCTGTCATCTATCTAATATTTCTGTCAATCAATTATCTATCTGCATCTACTTTGTCCACAATAATTCTAGCCATCTATCCAACCTTTATCAATTCATATCTGGCCCTTATCACTCATATTTGCCGTCTCCTTGTCTACCTGTGTATCTATCATCGCTGGCAGCAGAAAAACAGTCTGATCTTCTAGAAAAGGAAGAATAGGTGACTTACACCTCCAAGAAAGGATGTGAGGTGATACTTTTTTTTTTACCTAAAGTCCCACACCAGAAGATGGTATTTGTCATAGTAATCAAATGTGATGAACTGAGCTCCCCCTCCCCCCAAACAGCATAGTTGTTCAGAATGTCTTCATTGATTGACTGTGAGATAGGGCACTCTGGTATTTTACTCAGAATGGCGCAAATACACAGGTTTCCTACAGTTTGAGAGGATTATTCACAAGGCACATGTTTCTAAACTTATCTTCCAATATTTCTTTTATTGTTGCTTAGTCTTGGGAACCTGGAAATCAAACTCTTTCTTGCAGAAAGGCTTACTTTCTATCAGGTCACTGACCCTGGCCTCTTTCTTGGGCTGCTCATCTACTCTGAACAAGTTACCTGTCAGGTGCCAGGAGAGAGAGGTGCTTTCAGGCTCGGTGATGTCAGGGGCATGTGCTTCTGAAAGACCCCAACCCTAGTCTCCATCTTAAGAGTTTTTTTTTTTTTTTTGTGATCACCTAGGGAAAAACAGGATACCTATGAGTAGCAGAAGCAGCCATGAGACCAGCTGCACCTGCCAGGGGGGCAAAACAGGATATCTGTGGGCAGCAGGAGCAGTCTTGAGAAAAACACCCAGTCCTTTGTGTATCAAAGCTCAGGAGGCAGAAACTGGCTAAAAACTGGCTTAATTTAGACTTGTTTTTGTTCTTAAGGTTCTGACAACTTGGAAACAGCTTTAAGTGCACAATCTATATAGTTAATATAGGTTATAAGATATGCTGAACCAGAGAATACTGACAGTTTACTGTACAATAGCTTTACCAGTTAGTGCTGTGGATCATTTCTACCAAAAGGAAATGCACTTGTTTTTATCCCGTTTCCTGTTAGACTTGTTTTTGTCCTGTTAGACTTGTTTTCATCCTGATGTTGATCCCCCCATATGTTAATTTGAGTTGACCAATGATATTGCTGTTACTATGGTTCCCTATTATGTAACCCTGAGACCCTATAAATGCTTGCTGGAAGACTACCAAGGGGGCTCATTCTCACTGGAGTAGTGAGTCCCTCGTTGGTGCCTTCGACATTAAAGAATCCTCTTGCTGTTTGCATCCATTGGCGTGTCTTATTGAATTTGGGGGATCCTTCCCTGAACCCTAGAAATTAGGGTCTTTCACTTCGTAGAAATCCAAGATTTTCTATTTTACCCTATAGCAAAACAAAACAAAGATCCCCAAGAAACAAAAACCAAAACCAACCAACCAAAACAACAACAAAATAAACAACACACAAAACAAAAACCCATGAGTCAAAAAAAAAATCAAATCAATGTGTAAGTTACAGAAGGCAATGTTAATGGTGTCTTGGAGGTGACTGTGTGGGGGAAAAGAAAGGCAAAAAATGATTTAATGAAAACAATTCTAAATAGCTTAGCAGCTTTTTGACTGGTTTTTATTTACCTGGAAGTAATTCCTGTTGGGTGACAAGTTGGGTCTGGAGGGCCTTTGGAAAGAGTTGTAGCAATTGGGAGCTTCTTGACACAAAGCTTCTTGTTACGGCTCTGCTGAACTCCAAGTCTCGTTTGCTTTTTCCTTCCTTTTCCTTCCTTCCATCTTCCTTCCTTCCTTCCTTCCTTCCTTCCTTCCTTCCTTCCTTCCTTCCTTCCTTTTTCCTTCCCTCCTTTCTTTCTTTCCTTCTTTTTTTTTGGCATGATTTCTCTGTAGCTTTGGAGCCTGACCTGGAACTAGCTCTTGCAGGCCAGGCTGGCCTCGAGCTCACAGAGATCCATCTGCCTCTGCCTCCCAAATGCTGGGATTAAAGGCATGCGCCACCACTGCCCGGCTCATGCCATTTTATTTTAAGTGATACCGTATCTCAGGTCAGAGTCTTTGAATATGGATGCCAGGGAGTGAGGAATGAGGTACACATCACAGCAAAAAGCAAATTGACTTTCACAAATGGGCCAAGGATCAGAGCAAATCTTTCCCTGATAACAGCTAAGGTAAAGGAAGGAAGGAGATGAAAGACCGGATGCACCTGAGAGCTGCTGCCACGTGTGAGGGCTTTGCCAGTCCTGGGTGGGAGAAAGGAACAAGAGCTCAGCATTAACTACCACTTCCCTTGGCAGCATTTGCGGCTTTGACAGCATCATCAAGGCTGAAGTCCTGCACAGAGACTTTGGTAAAGCATGGGGATTTGCAGGACTGCTATTGGGACATGGGCCACAGCTGGTTATGAACTGGAAACAGATTAACTCTCCTAAGACAGAGACCCAGCCTCAAATGTATTCAGTGCCCAAATAGATCAAACAAGATGCAAGCCAATGGCACTCTGTTTCCCTTCCAAACAGTTTCCAGAGAGGTCAAGGCGAACACCTCCTCTGGGGTCTGTTTGTTGTGCTCTCTAGCCCTGTCTGTGAATTATCTTTGCTTTTTCCTGTTCTTACAATCACACTGTATTATTAATTTTTTTCCAACATTAGTTTTAAAATTCTTTGGTGGGTATTATAGCATACATTCTTAACTAACTAAATTTTGAGTTACGATGTGGCTGCATAGCCCACAGCCTGCCTCAGTTTCAAAATCTTCTACCTCAGACTCTTGCATGCTAGGATTACAGGGTTGTTGTCACCATGTCTGGGTTTAGGGAAACTTTTTTTTTAATCTCATCGTCACAAAAATGTGCCTTTCAGGAGAATGGCAGGCCAAAAAGACACAGGGCTTTCTTAGAGCTGCTGTTTCTCCTCTTCCCAAGATGATTTTCTTAACTATGTTTACAGATATTACAGCATGCTCAGCAGTTAATTAGGTGCAGTAGTGGACTAGAACATTTTAATACTATTCCATATTTGTTAGCAAGGTTTTGGATCAGAAAAAAAACTGACAAATTTCTTTCAGTGGGGACCAAGATATTGAACCTCTGTCCTACCAAGTACAGTCCTCAAGCCAGCTGAAAGCAGGGGCGGACTGGCCTCTGTTGAGCATGTCACTGCAAACTGCTGATGGCATAACCCCATGCCATTCAGTTTTTCTTCTGAACACAACTGCAGGGGATACAACACATGCAAGATTGATGTCTTATTTATTTTTGCCTCAGTCCTCATGTTGAATGTTTATCTGTATTTGAGTCTTCTGAATATTTAGGTAATAGCATTAACTATGGATGGCACCACTAGCTCAGCCATTCACGGTAGTATCGGTGTTGGACTTGCTCAATAATTCACAACATCATGGGGATATTATGGTGATTTTGGTTTCTCATAAGCAAGAATAGGATTCCAAAATGAAAAGACAAACAAACAAACACCCCCCCCCCAAAAAAAAACAAAAAAGGGTGATTAATCCTTCCATGGCTAAAGCACAGAAACAATCTTTGTAAATTTCCAAAGCCAAATCAATTTTGCGTGTTTCATTGTCTACATATCCTGAACATCTTCAGTATATAAGTAGTGAAAGGAGAGGTCCAGTGTTTCAGGAACATTCCAGGCCATACATAGCTATTCTCTCCCCTGGATTCCAGTTGGTTAGCTGATGCTCATGAGTGGGTGCCAAGCAGGAGTTCTGAAGGAGGCTGATCCTACTCATGTACATTTTTTGGAGTCTTGAAATCAGCCCAGGAGTAGAGCCAATTTCACATCCAGTCTGTTAGCTGATTACATCCAAGCATTTACTAATACGACAGCTAGGGATGTGCTTTGTCTTCTCTACTGTCTCCTCACTTTAGCAACCAGCAAATCCAGAGCTCACCTAAAAAACACGCCTGGTCTATCAGGTGGTACTCATTTTAAATCTGAGATTTCCATTCTTCTTCATTCACCCCATAAAATAGAGTCAAAACAACTTGAGGTAATGAGTAAAAATATCCATCAGGAAAGGAGAGTATGGTTTCTTGAAGATGTTTCTCCTCCCAAACTTAGCATATACTTTAAAGGTCAATTAAATTGAGTAGATGCCCTAAGAGGTCAATAAACCTGCAAAGTAACCCATACCCCACCCAGTTCCTTCCAACTAGGTAGACAGTTGGCATTTTTTATTTAACATTTATTCCCATTACATTTTTATTGATGCACTTTCTTTAACAAGGAGAAGAGCTAAATATTCAAATTTTTAACTCTCATTGAGTATACAGGTGGCCATGGGATGAAGTGTTAGTCAGGAGGCTAAGTACGACGTCTTCAATCTAAAAACAAAGGCTCAGAGCAAGAAAGGATTTTTTTTAAAACTCTTTCCTTTTTTATTGTACTTAAAATTAAACATTTTCTTTAAAAATTAAGGTAGATTATCAATACTCTTTGATTATGTGCCCATGGAAAGGCCTAGGATGCTGACTTGGATACTGGTCAGGAGCAGTAGTCAATAAAATTCGGACTTTCTGTGAGATGTAAGAATGCGTGCCCATCTCAAAACTGTTATATTGACATTTCTGTCATTGTAGTCTATGTAAGCAGGCGTCGAGAGGGAAGCACTATGAAAACATTAGACCTACTGTCTTAGGTGAGGTTATTATTGCTGCGATAAATCACACGACTGACTGGAGAGATGGCTCAGTGGTTAAGAGCATGTGTTTTACCTCCAGAAGACCCAAGTTCAATTCCCAGCACTATATCATGTGGCTAACTGCCTGTAACTCCAGCTCCAAGCCAGGCCCTCTGGGAGTATCTGCCCTTATGTGTACACATAATTAAAATAATAAAAGATAAATATTTTTTAGAGTAGGGTAGGTGGCAGAGGTAGGTGGATCTCTGTGAATTCAAGGTCTATCTGGTCTACAGAGTGAATTCCAGGACAGTTAGGACTACTTGGAGAGACTCTATCTCAAAGAAAAAAGAAAAGAAAAAAAACCAAACTCAAACAAACAAATAAACAAAAAAAAATCATGACCAAAAGTAACTGGTAGAGGCACGGGCTTATTTCATTACACATCAGTGTTACAGTACATTGCTGAAGGAAGTCAGGAGTCTGGAAACTGCTACTTCCTGCCTTGTGCCTCATGACTCTCTCAGTCTGCTTTCTGGGACCACCATCCCAGGGGTGCCACAACCCATGGTGATCTGGACCCTCCTACGTCAGTCATCCATCAAGAAAATGCCCCTACAGACCAATATGGTGGGGCCATCTTCTTAAATGAGGTTCCCTCTTAGAAAATGATTTGAGCTTGTGTGAAGTTGACATAAAATTAGCCAGCATGCCCACAAATACTCCTTGGGCTGCTGGAGAAAGCCCAGCAACTGCCTAAGCTTGTGAGATGGAGGCTTGAGAAATTTTGATTTTGCTTTATTGGAAATGTGTATCTTTAGAGGTTAGGATATCGTGGAACCTTTAGGAGCAGAAGCCTAGCTACTGGGGAAATGCCGCTAGGGTGGACCACTGAAGGTTATAGCCTGGCTGTGGTTTTGGTGGACCTTTTTTGTTTCATGATCCTCTGTGATGCGAACACCCTCCAGCAGATATGCCTGCCACCACGAACTATTCAGTCCACTGTGCCTTTCTGTCATGATAACCTGAAATCTGACATTACCAGCCAATGGTAGATTTTATCTATCTTGTCAAGTATGTTTGTCACAATGATGCCGACATAACTCAGACTTTGTGACAATTGTCCACCATCTCTCTTCTACACTAATCTCTTTCCCATACTTCGTGTCTATTTTGTTCGTGTTTCTCCAGGTTTGACCAGGGCTGTCTGTACCTAAAGCAAGAGCCTAAAAGGCACATCAGTGAGAACAAACCTGATTGCAGCTGTTCTACCTCTCCCAGAGTCCATCGGTCACCTATAGTTTAGCAGCAAGACTAAGGGTCCCACAGCCCTGCCTCCATCCACAGCTGGATGAAGAGTTCCCTTCTGTAGACTTACAACCATACGTTCATGATTGCGTTGGTTATGTCCTATGTAGAGGATGGAATTTGAGGGTCTTTCTCCTTGTCTTTTGGCTCTAACCTTCTTTCCAATTTTCTTCCACAAATTTCTCGGAACCTTAGATGAGCAGCATAAATCACTCCTCTAAGGATGAACCCTCATCTTATCACTGACTCTCAGTATCTTTGGCAGCCATGAGTTTCTTCATTCACCGCAGTTCACTGCAAATAGCTTTTTGACTACGGTTGAGAGTAGCTTTTGTCTAAGGCTATAGATATGCACACTGAGAAGACAGTTGGACATTCTGTCTATTTAGCTACTCACTCATGGCAGTACTTTCCCTCATAGGACCTATTACCTTCTTGAGGCATGGGGTTTTTCTTTTGTTTTGTCTTTAAGACAGATTTCACTTTAAATGCTTTTTGTTTTTATTTTTTATGTTTCTGGTGGCTCCGCTTATTTCTTGGTTATGATAACAAAAAACCCGCCGGGCGGTGGTGGCGCACGCCTTTAATCCCAGCACTTGGGAGGCAGAGGCAGGCGGATCTCTGTGAGTTCGAGACCAGCCTGGTCTACAAGAGCTAGCTCCAGGACAGGCTCTAAAGCTGCAGAGAAACCCTGTCTTGAAACCCCCCCCCCCCAAAAAAAAAGATAACAAAAAAACTCTAAATTCTGGGTCCGTCTTTACATCGCCATCACCCCTAGGTTTTCATATAATCTGCTCTTTGGAAAATATTTGAATTATTTTGTCCTTGTAGTGTGGGGAGGATGGATACCATGGACCAAGAATGTTTGAAGACAATTTGAGGGAGTTTGTTTTCTCCTTCCATGTTGTGGTTCCCAGTTATTGCACATATCTGGATTTAGGATGATTTCTAATTCTGGAGGATGATTTATTTTAAATCTTGAAGTCCGTATGTTAACTATATTTAAATGAAGCCTCACTTGCAGACATCAGGGATGAGGATCAGGATGTGTTTTAGATGCAGTTCACCAGTCCTCTGCACATTTTAGGTTGTGCATAAGTGTTCTTTCATCTCTACTATGAACCCCGTGTTTATTCCCACAAGAAAATGATTTTAACATGATTTTAACTGTCTTTGTAGACATCCCTAGATTAACTGGGATCAGAGGTTGGGTATTTACATCCCTACTTACCTGGCACGGTGCCTGGAATATAGAAGAAAATTGATAACTATTATTAAAAGAATGAATTTCAATCAGATGTGGAAACACTGAGAAGGCACCATTTGTGCTAATATAGGGATAAATGGACAAATAGTTTGTTAGAGTTAACTACAGTTCCACCTAGCTTTCTTATGAGCCAAGATTAACATCAATGAAAAAATAATTTCTTTACATACAAACTCCCCCAAATCCACATGCAAACATATTGCCAAACTAATCTTTTTGAAGAAGGTAGAGCACAAACTGATCTCTGTTAGTAAAAGAGGAATGTAGGTTACTATCTGATTGCTATGACACCAAGAGAAAGAAAACGAGAAATGTCACTGAGAGAATGGGCAGGAGAGAGGTTGGCAGAATAAAGAGTGAGAAGATGGGCAGTGGGGAACTAAATCCCACAGTTGCATATGGATAAGGGGATCTTTTTAACTGCACATTCTAGTTGCTGTCCAGTAACCCTACTGCAAAGTTTTGCAAAGTCCTCTTCATAATCGTTGCTTTGGAAAATGAAATGGGAGCTAAGCCCTGCACAGCTGTGACATAATTAGGTAGTAAGCTGACAGCAGCTTTTGTGAACAATGTGAAAGGGAATCCATGATGCACTCAATTTGAGCAGGCATCCAGAATGAAGAAGCCACGAGACTCCCAGACCCACAAGCACTCCCTGGAGTTTGGGAAGAAAATAACCTATAATGTTGCAAACACATGAAATAGAATCTTGAGACATTTTGCTTTTGCATTAGTGGGAATTTATGGAAATTTAGATAATGGAGATTAACTACTAGAAACTTAAGAGATGGTTGAATTGCACACACACACACACACACACACACACACACACACACACACAAAACCACCACCATCACCACCACCACCACTACCACCACCAATAACAACAACAACAAGAACTTTTTTTTTTTTTTTTTTTTTTTTTGGTTTTTCGAGACAGGGTTTCTCTGTGGCTTTGGAGCCTGTCCTGGAACTAGCTAACAAAAACATTTTTTATGTTTGTTTTTGAAACAGCCTAAGATGTACTCAGGTAAAAATGCCGTGAATATTTTGTCACTAGAAGCATGCAATTACGACTGAAAAACAATTGATTGGACATGGTGTGGGAGTGTGGTCCAAGGTACTCTTGGTTTATGACCAAAAAGTGGGATGCCAGGCCCTGCCACTAGAGCATCCATATACCAGCTACCCTTTGGGCAGTGTTGACCTTACCAAAGGGAACCCTCACCTATAAGTTTCTCCCTGATCAGTCTGTGATTGTGTTAGTCCTAGAGAAGTCTGACACTTTTTTTGGCTGAGTTCACACTCAGACACTTCTGGCTCTCAACTCAAAGATGTGGACTTTCTTCTCAGTGCCAGAGATGGAACCTAGGGTCTCACACTTGCTAGGTAAGTGTGCAGCTTAGCCTCACCCCAACCCAAGCTTTATATTGCTGGCTTTTGCATATTATAATCGATGCTGCATTTACTCTAAGGTTCTAGGACTCAATGCAATGCAAGGTCACTTTTTAGTTTGTGGAGATCTCGTTATTTATATATTTCCACTCTGAAATTAGGTAATTTGTGGGGGAATGGCTTCAAAACTGACTGAGAATGTAGTAGTCTTCTGTGCATGTAAATAAGGTCTGTGCTCGTCTTCTGAGCAACCCTAGGTTGTATTCTGTTTATGGTGTGTCTGTTCTTAGTGTCTCTCTGGTTCACCCTCTAAAACCTTCAGTGGGTTTGAGTTTGACATGCAAAAGCCTGGGAGCTATTCCTTCCAACCTGAGCAGCATTCTATATTCGCTTTCTCTTAGAGAGATTCACAGTGTTCTACAAATTCTGCCTGGCATTAAAACAGACTTAAAATAAAGCTCCAGATGGAGACACTTACAGAAATGTACAGAGTGAACAACTAAAGGAAACAAGTAAATGTCATCGTCACCTTATATGTTGAGAGTTCTGTAAAATATTGCATTGGTAATTCGAAAGGGTTGACACTGAATCTGTAGATTATTCTGGGTAGTATGGACAATTTAACAGTACTAAACTTTCAACCTTCAAATATTGAATATCTTCTTACTTGTTTGTGCATTTATTCACTCTTTTTAAAACCACTTTTATATTTCTTAATACATGGTTTCCCTCCCAATCTTCGGTTACATTTATCTCAAGCAATTAATTTTTATTTTTAACTGTTATAAATAGGATTACTTTCTTGATTTATTTTCTAATATTTCCTTATTAGTATATAGGATAGTTTATAGATACACGCTGATTTTTTGTCTTATAATTTTGTTGCATTCATTTACTAGCTGAGAATGAAATTGAGAGAGGTGGGTGTACAAGTATACACACACATGCGCACACACATGAATATATATATACATATATAGATAGATAGAGAAAGAGAGAGAGGAGTCTTCAGAGTCTCCTATGTGTGAAAGCATGTACTCTATCAAGACAGTTTCATTTCTTCCTTTATTCTTTTCTTATTCCTCATCTCTTTCTCTTGCCTAATAGTTCCAGCTAGGACACCTAGTCCTATATTGACTGCAACCCACAGGAACAAATGTCTTTTTCTGATATTAGCAGAATAACTTGGAACTTTTCATCATTTAATATGATCTTGCCTGTGGCCTTTTCCCATTTGGCTTTTACTGAGGGGGAGGTTACAGCACTTGGGGACATAGCCGAAACACGGAAAGCAGCAGCCATAAGTGTAGAAAGGAGAGCTTGGAATTACTAGTGTTACTTCTCCCCTTCTTACAGGTAGCATAAGAAATATACCCCCCTACACACACACACCCAGAGCCGGGAATGTAATAATCCTAAGGCTGATGCCATCTCAGTTGAAACTCAACATTGGGCAGTCTACATCCTCAGACTCCAGGCTGATCTGTAAAGGCAGAAGCTCTGGACAGATCTCACCAACAGGCTCAGTACTATACCCTGCTCTAATACCAGGCAATGCACAAAGCCAACCCACTGAATGAATGCTTGAAACTGGCACTTCCAGACCCAGAAACCACACTGTTACCATGACCACAGACTTCATTAAGCCTATGGTCCATGCCCAGGCCAGTAGCTGATGTGTCCAGGGCAGGGATGGCAGGTTGGCTCAGGATGCTCTGTGCCCAGTGGAAGCAGCCTGAGACAGCGGCTTCCCAGATCTTGGCAGACCAGGGAGCAGAGAGAACACGCTGAGAAGGAGCCAGGGACAATCACCCAAGATTGGACCCCAGTGACCTACTCTCTCCAGCTAGGCTCCTCCAGAGGAAGGCTGTCCTAAATAGTTTTTCCATCAACTTGACACAAGCTAACATTATCTGAGAGGAGGGAACCTCAACTGAGAAAATGCCTCCATAAGATCAGGATGTAGCAAGTCTGTGGAACATTTTCTTAATTAGTGATTGATGGGGAAGGCTCCAGCGCATAGTGGGTGGTGGGATTTCTATTGTGGGATCTATAAGAAACCAGGCTGAGCAAGTCATGGAAAACAGGTCAGTAAGCAACAGCCTCCAAGGCCTCTGCATCAAGAACCTCTGTCTCCAGGTTCTTGATCTGCATAAATTCATGTC
This sequence comes from Arvicola amphibius, assembly GCF_903992535.2. NCBI lineage: Eukaryota > Metazoa > Chordata > Mammalia > Rodentia > Cricetidae > Arvicola > Arvicola amphibius. Next base: position 16,399,900 of record NC_052055.2, on the reverse strand, counting down.
CTGACTTCCTTCAATAATGAAGTGTAAGCCAAATAAACTCTCCCCACCCAAATTGCTATTGGTCATAGTGTCTCATCTCAGTAATAGACAAACATTCAAAATAATACCGCCATCTGGGAGATAAGGGTTAATTCATGAGCCTTTAAGGCATATTTCTGATTCAAACATGTCAGTGACTATGAGATAAAATAATTCCATATTTTATTTCTCCCTAGTTCTATTCTTCTGTCACCCTACATTACCTACATTAACCTCCTGATATAGTCTCCTTTCTTCTTCTTCTTCTTCTTCTTCGTCTTCTTCGTCTTCTTCGTCTTCTTCGTCTTCTTCGTCTTCTCTCTCTCTCTCTCTCTCCCTCTCTCTCTCTCTCTCTCTCTCTCTCTCTCTCTCTCTGTACGTTTGTACATGCATGAAGGTTGTGCATATGACAGAAAATATGTGCTATTTGTCTTTCTCGGAATGTCTTATTTCATTTGTCATAATGACCTCAGTTCCATCAATTTTTCTGAAAATAACCTTGCTTAATTCTCCTTTACAACTGATAAAGTTGTAGAAGAACTTTTTTTGAGTGGAAGAAAACACGTTTCCATTTCTGGAAAATTGGGAGTTTTGTTTAAATTCTATATTTTTGATGGAAAAAAAGACACCATTGTGGATACATACCACACTTTCTTTTTCTAATAACTTGCTAATGGGCATCTAGGCAGATTCTGCAACTAGGCTGTTGTGAACCTGCAGCAATAAACACAAGTTCAGGTATGTCTGTGAAACACACACACACACTCGCGCACACACAGACACACACACAGACACACACAAGATACACACAGACACACACACAGACACACACACACACACACACACACACACACACACACACACACACACACACGAGCAGCGGAGTCTCTCCAGTTCTCTGTTTTAGCTTTTTGGTGACCTTTTATACTGACTTCCATAGTGGGTGCACAAGTTTGTGTCTCTGCCAGCTGTGTAGTAGAGTTCCTCTTTCCCTGCATCTTTACTAGAGTTTGTTATCTGTTTTCTGATTGGTAGACATTTTGAACTGGATTGGATGTAATCTTCGCTGATAACGATATGGAATGCCCCCCCCCCCAAGTAGTTGTTGGCTTCTTCTAGTTCTTCTGAGACCTTTCTGTTCAACATTTTTTGGTAACTTCTTTTTAAAATTAATTTATATTTTACACTTTAAATTTTCTCCCTCCAACCTCTGCCAATTCCACCATAAACTCTCAAATGACAGCCTGTTTTTCTTTGATGATTATTGTGACATTTGCATTCTTTCATCTTTCTCTGCTTTTCAATCATATTGTTTCCACCCTTGAACTAGAACTTACTCAGTTTTCAACTACTGCCTAACTTATTCTCTACTGAGAGGCACTCCTGGTTTGTTTACAACCAATTCCCAGCTATCAGAATAGACGAAGCCTGATACCTACCCATGGGATCCCTACCTGTATGTGAAGAGAAGCAGTGGCGGAGGAACAGACGGGCCAAGTTGGGGTGGGGTGGGATGGAGGAGTGGAGGGGAGAGGAAGTGGGGGGGGACTAGGAAAGGGGTGAAGCAGGGGAAACTTTGGTTGGGATGTAAAAACACAAAACAACTAAACAAGCACCAAGAAGAAATAGACGAAGCTTGATGTAATTCTCACCCAAGATATAGCCATATACCTGTAAGATCACCTGAGCCCTAGACACTTTTCTATATTTAGTTGAGAATGTGAGGCTTCAGAATGATGTGTCTACAATTCTCCATATCTACAACAAACTCCCCAGGAACAAAATCAGCCTAGGCTGGTATCCTGACCTTTGCTATAGCGGCTTTCTTGAAGGGAGGCAGAGAATTTTATGAGGATGAATTGTGGTAATTACTCTCGGCACCCCGGACAAATACTGTAAGGGTAATATTTATAAAAGAATAAAATGTTGAACCCCAAACTTGGGTAATTCATCCAGTACTTAAAATAAACTGGCCGTAGAAACTTCTGTCTTCTGACCTCCACTTTTCCTGACTTTTTGAGAGTTCAAGCTGCTCTTCCCTTTGTGAGACCTCCACCCACTTTCCACGGGCAGGTTGATATTGCACAGTTAGATGACTGGAAGGTCATAGAGTGAAGTCTTGGCTCTCTCTTGCCTCCTAGGTGTAGCTAATTGAGGGCTGTAAATAGCTTGCTGGTTTGCTGGTCACTCAGCCTGCAGCCAGTTCCTCTATCCTTGCAAATGGCTTACAAAACATGTTTGTACAGCCCGTTTGTTCCTGTTCTCAAGGAGACAGCCTATTTTTCTTTTCTCTCTTTTGGGCGAAGTACATTATAGTGGAGGCGCTACTTCAAAGACAGCGGTTGGATCACACTATACTGAAAAAATCCCTCGTAACCTGTCATAAATCTCAAACTTGTGAGTACAGTCAATATTTTTTCAAAAGCTAAAGATAGAAAATGTGGAAAATTTAAGAATTCATAATATAGTCCCTAAAGAAGACTCTTGTTTTCTCCTCGCTGTGGAATCTTTATCCTAACAATGAGGACTTGAAGGAGTGGGTCTGCCAAAGCTATCTAGACCAAAGGCTCGGAGAAGCGTTTCTGGGTCGTACATGTGGGTAGATTGCCTTTGTTATTTTCAGATCTGTTGGCATATGGCATCCTTCTAAGAGCTCAGTGCATGAAGGATTCTGTTCTTGTTTTGTTTTTGCCAGACTGTAGCTATTTCAACCTAATAATTCTAAGGAAAATCCCTTCTCACTTTTGAAAAAAAACATTTATCTCAATGAGAGCAAATTGTATAGGAATGAAGAAATCTCTTCAGAAGAGATTTTTTTAAAAAAAAATATCTGGATAGCCAAATCTGCTTTGTATAAAGAGAAACTAGCAACCTTAGTCAAAATACAAATTATTTTATTCCAATATCTGATAGTCCAATTTAGTAATTAAAACATGTAGGTAGGTTTGGAACTTGTCACCTTGAAAAATGTGGAAATAAATTATACTAGTGATGCAATATGCTTGGAAAATACAATTTTATCTACTTATCATTTCACTGTTGTCTGCTTACCAGTGTGTTTATTAAATCTCTTTAAACTTTTGTTACATGTTAGAATGACAGTGGCATGATAGATGTCACCCAGCTATACATCAGTGTGTGTCAGGTGTCCATGATCAGATGTTAGAGAAATACACAGTCATGGTGTAGGAAGAGAAGCGGCTCCCCAGAGCTCCTCACTGACCTCCACATGGGTACTATGGCATGCACATACTCCCACAATAAATACATAAATAAAGTAATAAAAAATTAACGTAGGCAATCATAGTATGGGCTTTTCAAAGCACTATGCAGACATAGACAGTGAACATACAATGGAATCTTGGGCACATCCATTCCTCCACCCTTCTATACCATCCACAAGCATTCCTGACTTTTCAAGTACTAAGTATTGATTCAGCAGGCACTGCTCAAGGTCTTGGATATACCTTAGTGAGCAAGAAAACAGTTTAGGTTCTTCAGAAAAGGAAGTGATAGACCAAAGTAAATAATAAGATATATATGATCATTATAAGAGGTGTAAAGGGATTTATCAGAGTTCTGTGCTATGAGAAAGATAATAATGTATGAACTACAGGATACTGGAGTATCAAGGAAGATCTTTTCAAGAATATCCTATAGGCCAATTTCCAGAGTCATCAAAGAGCTTTCTAAGAACAAGGAAGACTTATGCAAAGGCCCTCAGGTATACAGGGCTTGACAAGTTCAAGCTGTGGAAAGGGATATGGTATAGATAAATCAGAATAAGAAAGAGTCAGAGAATCCGCAGGTAAAGGTTTATGGTTATGCTTTCAACCTTAATCAAAGAAACCTCTCTTTCTTGTGAATAATTTTGCTTGTGGCTGTGGAAGATCTTTGGTAATACCAGGTATATGAGCTCTCAGCCTCAATAAAAACGATTATACCATCTGCTCTCAGGTCTCAGGAATACTGTGGAAGGGGTGGTAGAGAGAGTGTAAGAGTCTGAAGACGGGTAGAAGGGCCATGAAATGCCACCTTCTGGGTAAGACAAACTCACAGCAATCATGAACTCAGAGCAGCTGCAGATGCTTGCCCTGGGGCTAATCAAAGCTGGACAGATCAAGAGTTGGGTGAGGATGAAGAAGCAGCTCACTAGGGCCCTACCTCTCACTGAAGAACTATTTGCTACTGATAGATCTAGAAGAAAGCGAGCCATTGCCCTCAATTGTGCACCCACTCAAGACCTCACCAGACACCAATGGAGAGTTCTGATCCAGTCTTGGATATGACCCCGGTCGAAAGAAATGGGTCATAAAAGGCAGCTAAGTCAGGTATCTGGAAAGGTGGCTGGTAGGGATGGGGGATGATTGACAGGGTTGGGAGAGGGATAAGCAAGGCTAGGAAGGAAAAAAAATGATTGGAAGGCATTGTATGGATGTATAAAGTTGCCAAAGAAAAAGTTAATAAATAACAACAACAACAACAATAATAAAGAGAAACAAAAATGGAAGTGAGCAGATGGATAATTTGGAAAGGTAATTGTAGTTTGTTGTTGTTTTTACTCTTTATTCTTTGGGCCACCCATCACCCGGCTCCCAAATAATCACAAGAGTCTTAGTCTTTCTTATGAATGCCCGCCCTTAGCTTGGCTTATTTCTAGCCAGTTTTATCTTAAATTATCCCAGCTACCTGTTGCTTCTGGGATTTTATCTTTCTCTGTTTATGTATATGTTTTCTTTCCTTCCTGTTCTATGTCTGGCTGTGTGTCTGGGTGGCTGTGTGTCTGGGTGGCTGTGTGTCTGGGTGGCTGGCCCCTAACATCCTACTCTCCCTTCCTCATTCCTCCTTCTCTTTTTCCCATTTTAATTCTCTCTGCCTGGAAGCCACACCTATACTTCTCCTGCCTTGCTATTGGCCGTTCAGCTCTTTATTAGACCAATCAGGTGTTTTAGACAGGGAAAGTAGCACAGCTTCACAGAGTTAAACAAATGCAACATAAAAGAATGCAACACACCTTTGCATCCTTAAACAAGTATACCACAACATAAACAGATGTAACACATCTTCTGCTAATATCCCACAACATGTAATAAAAGAAATGAAGTTTGTTTTCAATAGATGGTGGTCTCCAACAGTCATGACTGTCTTTAAGTGTCCCTCATCCTTTTCTGCTAAACCTGAAACTGCATGGTAGCCTGTAGTTTGCCTTATTTGGGCAGTGGTATGCAGGAGGTTTTACTTAACTCAGACACTCCTGCACGGCTCCTCCTACACTTTGGAGACCCTAAGAAGGTACCGTCCATATGCAAGTCAGGTAATTACCCATCTAAGTGCCCGGATGTGGGAAGATGGACATGTCAGATAGCCAGTTTTTCCCCCAGGGTCTTTTTACGAATCAAAGCTCTGCCTTTGGTTTATAAACTCATGCGGAGTTGAAGGCAAACAGTCTGGTGCTTTTGACTCATCTGCATTTAACACATTACCATGTTATTCTTTTACAGTGGTTTGAAGTACAGAAATCTCCTGGGACTTAGTTATTTAAACAAAAACCCCATTTAACTTTAAAAGCCCCTTTTAACTTTTTTTTGTCTTAAGAGCAGGAAATTATGATTTCATAAACACAAATAAATGAAAAAGCCCAAGCCCAGAGTTCAGTTGGCGGCATAACGATTTATTATGCTTGTGTAAGTCTTCAATTCAACCAAACAGATTTCACAGATCCACGACACAAGAAAATTAGCCCTGATCCCGCAACCAACAAATGTCGCTTTTGTAAACTGGAGCACAACACGGTGACACAGTTTGTCCTCTTTCTTTCCTCCCTTTGCCTCAAAGCAAGGCTGTCATACTTCAGGGATTCCCCAAGTCCCCGGCCTGTGGAGAAAGACAGTTAAATCATGATTTGCATCCCACTGACATGGTCTGAGTAGACTTTGTGAAAGCTCATTTCATTGGTTAAAGCACTTTGGATTGCAAGACTGGACTTATGAGAAAAGGGTCTTTATTGGTTTACGGGACTCCAATGCTCACAGGAAGGAGGAATATACAGCAATAAGAGACATAGAGGCTCCAACAAGAGCCTCAAATTTAGAGATGCTAACAGCATTGGTGAATGCCTTCGTGTAATGGCAAAATGGTCCAAGGAGCTTGAGGCCAGACGCTGCCAGGATCCAGGGAGGGACTACAAGGACCTGCCCCATGGTAGTCTCTCTGTAACTTGACAATCTCCAGATCTCAGACGGGGCCAGGGGACATTCCTAAGCCAAGCACTCTGCAGCAGTCCTCAGCCATGTTCTGCATAGGGAACTGGTGGACTGAGTGGATCTTGCTTCACTGAGCAGAATGGAGATGGAGAAAAGACAGTAGAGAGGAAACTCTAGGCATTGTTTCGAGAAGGGACAATAAACATTGGGTAATAAGTTATCCAGCAAAGCATAATGAAAACATCCATCCTTCAATAGTCGTCAGTAAGTAAATACTTACATAAATGACCGTAGAGCACCCATTTATTCAATGTTTGAATCTTGATGGAGAAAGTGGGACAGCCATTTGGATTGAAGTCCCCACTTTGCCATAAATCACCAAGTCGCTACAGCCAAGTCCTTTCACTTCTCTGCGCCTCGGTATCCTTATTTCTGAGAGGAAGGGCTTGAACTCAATGTTCCCTCCAAGTTATTTTTCCCCCCTCAGCTCTGAAATGGTAATGATCCCTAGCTTGCCAAAGGAGACGGGGAAGATTCTCCCGGTCGAAGATTTCATGGAAAAGAAAACGGAAGCGGGCCCAGGTGCAGGGCAGGAAAGGGAGCCAGCAGCCCCTGGGCCATAAAGTGAAGGAAGCAAGCAGCGTGCTCAGGGGAACGAGGTCATCTTCAGGACAGGACGTCTTCATGAGCCAAGGAGCACCCTCCAGGCTCCGTGGGGCTCGGTGGAATGAGCGCACTGGAGCAGTGGCGAGAGTTACCATAGAGAGGGACAAATAGACTGTTGTTTGGTCCAGTAACTTGGATTCTGCCAGAAGGCTTCTCGCACTCAAAATAAATATTATATATGGCTTCCATCAGGGGTGCTTAATCCAGAAAGAAAAACATATACAGTGTATTTTCTGAGGTGTTAGAAATACAATAATTTGGGGGCTTGAGAGGTGGGATTGTGCTTAGGAGCACTTGCTGCTCTTCTAGAGAATCTGAGTTTGAGTCCCAGGACCCACGTCAGGAGGCTCACAACTGACTGTGCCTCCAGTTTTGGGGGACCCAGTATTCTTTTCTGGATTCCTCTAAAATCATCTTTTTCCCTTTCTCCACAAGGTAGCTTACACTCAGACAGATACATTCACGAATACAGATAAAACACTACAAAAATTACACTAATTCGATATGCCCATATTCTAGTGTAAGTCGTTGAAATAATATGCATTTTTGGAATTGAAATTTGTTTGGATGCTAAAAGGCAGACATGTATCATGTATGAGCATGTTGTGCATAATATTGTTTCTCTAGGAAAATGTGTATTTCCTTCTATCATTGAGAGATAAAGGTTTCAAATAGCTTTTAGCTCAGGTTTTGTATTGGCGTTTTGGAGGAAATGTTTGAAGAGTTTTTAGTAGTCTGCAAGGATGGGTAAGGATCTATGGGCCTTACATACCCCAGTTGACATCATGTCAGGCAAGGTAAGAAAGGAGAGATAGAGTCTGGCAGTCTTTGAGCAAATCTTTGCTTTTCTCTGTTATGCCAAGGTACACGTTTTTTTTTTTTTTGTTTTGTTTTTTTTTTTTTATCGTCTCCTCTTTTTCCTCTGTGTGACTTGATGGTGCTGCAAATGAACAGGTTCTATCCCTTCTGGGACAGAGAGCACACTGCCTGTGTTCCCCTCTCATTGCCCCAGCCTCTCGCCAAATGGCCATCATCAGTCTGTGAATGGCCCTCCAGCTTTGGTGGGCTGAACACTCTCCTGGGCTTTTGACTAATTTTATTCAAGTCATGTTGGCCCTTCTTTATTGTTGTTGGTCTATTTTTCATTCATCTGCCCTGTATTGGTATTCTTCTCTTGTTCTGTACATTCTCATTGGTGAGTTAATGGATTGTCTCCTGAGTGTATTGGCCTTCAACTACTATAACAAAATACCCAAGATTATTAACTTAAAAAGAATTTATTTGGGTTCACAATTTGAGAGATTATTTTGGTCAATGGTTGGGGTTCTTTGACCTGTTTCTGTTGGTCCTGTGGTATGTATCTTGGTGTCAGCAATCAACAAAGGAAATTTAAGGTGACTGGGAAGCAAGGGGGGGAGCTAAGGTCCCCAAACTCCCTTTGATGGCATGTTCCTAATACCTACAGTTCCTTCCACTCTACACATATTTTACCAGCTCCCAATAGCACCACTGGCTGAGGACTAAATCTTCAACCTATGGGTCTTTTGGAGACACTCAAAGTCCAAACTATGGTCTCTTTCTAGGTGTCTTCTCATGTCTCCAGCTTGCATCTCTGACTCATTCAAATACGGTCAAACCTTCAGCTATATCAATGCCCTTAAATCAAATTTATTATAGTCCCCCTCCTTCTGCCTTTCTACCCACTTACCCACCACCCCCGGCCGCAGACATAGAAACACACAGATATAAACACAGACAGAAAGATGGACACACAGAAAGACAGAGCCATGCAAGCACATACACATGTGTACACAGTTCCTTACTAATAACTACCCATCCATATACTCAAGGGAAACTCCTGCATGTAGGTCTATCAGTTCTACTTAGTTTTACCTTTCCTCTATATGTCTCTTCCTCATCATTTACTACTTTACCATTACGTTAATTTGTGACTTCTTCATCTACCCATGTCACTCGGCAGCCTCCCAACTCCCTGCCCTGGACTCCTTAACCCTTCTACCCTCCATTCTTGCCATTGCTGTTAGTGTCTCTCTCCAGGTGTGCTCAAGCCAGGACTCTGCTTCAGTGTGTGATGTCCTGCCCCTCAGGACTGAGGTGATGTTACACGTCAGGCTGCCGTGCTCCTAATTTCTCCTTTGCGTCCCCGCTGTATTCCAGTCACAGGAGCTATTTATAGCTCTCCAAACTCAAGCCTCGCTCTCCTCGTTCTTTTACAGCTGTTATTCCCATTTTTCTAAAACACTCTTCCTCGCAAATAATTAATTCACATGTACGATTCGCATTCCGCTTAGACATCTGCTCCTCCAGGAAGCGTTTCTGATCATGCCCAGTTAATTAAAAATAAACCAACCCACCCAGTAAGTTCTTAATCAATATGCAGGACCGGTACCTCCTCCACATACCCACAGAACTGTGCTTATGATGCTATTGTTTTATGGTTTATAACATTCACTTTCTTCTACTAGGTTTGTGTGCAAAGGCCAGGAAGTCCACTTCCTTGTTGCTGAGACCCATCATGGCCTTCATTAAACTTGGGTTGGATGACGGAACAAATAAGCCTGTTCTTGTGCCTACACACATGTACACAGACCTCCCACATATTAAGCCTTTGCTAAAACATTCAATATGTTGTGATTGGACCATTAATTCTGGGAAATATTTTTATTTTTCATAATTCAAATGCCTAGTTACTGTTCAAGATAGGTGGGGTTATGTTATAGTGATAATTTCTAATCTCAGAGGCCATGCAGCCTCAGGACAAGCCTAACCTGTTCCTAGAGTTGTGAAATATTTGTAATATTCGACAATCAGCAGGATTTTAGAAGTAAATATTTTTGATATTTTTTGATTGACATCAATGAGGAAAAGTACAGTTTAATCTCCCTTATATGTTGTTTCCAAAAAATTTCTATATCAAAGTGACTTATTCTTCTCTCCAATATTAGCATCATGAAGCCTTAACTCTTTGGCCCTTCCAATGTGTTTCTAAGATGATTTAATTACATGTATTTCTTGGGTAGAATGTGAAGTGTAATGCATGTATCTTCATGTGCCGTGTGCTGTGACCAGGAGAGCCGGTGTCCCCATTCCCTACCACAACTTCTAAGTTGATGATCAACGTGTAGTAATTGTACTTACTAATATTGGAACACATGTAGAGTGGACCTTGTGCAAACCAGGACAAGGAGAAAGGTCCTCCATCTCCTTATCTTTATTTTGTGTTCGGATACTTGAGCTCGTCTTTTCTATTTTTATTTATTTATTTATTTATTTATTTATTTATTTATTCATTCATTCATTCATTTAGTATTCATTCATTCATTCATTTATTTATCTTTTATTTATTTATTTATTTATTTATTTATTTATTTATTTATTGTTTTCGAGACAGGGTATCTCTGTAACTTTGGAACTTATCCTGGAACTTGTTCTATAGACCAGGCTAGTTTCGAACTCATAGAGATCTGCTTGCCTCTGCCTCCCGAGTGCTGGGTTTAAAGGCGTGCGCCACCACCGCTGGTCTGTAGTTATTCTCAAAATACAGTCACCCTGCTGGCTGTTGTCCCTATGTCCTGTGACTTTGGTACCTGCTTTCCAGCCTTCACACCCTCAAAATCACCTGATCCTTTCAACCTAGCACCCTCCCTGGCTAGCACCGGAAGGCTCGAGGAACAGCCAGAGCCCAGTTATTTGCAATGAGGGTCTCCAGTTCTTATCATCCAAATGGTGACAGGCCCTTACCGGCTTTCGCTTTGCTATGTTTTCCTGTGACTGTCAGCTATGAAGCAGCTGCTCTGAGGTGCTGTTAGCCAAAAGACGGAAGAGCCGGCCTTCACTGTCAGCTGGGACTCTACAGCCTACCTTTCTCATAAGAATTGCAAAACCTTTGTTTACCTGTTGGTGAGGTGGTCAGGATCAGCTTAAATCTACTCTATTTCTTTTTTTAAAAAAAATATTTATTTACTCATTTTATGTTGATGAGTGGCCTGTCTTCATGCACACCGGAAAAGAGATTGTTGTGATGGCTACAGATGGACGTGAGCCACAACTTGGGTGGTGGGGATTGAACTCAGGTCCTCAGGAAGAGCAGCCAGTGCTCTTAACCATTTCTCCAGCTCACCATTGGATTTCTAAAATTAAGAGTAGCCAAAGGTATCACACCACTTTCTGGCACGTTTGCTGAGATCAGGAGAGGACCTTTAAAGAAGACACCATTCTTTAAAAATGCACTTGGACTTGTAACAGCTTGTAATGGGGCTATAAAATGATGTTATGTTGTATAAAAATATTGAACTAGGAAGTCCAAAAACCTGACTCTGAGATTCAGTTAACACCTCAGTACATCGTAAATAATATCTGCCTCCTTTAATGACTGTTGCAAATAACATATGTTTGCAATAAAGTTAATATTTTAACTGAAAGTTTCACTTCTGCATGTATTTTACACATATGGAATGCAATAGCTGTAGTACTTACTGAGATTCTTGTCTCTTAAAATTTTTAAATTATATTTTTCTTTGAGTACAGGTGTGTGTGTGTGCATTTATAGGTCACAGGGCTCTTGTATAATTCAGAGAATAACTTGCAATGGTTGGGTCTCAGTTGAATTCAGTTTGTCAGGCTTGATGGCGAGCGCCTGTCCTCTCTGAGTCTTCTTGTTGGCCTAAAATATTATTTAAGGACCACGTTAGATCCTTTCTAAGACACCACTCAGCACCAACTGTTGCTGTAGTTAACTTTTTTAATTGCTCCCCCCCCCCCATGTTATTCTTGGAGTTAGCATTCCGAGCATGGAGGGCGCCACGTGGAAGTGCTGCCTCGCTTTTATCGAGGAGTCTTTACTCACCCTAGATTGGCATTGGCAGACCAAAGGAATGGCTTTATTCAAGTCTAGCTTTGTGATCCATTGAGCTTACCTGGGGTTTTAAAGGACAGTGGATGAAGGGTTACCAACATGGTGGCTATGTCCCAGGAAGAGGCTACTGCTTAAGTTAACTGCATACACATCCTTTGGGAGGGCCAGAGCCCTGTGTTCCTTGTAAGATGCCTTGCGAGCCCTCTCCTGATTCCACACAGGAATGTTAATAGGTCTGAGCGTAAGAGCTTATCTCTGGGTGATCACAACTGCTCTGACATACAGGATTGGGGAGGGGTGCTTGGGCACAGGGCTAATTCGGAAACAGGAAGACTTGAGCTTGGCTGGCTGGCTCCTATATAAAAAGCCTAGGGACCTGGAATATGACTCTAATTCCAGTGGAATAGGGGAGATAAAAGCCCAGGGGCTTGCTGACCAGCTAGTCCAGCCAAGCAATGAACTCCAGATTTAGTGAGAGACCTAGTCTCAGAAAACAAAGCTGAAGCTAGGCAGTGTTGTGCTCACTTTTAATCCTAGCACTTAGGAGGCAGAGGCGCATGGATCTCTGAGTTCAAGGCCAATCTAGTCTCGGGACAAAGCGAGTTTCAGGACAGCCAGGGCTACACAGGGAAATTCTGTGTCCTCCCTGCCCTGACAAATAAACAAACAAACTGACAGACAAACCAACCAACAATGTTGAGAATGACAAAGGAGGGTCTGATATTAACCTCTGGCCTCCATGAACACACATGTGTGCTTACAGACGTGTACTGGAATACGTAGCACACACACAAAACAAAGCAAAGGAGAAACAGAAAAAAAAAAAACCAACCCAAATACCCACCCATGCCATATATGGGATGTAGAGCTCCACAAGAAGAAAGAGGATTTATATGAAAGAGATAATTCGATGTGTATAACAATTATAGGGGGGAATGAGTGGAAACTTTGACTTTTCACCTTAGAAACCAGAACTATCTGGATAGAACAAAGCAAGGCCCGGATACCATTGGCGGGAGTCACTGGTTAAAGCCAGGCTGGTTTGCTCAAACAATGAGTCAAACACAGCTGTGCTTCTAACAGTCCGTTCAGATCAGGGCAAGACTCGTTATCTAGGCTGTAGATAAAACTGAACTAAAAATTAGGAGATCTTTCCCAAATCATATCCCTGAGCCAGAGCGGGATGTGTTCTAGCTGAATCCTGAATCCGTGCTTTTTCTCTGGAATGGACAGACAGAATTATGGGGGAGATCTTATTTTAGTGAAAAAGACACCAGGATGTTTGCTATGGAGTGCAGCGCTGTTTCTTCCGCACGTGCTCCTCTCATGGGATGCACAATGCCTTTCGTCACTGAAGGTTTCCTCACTGAAGGTTTTTAGCAACGGAGGGAAGAATTGAAGGAGACATGTTTTGCAAAGGGAGCCCAGTGTACACTTTTCAAATTGTATCTGGGGTCACAGTAAATACTGGAAGGTGCTGGAAAGCTAACTCTTTATGGTGACGTGCGGCATGTCCAAGAACATACAAAACACTGGTATCGCCGTTCTCCAAACCTCTGCTTGCACCCTACCACTCCCCTCCTGTGCCGTAAAAACAGGCATCCCAACTATAGTCGTGTTTCTCGTCGCTTTCCAGCGTTAAGCTCTGGTTAGTGCCCTAAGAGGGGCCAAGGCTCTTGGCTCTCATGCAGAGCAGCATGTTACACACTGCCTTAAAGTTTGGATTTTTCATGTTACCCTGAGGAAAGAGACTCAGAATGGAAAATATTGCTGAAGTTTCCCACCCTTGAGCAGCTGCCCACGAAATCTCTAAAATGTGTCCTGAGCGCCCTCTTCTGGCTGGAGGGAAGCATAGCTTAAGGAACGGTGAGCATCTCTCTGTTTAGCTGTTTGCTTGTTCTTTGACCAATCTGAATAGAAAGGAAAAATTTTGAAGTGACGGAAAGAGAGAAACAGCGAGGCCTAAGAAGAATTCTCACTTGTGGCTGTGCAATGCAAGCATAAAACCCGCCTAACGGGTTCCATGAGAAAGTATTCTCTTGTTGGCCTGTCTTGTTTGGGGACATTTCATCAGTAGGCTTGATCATTTGACCACAGTTACTGTAAGGGACTAGAATTCATTTAAATTCTAGGTAGAATTGGCCAGGCATCATACATTGTAAAAACAAAGCCCAATGGAAATTCTAAAAACAAAGCCCAATGGAAGCTGAGGAGGCAGCGTCTCCTTTTAAAGAATCCACTCATTCGCTTGGTAGGTCAGGGACCGTGAAAGTACTTCAAGGAAGGATGAAGAGCTTAAAGGGTTGGGGAATGAGAACAGAGGGAGACAGAGATCCAGTGAAAGGTCTTCTCTTTCCCTGAAAAACACTCTTCCGTTCCTTCATCAGATTCATGGTTTGTGACGATTAGAAAATCTGTCTGCTTAGCTCCTTGCCCCTGGTTCAGAACTGTCACCTTTCGAAGGCTCTGGGTACCACAGCTGGCTGACTCTGTTGCAGCACTTCATGAGACTGGCGTGGCTATATTCCTAGTTGCATTACTGTCTTAATTAAGGTTTCCATAGCGATGATAAAATGTCATCCATAACCAAAAGCAACTTGGAGAGAAAAGGGTTTATTTCATCTCACGCTTCCACACCACCGTCTATCATCAAAGGAAGTCAGTCAGGGCAGGGACTGAACTGAAGAAGCCACAGAGGAGTGTTGCTTACTGGCTGGCTCCTCATAGCTTGCTCAGTCTGCTTTCTTGTGTAACTCAGGACCATTTACCCAAGGCTGGCACCACTCATAGTAGACTGGGCTTTCCCACATCAATTACTCACCAAGAACCTGTCCCATAATTACTTTACACAGCTCTCCTGGCTGCTATGAGACTTGAATCCACATTTTGGTCAAACAATGGCCATGAAAGAATATCCTTCTTATTGTGAGGATTAAATTTGATGTATGCAGAATTCGTCAATTAATAACTAGCACATAAGGTCTGCTCCGTGAATGTTCTCTGCTCATGTTATTCTGCAGTCGAAGGAGGGGGATCACTCATTTGTTCAAAGTTCTGTTCAGAAAAAAGAAATGCAGAATTGCTTTTGACAGTCAACATGTTTAACAGCCATTAGAAGTATTGTGATTTAAAAACATATTCTGATCTTCCTAATTCTTCCCAGGACTCACACAACAAATGAATGCAGATTTGTTTGGTAAAACAGGTTAGATTCTTTTTTAGGTTTCATTATTTTTTTTCATGTAACTAATCCATAGTATGATGGTTCAACATGTATATATATGGTGTGATAATTGCAGAGGGAGAATAAACCCATGTATAAAACAACGCATCTTTCCCTATTTTGAAATACACTATTTATTATTGTTGATTGCAATCTCCCACCGGGCATGGGAATATCAGAACTTTAACCCTGACCAGCTTTATACCCACCTTCTCCCAAACTCCCTCTGCCTTCCCTGCCTCTGGTAAGCTCTATTCTGCCTTCTGAAGTAAATTCTTTATTTCAATGCCTCCAGATCAAGTCTCTAACAGACAGCTTGAAATGTCAGAACTGATTTGAATTTTATAGGTTAATGGGAAATGTTGAGGAAGGCATAATAAAACCTCCTATGATGGATATGGGAGGCAAGCTTCATTATTCACACTGAAGGAAAAACACGAATTCAAAGTAGTCCAGCAATAATTAATACCCCGGCAGTTTCCCTCACTTCAGAAGGCCATTCTGCCTTTGCTTCCTTTCATCCAGCATCAATCCAGGGGTTCTGACTACCAAAGACTGTGCACTTGATTATGTCACATGTGAGATGAGCAGAAATTGAAAAGTAAGAGGGACTTCAGGCCTTTCATTTTAGAAAAGGGGCTGCTGTCAGCTCTAGAGCTGTTGTATTAGAATGTCAGTTCACAGAACACTGTGGATGTCACTCAGGGGATTATGGGAGTCAGACGGTGGCCCTTAGGACAAAACACAATGCCTTAGCCTGAGCTGGGTGGTTAGCCTCCACTAACAACTGCAGCCTGCGTCCTACAGATGTCACCCCTTATCCTCCATGCACCAGTTGAGCAAAATAAGCTGCCTCTCTGAATACAATCTCTTCTGTCAAACCTCTACAAGAGGACGTCACCCCCATATCTGCTCCCCTTTTCTTGACTGGCTCTTGACAGATCTCTCATCTGTCATTCCTACCAAGAAGCATTGTGATCCACTTCCTCTTCGGACTGCACTAGACTCTCCAAGATTAACCAGCTCCGTGCTATTGCATGTTTACATTTATGCTGCTCTCTTCAAGGAAAGCTGCTTCTGGGTTATTTTCTTCACCATTATACTGCACCTTTTGGTCAGTGCCTGACCTACATTGGTTGTCATTAGTTATTCTTGGTGATTAAGACTTCATCAGTTTCCCTGGAAATCATCCAGAACTTCCGGTTCCAAGTTAGTACTGCACCTTCCCGGTAAAGTCTTCCTTTGGGAGTTATCTTAAAGAATGTCAAAGTTCTGAAGCTTGTCAAGTCCCTTAACAAAACAGAACTCTTCACTTTTTAATTTTCACCCTAATGTATTACTTCTGGAGAGAGTAGAAACTAAGCTGTCATCCAAGAATGCCAAGGACTGATGGCCACCGCTAGAAGCTATAGAGATGCCAGGAAGGCTGCTGTGGGTCTCAGAGGGCTCCTCTGAGCCTTGATTTCCAATTTCCACCCCACAGAACTGTGTTTGTAGTAATCTGTTCCTATAGAACTGCCATGTTGCTCAAAATCTAATCCTGTTCGCCTTCCAAACCTCCTCCACCCACAGAGCAGGAAGTACTTTCTTCATCCTTGATCTTAATCTTGATTCCGTTCTTATTCTCGTGATGTGCAACCAATCCATTGATATATTTCTCCCTCTCTGTCTCTCTGTCTCTCTCTCACACACACACACTCACACACATACACACACACACACACACACACACACACACACACACACACAAACATATTGGAGATTGAATACAAGACATCATCACACACTAGGCAGTCATTCTGCCCCTGCACCACTGAGTAGATTTTATTAATTATCCAGAAGTCAGACCACATCATTCCTCAAATGGCTTCCCTGCCAACACAGAAAGAGTCCTTGATTTCAAGGAGAATTTCTTTCTAAGAGCTGCACCCCCACACTGGTTTTACCTTAGCTCATCAATGCTTCCACTCCTGATGCACTGGAAACAACACCCTCTCTTGCTGAAGTTTGGTCACACCAGGTAGTTGCTCAACATCCTTCGTAAGATGCCCTCTATGCATAAATGACCTTTACTCCAGACCAGGCTATGACCCTCTCTTTCAGGTACACGGTTCCTCTTACTTATTGTTCACTAGACTTTCTTCCCACCAGAGGTTAGTAAAAACTCCTACACTCTTTACTTATTTTGATTTTTGTCCTTTGCACTCATGAACATTTACCTCTTGATATGCAATAGCCATCTCTCAGGATCGATGGAAAATGGCCCCTGGACATTCTGTGGAAACAAATCTTCATATGCTTAAGTCTTGAATATTAAATGATGGTATTTGCATATAACCTATACAATCTTCCCGTACACCATAAATCATCTCAACATTACTTATGCATTAAATGCTATGTGAATAGTTGCTATGCCATATGGTATAAAGAATAATAGCAAGCAAAAGTTTGCACATGTTTAATTCAGACTTAATTGATTTCCTTATTATTTTCTATCCATGGTCAGTCAAACCTGAAGATATACAGGGTCTCAATCTACAGAAGGACTACTGTGTGTTTGCATGTATTTGGTGCCTTGTTGCTCTTAAATGGAAGCCCCATGAGAATAGGCTCATCATTTTCTTTACATCCAGAACACATAGGGCACATATAAGGGTTCAATAAATATTTGTTGAATGAATGTATGAATGGGAGATCTAAGTATTCTGAAGTTTTCATTGCAAATAAATGTGAAAAATATAGTTCCAAATAAATGTCTAAAATTCTGCAATTTTAAAATAGCAAGTATACTCAATACTCCAGTAACTAATTTTCACTCCCAATAATCTTGAGTTGAACTTCTTTAGCAATTTAATACCTATTTACCTGAAATGAACAAGAGATTAAAAAGTAGAAGAGTCAGAAGCAGTAAGAGGACTTGTAGATATTTAAGGCTTCAGTGTTCACTATTGTGGTTCCTTGAATGAAAATGACCCCATAGGCTCATAGGGAGTGGCACTATTAAGGGGTGTGGCTTTGTTGAAGTAGGTGTGGCCTTCTTGGAGGAAGTGTGCCACTGGAGTGAGCTTTGAGGTTTCAAGTGCTCAAACCAGGCCCAGTGTCACTCTTTCTTCCTCCTGACTGTGGATCCAGATGTAGAATACTCAGCTGCCTCTCCAGCACCATGTCAGCCTACATGCTACCATGTTTCCCAGCATGATGACAATGAACACTATAAGTAAACAGGTCTAAGTGAAGATCACACGCTAGTTTGAGCCATCCATGCTAATTTTTGAAGAAGAAGAAGAAAGAAGAAGAAGAAGAAGAAGAAGAAGAAGAAGAAGAAGAAGAAGAAGAAGAAGAAGAAGAAGAAGAAGAAGAAGAAGAAGAAGAAGAAGAAGAAGAAGAAGAAGAAGGAAAAAGAAGGAAGAAGAAGAAGAAAGAAGAAGAAAGAAGAAGAATAAGCTATAATTTGTCAACGAGAATCTGGTAGATTTACATGATGCTCTAGACTAGTGCTTCTCAGGTTCTCACCATGGGAGTTGCCACCCCACTGAGGGTTGCATATCAGATATTTAAATTACAATTCCTAACAATAACAAATTACAGTTATGAAATATCAGCAAAATAATTTTAGTGTTGGAGGTTACCACATTAGGAACTGTATTAAAGGGTCGCAACATTAGGAGGGTTGAGAACTGCTCTAGATGAAATGGTGTTTCTTTGGTTAATGGTAAAAACACTTAATTGTATTATTAATGAGATGAGATAAAATTTAAAATCTCAAATACCTTATTGGATAAATATAACCATTGTAACAGATAATAGTGACATGGGAGGGAGAAGTCCTACAAGTGTCGTGATCCAGACCTTGGAAGGTATCGGGGGAAGGATGCTCTGAGTGACAATCCAAAGCTGGTGATCAGTTTAATTGATGTCCCAGAGAAGGCTAATGGGAAATGGAGGATTAACAGGGAAAACCAAATGTGTTTTATAAAGAAGATCCTGGCTTTTGGAGGAAAAAAATTCAACACAATTAAGAAAGAAATCCATGATCCTACAAATTTATTGATGTTTAAAATGGTATGTACTACTAAAGCAAGTACGTAACCTTGAACTCAATGCCCTGGTAGAGCCTGAGACATAGGATGGGGCATTTGAATGATGGGGCTCAAAGGCTATCACAAACTATAATTCTGTTTACCCTCCAACTGTTTTGTAGAATGTCCAAAATCCTTACTCTATAAAAACCAACACTACCAGTTAAACTAGAAAACTCATCTGTAATATAGAAGATTCCAATATAATGATTTTCCTTTAAAAAGGTAGCAATCCATTCTACTGTTGTCAAATGATATCTCATTGTGGCTTTGGTTTATTCACTGATGGCTATAAGTTCTGAAACTAGTCATGTGACTTGCTGACTGGCATTTGACTATTTTAAATCGGGCTGTGTACTTGAGTTATAAAAATGCTTCATATATTCTGTATACTATACCTTTAAGAGATGATTTTCCCCCATTCTGTGTCTTTTCACATTTTTATAGTGCTCTCTGATATACAATTGTGGTTTTGTTTGTTTTAATCTCAAAACCCATTTTATACTTTTCTTTTTCTGTTGCTTTTGATGTCCTTTCAGTTTTACATAGGAGACGGGAGAATCTAAGTCATTTGCAATGCCACAAGTACTTAATTTTCTTTTCCCCCCTTATATTATATCTTCTGCACCATTTTTGGAAGAAAAATAGCCCGAAGTGAGAATATATAATTCATAACATAGTAGGCTTCTAAAATGATATTACTTGTATCAAACTCAACTCAACATCAAACCCATGTTTCTTATTTAAGACAAAATAATCTTAGAGAGGATATGATTATGTGTTTAAACATGAAATATTATTTTACTAAATCCTTTTTGGGGGAAGGAAGTAAAAATATGGAATAATGGAGGCATATAGAGAAATCAAGAGCTTGGGCTTTCAAGACAGACTGCAAGGCTCTGAAGCCGCATTGTCTCATGGTAAGTGGAGGACCCTGGCCTGTTCTTCTAAGCATTTTAGTCCTCTAATATTTAAAATAAGAGTATCCAGGCCATCTGGTAGTTATTATGAGGATTAGGTGAGAGAATATTTTTATTTATTTATTTATTTATTTATTTATTTATTTATTTTGGTTTTTCGAGACAGGGTTTCTCTGTAGCTTTGAAGCCTATCCTGGAACTAACTCTTGTAGACCAGGCTGGTCTCGAACTCACAGAGATCCGCCTGCCTCTGCCTCCCGAGTGCTAAAACACCCCCGACATAGACACACAGGCCAGGTGCCTTCTAAGAAAAGCACAAACCCTTCTCATGTCCAGTTCCCTCTAGTGCTACCTCGCCAGGTTTTAGCTCCTCATCTTCACCCCAGAGAAAGATTTAGTAAAATTTCCCGAGAGAATCCCTTTCACCCTTAACCACCTGCTGGAACACAGATCATTCATGAGTCTGGAACTTCAATCTAGTTTCTACCAAACAGTTAACTGAAAAAGGAAAAGTGACCCAAGAGGTTATCAAATGAATACTTTATTAGAGTCATAACACTTATAAAATAAATTTATCAGATTTTAAGACCAACCAACACTTTCTCGTTTGTACAGCTAAGATATGTAAAGAGATTCTTAAACGCCATCATTTTTGTTCAAGTGCTTTGTCACGCAGCTCACCAATCTTGAATGCAATCAATCTACAGATCTAAGTATTCACAGTTAGTGGGCTTTGGGTTCGGGTCTTACTAATCTAGAAGCAATCCATTTACGAAAGGACCACAAGTACATCTGAATGAACTCATTTAAGTTAATACCAAACCAAGCATGGCCTGTTAACACCTTGCGGGGAGGGATAAAAATCTCAGCTAAATTCTAGTGTATTACATCTTAGTGATCCAAAGTACAATGTACAATGTATCTTTATGGCACATTTATGACTTCATAATATATAATTCATAATCCAGGTTTTTGGTGTGTGGTCTGGAGTTGGCAAATAATGAAGGAAGCAGGGCAATGTAGAAGAGATAAGAGATACGTGTAAGGCTGCGAGACGGATTCCTTCAAGCTACACATTGAAGTGTCTTTCTTTAGCTGTACCACCAAGCTAGCCCCAGTATGTTCTTCTTTTGGGAGAGTATTAGATAAACAGCATTTGGCCACTGGTTATGCGATTGAACATTATGCTGTTCATTCACGTTTTTTCTCTATGTTACAAGAAATCCAATACTCCAACTTCATGACACTCTCAGGTGATGGATGGGTCAATCCTCAAGTCCCCTTTTTCCAGTAGCAGCCCTGTTAAAGCAACGGGCAAGTAACTCGAATGAGACTATAGTGGGAATGGTAGCCTAGCTTTACTTTGTTCTCCATTGAAGCCATTTGTGGTGCATAGCTAAGCCCATGATGTCAATGGGCAGATTAGGATTTTTTTCTTTCTGTACTCTTCAGCCAGAGCTAGCTTTTGTGTTAGCTGCTGTTTTAAACTGACTTTGTCTGCCTGACACCAACATAAATACAACATAGATATCTGGGCTATTATCAAAGCATGTAAGAACCTATAGCTTTATGTTATAGTTAATAGTCTATTCAAATTTAACTCAGAAAGGAAATGCAAAAACCATCAGGAGTAAAAATTCAATTCTTTAGAGGGCTATTTGGAAAAGCTTTACACACATAAATATTTATATATTCATGCACAGGACAAATAACCACATTCTATGGCATAAATAAACCAAAGTAAGATATCAGCACAAGATACCAGTTCCAGTAGTGATTAACTGCCTCTGGGGATCTTGTCTTAAGCACTCTCATGTGAGATCTTCTGAGCTCTTAGGAAACCATTAGTTTGGAGTTTATTTCATACCTTATTTTTCTCTACACCCAAGGCTCTGCTGGGGTTTGCTTGAGAAGCTGTATGCCCTTTCAAGGGTAAGTATTCAACTAGTAACAAAAGGCAATGTGATTATTGCAAAATAAAAGAAAATATGTTATGTGGCTCATCTAATGAGGTTGATAAACTTTCATGATTAGTTCAATATATGGCAGTAGTTGATAGAATTATGGTCTGTGGACCAAATCCAGTCTTGCTCCCTTTTTGTAAATAAAGCTTTATTAGGATACACACATACTCATTTATTTACATAGTGTCTATAGCTGCTTTTATGTTACCATAGGACAGAACAATTGCCACAGAAACCATATGGCCTACATATGTGCTATCTGACCCCTTTATGAAAAATGTATATCATTCTCTGTTTTACATTAGATATAGAATTAAATGAGAAGCCTGCTTGGGATACATTGTTCTAGTTATTTACTGTTATTAAGGTCTGGGTGACTTAAGAAACAAAAGGAATACTATTGTTTTGTGAACAGTGTCTGCATATTTTAAGAATATGCAGGGGAAATGTACTTAGAAAGGGAAAGAGCGCTGGAAAATGAAAGGATATTTCTCCAGCATCGGAATAAAATGAAAACCCCACAAACATAACAAAGCACAGCTTTAACTTAGGTTCTCTCTGTACAAAATCAATGGTGCTTGGAAGGCTGGGACACACGGTACCCAGGTGAGCAGACAGATGAAGCGGACAGGTGAAACTAGCGCACAATCTCGGTTCCCAAGGAGTGTTACGGTCGCCATCTTCGCAAAGCCAGAACCAAACTGCAGCCATAACAAGCTGTCGTCATAAAGGTAAAAACCTAAGAAAAGGGAAGAATAACTGCTATCAGATTCACAGCATGGACTTCTAGAATACCCATCCCAAAGCGATCACTGAATGAACACTCACCAGCTGACCCAAAGATGCCCCGGTACAGAGGAATATTTCATTGTCTTCTATGTTCTGATGATTTTGTTTTATCTCCTCACAACCCCGAGCATCCATTTGCACACTACAGCTCTTAATTTTCAAATCTATAGTCAGTCTTACATCTAATATTTGCTCACATATTAGGCTCACTTGAGAAGTATTTATTTATTTTAAATTTATTTATGTTTATTTTGTGTGCATTGGTGTTTTGCCATGGGTGTCAGGTCCCCTAGAACTGGAGTTGCAGACAGTTGTGAGCTGCCATGTGGGTGCTGGGAATCGAAACTAGGTCCTCTGGAAGATCAGTCAGTGCTCTTAACTGTTGAGCCATCTCTCCAGGCACCGTATTAAAAAATTTAGTCTAAGTTATCTAACCATCCAGTAGTTTTACAGCTAAAAATATAGTCACTAGCAAACTCTGGGGAGACATCAAATCATTTCTGTGAGTTTTCAAACTCAGTGCACAGAACCCACTTTCTCACATGGGAGCCAGGCCTCACACAGAAGCCCTGCTCTGAGAGCTGCTTCCTTGGAGTCAGGAAGGTCTTCATTAAGACCAACTATGCATGCAGCATGGCACTTCGTGAAGATAAGCAAGCCGTCCACATTGTCCCCATGTAACACTTAGAGGCTTGTGGTGAAAAGAAGATTATAAGACAATACAATTCAGAATGAGAAACTCTCACTATCTCAGGTAGAGATTCTTAACCAGGAAGCTGTGGCTCGAGAAGGGGGGGGGGCAGATCCCACCACAGCAATTTGTTACAGTTTAATTAACCCTTCCCCTGCTGCCCATTTCTGTGATGAATTTCTAATGTAAGCCATGTCCCGTGCGTGAGAATAATTGCTTTGGGAGAAGCAATGATTAGCGAGAAGGAAATTCCCTCATTCTTAACTACACTGAGTGAAAAAGAAAAGGTAAGAGATTTAATCCAGTGTGCCGTATGAATGACTGGTCAATTTTAGCTGCTGAAAACTCAGGAGCTGCAGTTCTGGCTGGACCAGAGTGGGTGGGTAAAATGGAATATCACAAAAGACTGGAAGCATTGGTCCACACATGGAGACAGATTTCCAGAAGACGCATGTCTAGAAAAGAACTCTATAGAGAGCTCTAAAAGCTGAGCCCTTTAGGGGGCAAGGGCTAACGAGGAAAGACACTACGTTCACTGATGCACTCTAGGAATTATTAAATATCAATCAAGACATTTCATTTCCGAAAGGAATTTCATTTTGTGATAGTTTTAAAAATTATCCATGAAAATGAAAAAAAAAGCCCCATTTTCTTTGCATTATTTAATATAAGATGTCAAGTTCAGTACAATATATGAACGAAAGAGGAAAAATGTTTTTAAGTCACCATGGAAATCTTTCTTCTGTATCCCATCTATCATAGTTGCTGGTGAATTTGCCTTACCACTCACGGACACTGACCCCAATAATGAGAACTGAAACTTATTCATGTCAGTCCCAACCGCCCCCCACCAAAAAAAAAAAACCTTTCTACTTGGCAGGCTCACGGTAAATATGCAGCCAATAATCCCCGTTAAAAATGGGCACAAAGTAGAAAAGAGCAAAGCTAGAAACAAAACCTTGCAACAGTGCATCTTAACAAAGTCAGGTGCTATAGACTCAGTGTCACCTCAGGTAACATCAGCATCTTTGGGTGCAGTGGGGTCACACACAATAGAGGTGACGACAGCGCTTTGCTACAGGGTTGCTGAACAGATAAATAAATAGCGATTGCATATTTAGTATTTTTTTGTTTGCTTGTTTGTTTTTTTTTTTTTTTTTTGAGACAGGGTTTCTCTATATAGCTCTGGCTGTCCTGGAACCAGCTCTGTAGACCAAGCTGGCCTTCAAACTCATAGAGCTCCACCTGCTTCTACCCCCATGAGTGCTGGGATTAAAGGTGTGAGCCACCGCTGCCTGGCTTACGTCTTTAATTCCAGAGGCAACTATTAAAAGACCATTGCTGCCCGAGGAGCCTCCTGGGTGCTTGGCCTTGGGAGGACAGCACTTCCCTCAGGGAGCACTTACGGTGGCTGCCACGTTGACGTTGTACTGGCTGTCGTTCAGGAGCGGCTGCACCACCATGGTTGTGTTGCACTGCAGGTCATGCAGGGAGGTGGCCACTGCTTCTAGTAAAAAGGCTCCAAAGTAGAAGACAAACACGACGAAATGATAGACAAAATCCTGAAAGAGGCGAGAAGAGACATTTGTAGGTAAAAATTGTAAGATGTTTTCCTGTTTTTTTTTTTTTTTCTCCCAATGAAGATTTAGATAGGAAAGCTCAGAACATGTAATCCAATTGTTTTACGGATGTCTATTTTGATTCGTTTAGCAAAACCCAGGCTATTAGAATCTAAATAAACCCACCCCTAACTGTGGAGGGGTGCTGATTGTTAGCTGCTGGGAGAGGGAGGATAAGTTGAGCCTGCTCTGGTAGAAGACTAGAGATTCAAAAACATTTGGGTAGCACAAATTAGTCTTGAGGTCTGTTTTTTAAAAAAGGAGCTACAGAATGGTGGCCTGGGTGACAATAACCAAACATGCTCTGTGAGAAGCTCCAAATTCCCAAAGAACAAAAAAATACCACGGCCTATTTTGTTTGGTACAATAGTAAACTTTCTTATACATTGAGTTTAATAATCAAATACAATATCAGTTTAGATTAATATACAGAGATATCAATATCAACTAAAATAAGATTAAAGTGTCTTTAAATTACTTTAAAACTAAGGTAAATGCCATCTTTAAAGCTCAAGTATATATTTAAAGTTCAAGTCCTTTTATGAATTTCATATACTTAATAACTATTTTATTTTGAGTATTTTTTATTACAATTATAATTATATATAATCCTATATTCTGCAAGATATAGACTTAGTGATAGAATTCAATGGCATACAACCTTACATTTCATTAAAAACAAAGAATATATAGTCCTGAAAAAATTATTATTTTTAAGTTATTTTGTATATTACTGGTATTAGTGTGAAGCACAACCTTTTAAAATCCTGCTTTTTTGAGTTAACCTACTATCCACATCTTATTTTATATTTATAGCTGCCACATTTCAGTGACTTAGTTAGAACAGCATCCTATCCCTATAGTTATCTTTTATTATCTGCTTTGCAAACAGAATTTTGTTTTTCTTTTCACACAAAGGTTAGCTTTTGGGAGGAGGATCAGTCCCATGCTTATCTGCTTCCAAAGTCAACTTTCTCTCATCAAAAAGTTAAAATAACTGAATAATAGTAACCGACAAATAGAAATTACATAGTTATTGTGTGTATGTTCTAAAATATGCATAGATTATTAAATAGCGAAATTGAACTACTTATAAGTATTATCTCACAAAGTCACCTTTTAAATAGTGAGAACATTCAAAAGCCACTCAACAACTTTCCAGTACACATTGTCATTAGCCAAAGTCTATACTACAGAGCCTTTGGAGGTGTACATTCTTGGGATTCACGTTTCATATGGTAGTTCTACTGTGAGATTTTAGAGAGGATTTCATACCATATCCCATAGTAATGGTACTGATTTCCATTCCTACAAACAGTGTTTGAGAGTTCTCTTCAAAGTCTACTTTCCCCCCTCAAATGGAATACTTAAAATATTACTAACAAAATTACAAATGAGACTGTTGTACTGACTTTGTAAATATTCACTCAACAGTGCTGTTCATAGAATTGCTCTTAACATGCCTAGAATGTTCTGCTAGCTCAAATTTAGCCAGGGTGAGATGCATAAGGTATAATGTAAAAATGCTCTCAGTGAAACACATATCATTGCTCATTGACCCAGACACTTACTGATCACATATCTAAGCCATAACCAATGCTCAGACACATGTGGTCATTTGGTTACTCCATAAATGTTCACTGACAAAGGTCAATACCCAAACTGGAATGTCAGAACATTCGTGAGTTAAATGTATCAGATTGGTTATTAATTATTAATAGCCGTAAAAATTGAGGTCTATTAAAATTGATTATCAATCACTCATTTAATTTACTAAAGACTCTCAGAAATGTTTGTTTTATCTCAAAAGCCCAGGCTAGGGGCTGGGGAGACAGTTCAGTCAGTAAAGCACTTGCCATACAAACAGGAGGACCCGAATGCTAACCCTGACTCTTATGTTAAAAAGCCTGGAAAGATGGCATGCAATTATAATCTCAGCACTGGGGAGGTGGAGACAGAGCAGATCTCTGGGGCTTGGTGGACAGCTAGTCTAGATGAGTTCCAGATCTTAGTGAGGGATCCTGTCTCAAAAAGCATGGTGGATGACCCTCAAGAAGGAACAACACCCAAGACCCTATGGACATGCACATACACATGAACACACATACATAGCTATACATACACCCCTGGCACCTTTCACACAGAATAGCAAGGATTACATTGAGTGACTGGACTTGGCAACTGTTGGAAATTTACTACTTGTCTTTTGCATGACCCTATACTATCAGTTCCTATGACTGGACTTTGGTTCTTAGGGTACTTTGTTCTTGGGTTTCAATAGACTTGGGGCAAGTTTATGTGTCTGAGCCACTCCCTGGGTGGCTCTCAGGGAGTTGTAGTACATTTGGACTGAACCTAGTCACTGCGCCCAAAAGAGGATCTCAATGGGCAGGTTGTGCAACAAAGCTTCTCATGGACTTGGCCAATGCTGCAACACAAACGAGGCTTGTCTTATTTAGTTTACTTCGTTTGGCATTATCTAATACAAGTCTTTCTTCTTTCCTCCCCATAAAACACACACACATACACACACACACACACACACACCACAAAACAAAAGGAAAACCCCCAAAATAAAAACAAACAAACAAACAAAAAGCAAAAACCAAAAAAGCCAACCAACCATCACCAACAAAATCTCTTTTTCTAAATCCTTCTTAGAGCCTGTTACTTAGCAGCTTTGAGATCACTTCAGTCGTTTTAATGTTTTTACTTCTTGACCATCATGTAGTTTTAGCTAGGTTATTAACTACATGATGATTCTTTCGTTGCCTTGTCTACTGCAGAGATGTTTTGAAAGCCTCTCTCAGGCTTATCTATCTTTGCCACTAGAGAGCTACACGTTGACAGCTGGACACCCCGGTTGCCTTATTCTAATTCCTGGTAGACATGGGAGCCACATGAAATGTCTTCTATAGGGTCACTCATGGTTTGAACATTTGCACTGCACTGCGTGTTCTCAAATACTGGAAAGCAGTAGAACCATCTAGAGAACTTACTCAAGCGTAGACGAATAAGCTCCACCCCCCAGCTTTGGACTCAGCAGTCTGGAGAGGGTCAGCTGAGACTGTATATTCTGACAGGAGTCCAGGTAATGCTGCTGCCTTGGTTTGGGATTACCTTTTAAACACCACCCTTGACAGTTCTTCCTTAAGGTAGGCCCAGTCCTGTTCTGAGCCTTCTTCACATGCAGTTTCTCCTGACTAATCCAACCAGCCAGCATTCACATGCCCCAGTGCTCTGCCTTTTCACATTTTTTATCAGACAACCTCAACCTCAAACATCGCTTGGAATTTTCCTTTCAACCCACATGACCATTTTCAAACTTCTAATCTTGAGTCAGTTCTCCATTCTTTTGTTTAGGACTGAACATTCCCTAAATAGGAAGGAAGGAAGGAAGGAAGGAAGGAAGGAAGGAAGGAGGGAGGGAGGGAGGGAGGGAGGGAGGGAGGGAGGAGGGAAGGAAGGAAGGAAGGAAGGAAGGAAGAAAGGAATGAAGGAAGGAAGAAAGAGAGGGAGGGAAGAAAGAAAGAGGAAAGAAAAAAATCATAGTAACACCAATGACGAACTCTGGTTAAATGGCAGCATGGAGAAGGGAAGACAGCCATTAGAGCCTGAGCTTTATTACTTACTGATAGTGCACACCCTAACCCCAGCACCCAGGAGGATCACCAGTTTGGGCTATATTCTGCTCTAATTATATATATATATATATATATATATATATATATATATATATATGTTTAGCAATACTGTCTCAAAGGGGGAAAAGTAGTCTAGGATAAAATGGCATACACTATAGCTTAGGAAGTTTAAATTATTAAGTAATGTTCATAGCAAGGATCGTATTAAATGTATGTCCACGAGGCTTGTGAAAAATAAAGGCAGATTTATTCAATTGTATGAGATTTAAAAATCTTTCTTTTAAACAGTACCCTTCCTTAGCAAATTTACCTTAAAAAGTGAGGGGTATAAGTTTAGATTTTTTTCTTTAAAGTTAGACCAAAGTGGCATTACATTAAAGTCTCTCATTAATCTTACCCTGCCCCCGCCACAGCCACAGCTATTTCAAAATCAAAATCAAAATCAACTTCCCATCTGGGCAGGTGGTACATACCTGTGATCCTAACCACTTGGGAGGTAGAGGCAATAGCGAGTTCAATGGTAGTCAGGGCAACTAAGACCCCGCATGAAGGTAAAAGGTGTAACAGGGTTGGAAATGCAGCTTAGAGATGGAAAGTTTGCTTAGCATGCAAGAGGCCTGAGGGTCATTCTCCAGCACCACACAAGACAATTTTGGATTAAATGTTTTATTATACCAATCATAACCTAAATAGGAAGCCTTTGAAAACACTCCAAACATATCTGTATTACAAATGTGAATTGATCACAATTAATAAAAAAAAAATAGAAAAAGTCCTGGGGAAATGACTTAGCAGATTAAAGAGCTTGCCGGGTGAGCAAGAGAATCAGTGCTTAGATTCCCAAGATCCTACTTAGATGCCAGGTGGGTGTGGTGGTCCCACCCATCAGCACAGCTCCAGGAGGAGCTGGGGATTTCTAGAGCGGGCTGGGCACTAAGAGCTGTTCTTCAATCAGGGAACTCTGGTTTGAATGAGTCCCCACCTCAAAGAATAATGTGCAAGAGTTACTGAGGAGGACTCCTGACACCAACCTTGGGTTCATAGGTATAGGCACATATATGCACGTGTTCCCCACACATGTGTCCACATGCATGCATACCACATGCACAGACAATGTTTATGGAACAATGGAAAAAGTGTCAACATTAGTGTTCTACAACAAAGACTTGTAGAGAGCATATTATTTCCGAAATGTCCTCCTATGTCTCTCAGTCGGAGAATAGGGGTAGTATTAGATCATTCACAGGGGAAATTTTTTTAGTAGTTGATGTCTAATAATTCTGGAATGCAACAATTAGAACTTGTACCAATCTGAAGACAACTCCACGATGTTCATGACTCAAAAACTGTCCTGACCTGGGAGTGCACAGCAAGCGTGAATACCCATGTAAAGCTCGAGAGGTGATCAGAACATGGATCCATGCGAAGAAAGTCTTATACAACAAGGAAAAAAAATCTATTCTAAACCAAAACAACATTCAAGGAACTCGAAGGAGGCAGAAAGGAACTGGATCCTGGGAACAATGCCCACCAAGCAATGAGCCCCGTGCCATGGCAACCACAGTATCACATGCTGTGTTCAGCTAGTACATGGTGGACAATAGTAACTTGAAACTATGACATCTGAAATGTTCCAATGTTGAGAATTTTTGAGCAGTAAAGTTTGTGCAAATATTCCAGATTTTTTAAAATCTACATACTTGAGATGCTTTTGGTTCTAAGCACTTACCCAACCTGTACCTATTTCTTTTCCTTAAGGGACAAATGAACAAACAGCACAGGATGCTCTTCCCAGATGACCTATGGAACAAATCATCAAAGATTTCCTTTCTTTTTTCTTTTTTTTTGAGACATGGTCTAACTTTCTTATCCCAAAGTGACCTTGGATTTGAGTCCTTTCTGACTCATGCTATGGAGTGATGAATTATGGATTTGTACTACCAGGTCCAGCCTTTCAACACTTGGATACAGCGAAACAATTAAAGCACTTGGGAAAACCAATAACCTACAATGATTACTAATGGTCACTTTAGTATTGAAAACAGGATTTAATACAAGCAGCTGGGATCAGGGGAGGGCAGGATACAGTACAGAATCTGTCCATCAAGACCAGAAATGACATCCAGAAAGTATTGAAGCATTTAAAAGATACATGTACCAGTCAATTAGAAAGAATACTAGATGCTGCAGGATCCTAGCGATATTTCCAGACTGAACACTTCAGTTGCTAGGCAATCGGGAGATTCTAGAAGAAGGGTTTGGTGGTGTGAGATACTGCATTTAGGAAGAGCCAGCAGATGATGAAGGATCCTGAGGACCCATTACAGGCAGAGTGGGACAAACCTGCCTCATAACGTCTTTGAATCTAATACCTAATGTCCTGCATTTCCTTAGTAACTCAGAGATCAACCAATTCCTTGGCAAACCTTCTTATGGGAAAGGCAGGCACTCAGAAAGAGGAGATGAAACATTTATTTATATTCTAATTAGGGATCCAGGATTGTTATCACATGACTGAGTAACAAATACTGCAGTTAGCGGAAAGGTAGGAAGACACTATCTCAGTGACCTCCCAGAATCAGAACGTCCAAGTTCTAAATTACAAGACAAGCCTCAGTGTCTTTGAGAAATTAGAAAGATGGTTGATTGGTGATTATAAACCAGACACAAAGCTAAGCACAATGACACTCATTGTTTCCATTATTCTTTAATGGCATCTGGTAAGGTACTTATTACTACTGCTGTAAACATCTGTAATTATAGCTCTCCTTATGTTTTGAGAATAAAACATTTCCCTTTAACATTTATCCTAAAGCTGTTGGGGAAAAATACTATTTACTCAAAAAGAATATATAGTGATAAAAATATGGTCTTACTTAAGTTTCTAAATACCCAAGTATAAATTGGAACCTGTAGGGGGTTCCCTATGAGTGTCCCTAAAGCCCTGTCCACTGTAGATTGGAATCGTCCCCACTGGCCTTTTCCAATTTGTCCCAGAGAATGAAGGAAACCACAGGCATGGAAAAGAGTCCAAACCATAAATGAGAAAATACAGTCAGTCATTCGTAGTGAATGGTGCTTTATTTTAAACACTGAGCTTAATACTTTGTTATCAATTTATTTTTCAA
The DNA here is from genome assembly GCF_903992535.2 of Arvicola amphibius. Classification (NCBI taxonomy): domain Eukaryota; kingdom Metazoa; phylum Chordata; class Mammalia; order Rodentia; family Cricetidae; genus Arvicola; species Arvicola amphibius. Next base: position 16,368,080 of record NC_052055.2, on the reverse strand, counting down.
GACTCACTGTTTTAATTCATTTTGAAGAAGAACTGTTTATAAAATATTGTCTTTCAAAACATCGGGAAAACCAATATGGAGCTACTTGTTTTCTGAAAAGGTTGGACAATCCGCCCGTCCCCATGTCTGTCAGTCGGTAGTCTACTACTGCCCTCCGTGCCTATCAGTCTGCCCTCCACGGACACCAGGAATGTAAACAGTGCACAGGCATACATGCAGGTAACACTTGCATTCACATAAAATAAAATGAATAAATCTTAAAGAAAAAAAAAACTTGGAGCATTTACATTGTATTGTGTATTCTAAGTAACCTTCAAGTGACTTACACTTTATAGTACAATGTATATAGGTAATATGGAATTTTAAAATCTGCATATTTAATGAAATATATGTACTAATATATATATTATAACGTCCATGATGAGAATCTATAGAAGCTTGCACCCCAGGTTTGAGGGTATGTCATGCAATCAGTGCCTCTCTTATCAAGGTATGGCTAAACCCATTTAAATCTCTGAAGAAGAAATGAGTGGAAAATTTTAAGATGTTCCAAAGGCATCTATTCAATTAGAATGCAACTCATTTGTTGCATCATATAAAATCAGTTTTGAAAAAAAAATGACCTAAATCATAAAAGTAACAGTGTGAATTCTCAGTTGTACCAATGTGGAAATTTTACAAACTGAGGTCCCATCATCCACCAAAACCACACCTGGGCACCACAGTGATTCCCTCATGCTGACCTATTTTCTCTTCTATGCAGCAACGGAATGAGTAGATATTCAGGCATTTCTGAACAGAATGTGACATTTGTAAGTTTCTTACATTTTCTTGCAATAGACTTACAATAAAAATGTCTTACCAGGAAGTTCCAGTTGGCATCAATCTGAGTCACCATACCAGTGAGGAACAGGCCCAGGAAGAGAAGGGAAAAGAAGAAGGCTGTTACAGATACAAACATGACCCATCCTTGGAGTAGAGGTAGAGGAACGCTGGAGGAAGCAACCAAAATCCAGACCAGTCCCCCAAGCACCTGGAAGAAAAACAAAACCCAGAGAGTAGTAGCTTTGCCTCAGAGCACTTTTGTGCCACAGCTAAACATTTGCATCAACTTTGCTCTCACGCTTCTTACCCTAGGCTCCTGTGCTCATCTCTGCCACCCCATTTATCATTGTGTTCATACCATTACACAGATGCGTTCTTCCCTCAGGTGCAAGAGCAGCTCTAACCAGAGTTTGGGTTAACCTTGTACCTGGATTTTCATGCTGGATTCTCTTCCTCATCCAAGTGCTATATTGTCATCTCCACACACCTGCAGCATTCTCCAGCCATATACACACACCTGCACTGTTCTCCAGCCATATACACACACCTGCAGCATTCTCCAGCCATATACACACACCTGCAGCATTCTCCAACCATATACACACACCTGCAGCGTTCTCCAGCTATATACACACACCTGCAGTGTTTTCCAGCCATATACACACACCTGAAGCGTTCTCCAGCCATATACACACACCTGCGGCATTCTCCAGAGATACACACACACACCTGCAGCATTCCCCAGCCATTCTCAAACACCTGCAGTATCCTCCACCCATCTACACATACCTGCAGTGTTCTTTATACATTTCCCCACACCTGTGGTATCCTCCAGGTAGCCTCACACATCTGCAGCATTCTCCAGAGATATACACACTTCTGTAGTATTCTCCAGCCATGTACACACACCTGCAGTGTTCTTCATACATCTACCTACACCTGCGGTATTTTCCAGTTATTAACATACACCATCCAGTTATCTGGCTGCCTCTCTAACCAGCACCCTGTTAATGGGTTTTCATTTTAATCAATACCCTACACACTGCTTGGTCTTCATTTCCTCTCTTTCTGCTCTCATTGCTTATTGGAGAGTTCCTAAAAGAAGAACAGTTGTAACTTTCTAATTTCCCATGTGCAGTGCACATTGTTCTGTCTTCGTGACAGCCTATTGTACTTTGGACATCAGTTCCTACTTGTACAATCATAGCTGCAGATGTTGTTGAAGAGAGTAAGCAATAACAAGCCACCAGCAGTTACTATCTACCATGTTCTAGAAATCAAATTTGTACCTTAGATTTATGTCATAGATGATAGCTACCCAGACATACGACTGGGTGCTGGGAATAAAATCAAGCTGCACTAGCCGCTGCCATCACAGAACTCAGCCTATTCTAGGAGATGGGCAGCTAAGCAAGTGATGAAAATACTTCTGAACCGATGCCAGACTGGGGAAGAAACTGGGTTTTAAGCTTCCACAAAGTAAATGTTACAGAGCCAGATCTGAACAGCCAGGAAACTTATCATAAACCCCAGGACTGGAATAGGATGATGCAGAAAGAATCTAGGCAGGAGATGAGTCTGTGATGCTCAGGTAGGCGTCAGGATAGCACATAGCACAGGCAAGGAACACAGAGCAGCGGGATGTGAACACCTGAACTGAATGGTAATAATAGGCTGGAAGGTCTTGAGGACAGTCAAGGAGATTTCAGTTCATGCAAGGCAATGGCGGCCATGCTTATCTTGAGCAGGAAGTCGCATCTTCAAGACCTGCACTTTGAAGTTCTTCTGGCTAGAATGTGAGACTAGACTGGAGAGGGAAGGATGCAGGACTCAAGGCCACACGGGATGACAGCATAGCATAAATTATTATGAAGGTATGGAGAACAGAGAGGAGGTAGAACATGATGACTGTACTTGATCAGAGAGAAGACCTGACAGGCAAAGCAAGTAAGGGAATTCCCTAGGTTTCTGGTGCACGGAGCTAGGATGCCATGAGAGAACAAACACTGGAGGAGAAACAGGGCAAAGATAATCAGGTTTTTTTTTTTTTTATTTTTTGGTTTTTTGAGACAGGGTTTCCCTGTAGTTTCTAGAGCCTGTCCTGGAACTAGCTCTTGTAGACCAGGCTGGCCTTGAACTCAGAGATCTGCCTGCCTCTGCCTCCCGAGTGCTGGGATTAAAGGCGTGTGCCACCACTGCCCGGCTGATAATCAGTTTTCTCCATTTTACCATTAAAACAAGAAAAATGGCATGGCCTTTGCAAGACACAGTAGACCTTTATGAGATCTTATCAGTTCTTTTTATCCCATAAGCCCTCCACATTTTATATTACAGAAGAAAACTGCAGTTCAAAAACAAAGCTTGTTCATGTCTGAGTGGCTGCCATTGCTGGCTCAGAGTATCACTGGAGTCACTGCAGTGTGCTTGAGCCACTAACTCAGATCTAACTTGAATATATATATAAAATCTGCCAAGATCTACCTATTCACAGCTACCTGCTCCTGACCCCCTCCCTAGAAGGGACTTATTACCTATCGGACATATAGGGTAACTAAATGCCTTGGCTTTTTCTTTGTCTTCACTAACAGACTACACTACATCTTAGACCTCCATACCCAACTAATTTATTAATTCCATGGTAATTATTTTCTATCAGAGACTATGCTAGATTTGGCATCATAAAAAGTTTACTCACATCCTTGCTTCGAAAATGTCTCAGGCAGAGAGGACCATCCCCCTCGCCCTGCCCCAACACAGGATGTTTTCCTATTTGTTTAGTGAGTAAACAGACTACTGCTTATATGAGAGCTGTCTGAGCTGCCAACCTGGAAGGACCACAGTATGTGGCTTCATATGTACTTAGGTAATACCCAAATTGCTCAGTTGCAAAGGATAAAAACATTCAAATTTTAAGACAAAGGGCTCAGTCAGTATATTTTGATGTACTCTGAAAAAAATTCTATAAACATAATAAATTACCACTTGTGTAATGATAGTTCATGGTCCACTTAATAAGTTTATAGTTGTGGTATTGTATCTCAATTCCTATTACTTTCATATAAAAAATTAACAACCTCCAATGTTTTACACAATAAATTTAAGTAATGAATATTAATGAATGTTAATTTTTAACTGCTACTTTATCAGTGATCACGAGAGTTCAAAAGAATTTGTTCCTCAAAGATATTATCTCATCTCTTATATCATTTAATGACTATTTGAAGGCAGCAAGAATGTCTCTAATGCATCAACCTTTTGTTTCCCTGGGTCTTCCTTCTAGTAGCATTTCCTTATTTGTTACCCACAAATAATTTATATTACTTTAAATGCAGTTAATGAATTTTAAATTATTATTAAATTTCAATTCATGCAAGCACCATTTACTGAGCAGCTATGTGCAAGGGTAATGAAAAATAGGGAACTGGCTGTCATTCATTAGAACAGGCAAATTAAACAGACAAACACAGTTATATTGCTCAGGCATTGTGGTAAGGTAACATCTCTAAGTAATCCCTTGAATCAAAGTAGTATTTAGTAAACCTGAACTCAGATAGATGGGCCCCGAACCTACTGCTGGACAGTGAGCAAGGACATTCAAGCAAAGAAGCAAACAGGTGAGGTTGCAGCTCTCAGCGTTCTAACTGAGGGAGACATAGGCACCATTAAATCTGATTCAGAACAGAGTGTGGCAAGCGCTATAAAAAGAACTGAGCACAGTGAGTCCCATGGAGTGGGAGAGGGGAACAGCAGTGTAGCAGGAGGTACCCCGAAAGGTGGGCAGTAAGGCAGATTTGAAGTCAGGCTTGGGCAGGGAGCCTAACATGCACAAGAAAGAGTATGGGTGGACCGCTCTATCAAATTCAAAATTACAGCCTTTCCCACACCTCAAGCTTGGAAAAGGAAACTTGGTACTTACAGAAGAACTGATCTGATTGGCCTCATCTGTGGTGTGGGGGCGGCATGGCAACGGGAGGCAGAAGAGGGAATGAGTGCTAGCTAGTTCTTTCTTTCTCAATTAACCTCACCCACACACCAACTCTAGGCATCATGTTGTTTTTGTTCCGCTCCTGGGCTAGCTTTGAGTGACAGTGGATGAGGGCAATTCAGCTCTCGTTTAAGTGAATGAGTGGATGGCACAATTAAGCTCACCTTAAGTAGCCACATCAAGAGTATTAGCAATTGGCATCTACAAGACCCTGGATTCGATCCCCATTCTCACATACACACAAAGAACAGCTTGCTGCTGTAGGGTCACTCTGGGTTTGACTATTTCTTCCCTTCTTCACAATTTCCTTTCAGTGGAAGTTACCTTTCCTTCTAAGTGTCTCAACCTGGCCTCCACACTAATAAATGGGCTTCAGGTGAGACCGCATGCGCTTAGAATACTGGCTTCCAATTCCAGGCTTTAGTAAGCTTGGAACATTTCTCAAATAAGTGACAATCACTAGTGCCCCTGTCTAGCTTTTAGGGACAAACAGGAGAGCAGTGAACTCGTTAAAATCCGAGGGAGAACTGATAAAGTATCCTGGCAGCAACAAATGTGTATGCTGCAAAAGCAAGGAATTAAAAATGCGATGGTGCACTCACGTTCTCATTCTGGATCTGAGTTCACAATCTGACCTCTGTCTGCTGCTGCTCCCCAGTGTTTTGAAAAGCATGATCTTTGTGTGTGAAATGTGCTTCCACTTCACATTTCTGTAAGGAACTACATCAGAGCTCGCCTACCCAAGCTTCAAACTCCAACCAAAGGTTCCTCTACAGCCGGGTAACACAAAGGAGAAAGCCTTCTAGAAACATTCTTCAGCTTCCTTGTGGATGGCTGTCCTCACCTTTTTGGCTTCAGAGGTACACATGGGCTCAATTATGTTTTGAGGAGAAGTTATTAATTTGTTACCTGTTATGCTTTGAATGTGCAATGTTCTTCTGCAGGCTGTCTTGGGGGACTGGGAAATCTTTTAGGGGTGGGGTCTTGCTGGAAGGAGTTGGTCACTACAGGTCAGGCTTTGAGGATCACAGCCTAGTTCCCTTTCTGGCTTGAGCTCTTTTTCTACTACCTGCTTAGAAGAGATCTAAGGGGCCCGCTGTCCATATCTGTGGCATGAGCTCCACTATGCCTTCCCTGATACCATGAACTGTCCTCTCTGAAACTGTGAGCCAAATAAATTCCCCCTCCTTTCAGTTGAATTAGTGAGGTATTATAGTCTCACTGTTATGGAGAAGAAACTAATGCACTACTCATTTCTAAACCAACAGATACTTTTGTGGTTTAAAATGTTTGTCGATTACATTTGGCCTATGTAAGCTAGAAGGGTGTGGCTTGACTAGAGAACTCTTCCCATAAGAAATCCAAGGGGTGGATATTCACCTACAGATCACACCACCCTGCCTGCAGGCTCACAGTTGGAGTTGAAGCAGGTTTTCCCTAGGAACTGTCTGCTGGTTAAAATATGTAGACCTACAAGAAAACACCCTGGCAAGGATGCAACATTTGTGATTCTGGTTGTGTGGATTACAGACATCTCAACCCATTGCCTATTTGAAGGACTCTCCTATGCTCTCAAAAAAGTCATTTTAGCAAATATCTCTTTTCTTTTCAAAAGACACTGATTTCCTGACAAGTGGGTTTTTTTTTTATAAAAAGCACACGCTCTGACATTTTAGATAATAACTTTTCAACCTATTCAATACCTCCATTTTTGTAGACTATACCATTGTCTTAAGTAAACAGGCTAATTTCTAGTAATGTTGGAAAGAAGAATAGAGGACACCAATCTTAAGAGACAAATTACCAGGCCTATCCTCAGAGAAAACTACTTAATTATTTAGAATAATTTTCTGTGTTGTCTTGTTATTAACACAACTCACCATGTCAACTCTCCTCTGCAGGGAGACTGAACAAGTAGCAAGCTTGTGGGTGCCGAAGTAAGTCTCCTCGCAAGATTTACAGAGTCTGAATATGAAGGAGAAGGTAATACAGTGATGGAACTATTAGCCAACACATTGGCTTTTTATAGCCAAGTCTGTTCTAAGAATTTTGTTGTTTTTTTTTTATCAACTTCATCCTCACAGCCTGAGGAATATTATGAGCCCCCTTTTATAGGGAAGTTAGTTGAGGTGCAGGGCTCTCAGTAGCTTTGTCAAAGTCACACAGTTAACAAAGGCTTGATGTGGGATTTGGACTTGGCTCTGGGTTCCAGAGCATATGCTTTTACCAAAGTTTAGTGTTCATTCTAGACTTAGATTTCTATCAACTTTCCAAATGACTGCCTCAAGTCATGTAAAACTGGCTAAATGGTAACACAGGGAACATTCATCCGAAACTTCCGAACCCCTCACCTACTTGTTTTCTGTTTTAATGGGTGCTTATTTACTGGGTACCTGTTCAATGTTATAGTTATAAAAATGTTTAACATGTCTAGAATTTATTGCCTACATAAAGAGAGAATGTACAATCAACCCCATGCTATATATAATTTATATTCTGAAAGTTTTTTGTTTTGTTTTGTTTGTTAAACTGGACACATACTTGTTAGGAGATACAGTCTTTGACTGGTAGACACCTTAACCAGATAGACTATATGATGCAAGTTCCTTTACAATGTGGTTGTGCCCAGTGGTAGCCATACTAGAGACCCTGGGTCCCACCCACCTAAACTTGCTTTTTTTTTTTTTTCTGGAAATGCTCCTTTCCCAATCCCCTTTCTCTGCATCCCAGTCCACCATCTCATCCTCTAAACACAAAGAACTAGGTGCACTTGTCCATGCATCTATCTGCTTATCATACAACAAATTTCTGTATATCTGACCTGTGGAAGCATATCCTCCAGAAAGGCTTCCCTGGCTGGAAGCCATCTTCAGTGTTCCTGTGGTTACTGATGCATGTATTCTTTTGACCATTTACAACATCTAGATTGAAATCATAGACGCGCATGCCTATCACCCACTGGGCTGTGAAGTCAGAAATGGTAGCATTTCCTTAAATGGTTCTGAACACTGGGAACCCAGGGGACACTTTCTACATAAGGTATTCAGTTGTGTCCTGCTCGAAAGAAACAGAGACCAATCAGCGAACAATGTATAGTTCTAAAGAAAGTGCTGGAAGAGTAACTTCAGATCCCAGGAACGCATGACTGTCTAAAGTCATGTCCATTTCCTGGTACATGATGGATGTCAAAAATAGGTAAGGAGACTAGCAAGTAGAAGCATGTCCTCCTCAATTTTCTGGTGACTATAGTATGAGTACCACCTCCCATAAGATCTTTGGATGCTGGGAAAGAAGGTAATGGAAAAAGTGGTCATCTATTGCAAACATACCTCACCAGCACCAACTTTCAATCTTTTCTGCTCCCCAATTTTCCAGACACCCTAATAGGACTGAAGCAGCCACTGTAACTTTTGACCAGGCTAGCCCTTCAGCACCTGTCATCCTGATTGTGAACTGTGCTGTCATCCATCCAGATTGCTCCTGGATTAGCGTTGGTGCAGGTTGTGGGCTATAGATCACACTAATCTAGAGCAAGCAAGATTTGTTTTTGTTTTGTTTTGTTTGTTTGTTTTTTGTTGTTGTTGGTTTTTTCAATTAAGGAAAAAATAAATTCTGGAAAGACATATATAGACTTCATCCATGAACACAGTCTGTTAATTGCAAAATAGATTTTACTTTCTGCTCTGCATTTGACATGCATTTGTCAGTGCTACAAAATATTACCTTAACCTCATGTGACTCAGACTTCTATGTCGGTTTTTATTTTTTGTTTGTTTTTTTTTTTGTTTTTCGAGACAGGGTTTCTCTGTGGCTTTAGAGCCTGTCCTGGAACTAGCTCTTGTAGACCAGGCTGGTCTCGAACTCACAGAGATCCGCCTGCCTCTGCCTCCCGAGTGCTGGGATTAAAGGCGTGCGCCACCATCGCCCGGCCCTATGTCGGTTTTTAAATAGCTAATGCAAACCCTAAAATAGAAAGCAAACAGTGTAGGAGAGAAATGAACTCTGGCCTCTTTGCGTTTGTACTTATCAATTCCCTTGGTTTCTGAAATGTCCTTTCCATGTAGGTAACTCCCTACCATGTAGATTAAAAATGCCTGCTTGCCAATGTCCTGGTAGGGACTGGATAAACCACTACCTCCTTTCTTTCTTTCTTTTGACTGTTTTCCTTCTGAAAGTCCTCATCCTCATAAAGTATCAGACAGGGTCGCTATGAAAGGACTCAACCCTCTTCCATAAAACAGGGTAATGAGGAATTCAGATCAAACTGTGTAACTGGAAAAAATATTAACATTTGCAGTTGTAAAGAACATGTCTGCTCCCTAACTGCTTTTTTCCACTTGTCAGTTCTTCTAGAATATTCTTACACACTGTTTGTATTATAAGCCAATAGCATAGCACGTGCTGACTTCTGCATGTGTGTCGCACATAATACACTCACCTGCTACCAGTTCGACATCATGGTAGGGCCCTTTTAATTCAGTCCCATGCCAGCAAATATGTCAAGTCCACAGCTCCTACCACCAGGCACAGTTTTATACAGCAGCATAAACCAAATCTCCTCCCCTTGACCTTTCCCTTTGCAGCTCAAGGTCAATCCTTTCAGCAAGTTGGTTCAAAGTCTTTAAATTTTTAGTTCATATTTCTTAGAGGGCTGTGAGTCATGGAACATGAATGCTGAACAATGAACTCTGGCAGGGGCCCTGGCACATTTTCCCTTTCAAAAAGTTAAAGGCTCTTTTCCTGTGATTAGAGATTTTCAACACATAGGCACAGGGAGAGAAAAAAGTAGTACGCATAGGATAAAAACCCACCTTGAGAGGCAAACACATTGGTTGCTAGGTCTCCTAATCCACTTCAAACAGTGTCTCTTTGCAATCAAAATCTATTTTCTGGCCAAGGAAATAAAGATCTATATGCCTGAACATTTACACAGGAGTCATGTTATACTCAGACATTGGCTGGAAATAGTTGGACATACCTCCCAGAGTCCTCTGCGTGACTACTGCATTTGCCTCCGCCCCTTCCCCTCCCATCAGCCTCACCTAGTGCTTATCTCAGATACATCTTATACTTCAGCCTCGCCCAGTATCACTTAAGAGAGCATCCAAGTTCATATATTAGTCGACCAGCTAAGCCTTGGGTTTTTCTCCTTTCTCTATGCTTCTTTACCTCGGTTTTATTCCAGAGTCTCATCACATCTTATCTAAACTACAGTAATAGTAAGACACCCATCCACACACATACGGTGATCTGGCTTTTTAATCTTAATCTTTGTGTTTTACAAACAAATTTCATTAAAGATTTCTAAGACACAAGTCTGACCACATTTAACCCTGTTCTCAGCAGTACTCCTTGGAGAATATATTCAAAGCCTGACCTATTTGTCAGCAAACCTCAGCTTCCATTTTTGCCAGCAGCAGCATCTTCCTTTTCCTTTTCCCATCTTCTTATTAGTCATGCCAAACGCTAACAATTGCTAGCGTTCTCTTCTTCTTCTAAATCTCTGAGGTTTGCGTATGCCCTCCTTTCTATCTGGGATTTTGTTTCACCATTTCAGGCTAACCTCAAATGTTACTACCCCACTAAAGCTCCCTGTCCTATCTCTCCAGTAGTCAAATGTTCTCTTTCTCAGAGTATTTTCATAAGCCTACCTCAGCATTTCTCAAAACTGCAAATAATATTTGGCTTTTATCTCCTGCCACACTTTTTTTTTCTTTTGAAACAAGTTTTTCATGAAGTATCTGCTGGTTGTCCTGGAACTCCCTGCGTAAACCAACCAGCCTCAGATTTACAGAGCTCCATCTGCTTCTGCTTCCTGAAGGTGGAAATGAAAGGCATGGAGCAGCATGCTACACAACGTCTTTTAAGGGCAAACACTATATTTTAATCAACAGATAACAAGGGCACAGAGAGAAGGCCCAATAAACAGTATGTTCTTTAATATGTTATGTTAAATAAAGGAAAATAACTCTGGTGCTAAAGCACTACAGTTATTTAGAAAACAAGTTCTAGAATTCCTCTCAAAAGGAAAAATCTAAACAAATAATTTGAAGGTGTTTTCTTAAATACCCAAGCTGTGTGAGTCACTGAATAAATCAGTTACTGTTTTCCACAATAAACAGTATTATGCTTGATTCTTCTTACACATTTTATAAAATAATTTAATTGAGAACAGGATCCTAAGTATTTTGTGTAGTTCAAGAGTAAAGACACTCTGATATTATTACAGCTAGGCCTGGACAGAAAATGCTTCGGTTTTCTTCCCCAAATAGAAGTAACACAGACACACTCATGCACGCACGCGCACACACACACATCTATCTATCTATCATCTATCTATCTATCTATCTATCTATCTATCTATTTACCAACCACCCACCTGTCTGACCATCTGCCCATCCATCCATCCATCCATCCATCCATCCATCCATCCATCCATCCTGTTAACTAGATTATAGGGGCTTTCAGGTAAGGAGGCATCTAATCAGTTTTGTACACAGTATGCAGCCAGTATATAGTCATTCCAGAAACACTGAGAGGATTTGCAAATGGTTACATCTCATTCATGAGAGCAAGTGTGGGCATTGCATGACACTGTGCTAGTGTGGACAGCCTTGGGTGTTAGACCTCAGTGTTCCTGTTTTCCCATCATTTGAGACAGGGTCTGTTTTGTTGTTGTTCACTGCTGCCTAGGCGAGGCTCTCTGGCCCATGAGGTTCTAGGGATTCTGCTGTCTCTGCGTCCTATCTCACACATAAACTAGCACAGAAGGCAGATTTTCCCAGAGTTCTGGTAATTTGAAGACAGGTTCCTCCAATTTTGCAACGTCTTTTACTCATTGATCCTTTGCCCTGACCCCTGAAAATGATAATTTTCGGTGTTAAGAATTTATGCCTGAGCTAACAACTTTGTATGAAACTCATACAGATGTTTGGTAAAGAGACATTGGGTTAGGATAGCTTGGGCCAAACCCAAAGATCTGGCAAGTTAGGAAACCAGTAGTAGAATATACCTATCACAAAAAGCATATCATGGATACAAAGTTGGAACAGTTCTTGCTTATGAAACAGATGTTGTAAGCTGTCTGACTTGGTTCTGGTGGCAGGCACTATTTTCAGAGAGTCCTGAGTGCAGTACAGTACCAGAGACTGGGATTAAATTCCTTGAGCAAAGTTAGTACGAAAACTGAATCCCAAGACTACTGTCTCATTAGCTGGGTCTCCTACTGATAGATGAAAACATTCTCACTGAGCGCAGTTTGCACAGCATCGGAGAGCAATGTGACACAAAAGGAAGAAATCTTGGAGGCAATTGGATTTTGACGGAAGGTCGAAATTAAAAAGGAGTTTAGAGGCACCCAGAAACATCATCAGAAGCTAAAATAATTGGTTCCAGGCTGGAGTTCAATTAGTGTTTGAGACTGTGCCTAGAGAATCCTCACAATTAATTTACAGAGAGCATAATTTCTAAAGAGGAGCCATGGGAGCCTGTGACTTAGAAATAAAAAAGTCTCAGGGCAATTGTGAAACTTAGGGATAAATCTGCTCCGAATGATTGACTTAGCTCTTGTCTGTACATCACCGGGAGTGGGCATTCTAGATAAAAGACCACCAAGGCTGACTGTTGACTGCTTTCTTAATCTTATGATCCAGTATCACTAAGCATTCCAGAAAGATGGGGGCCAAGAAGGAACTGTTGGTTCGCCTCAAAGTGGCTTTTCATATCCCTGAGGTCACTGGTTTCATTGGTACATTTTGATCCTCCCCCTGGGGAGAGGTAACAGGAGTTTTGGGGAAGAGGTAAATGATACTGTCGAGTTCAACTTGGAAGGATGTTTGGGTATAAAAACTAAAATGTGGGCCTAGAAAGGTTGCCCACTCTAAGTAAAGCCTTTGTACTTTAATCCTGAAGAGCCCAACTTCAACCCCCAGGACTCCCTGAAGAAAAGCTGCCAATGGTGAAGCATGATCTCGGTGCTAGACAGGCAGAGACAGGCTAATCCCTGGCCAGCCAGACTGTTCTACCCTGCAAGTTACAGGCCAGTATGAGATCCTGCTCAGCCTGATCCCCATGCCTAAAACAGAGTTGACAGGATGGTGAGACGGCTTGGGACGACAGTGCCTAGCCTCAAGCCTGTGAATCTGAGGCTGACCCCTGGGAACTACGTGGTGGAAGGAGAGAACCAACTCCTAGAAGTTCTCCTCTGACCTCCATTCAGGCCTTGTGGGAAGAGCATGCCCTCCCCTTCCTTCGACATACTATATATATATATATATATATATATATATATATATATATATATATATATAAAATCTTCATATATTTATATGAAAAGATGGGCAGCTCCTGAGCAATGACACCCAATGACACCCAAGGTTATCCTCTGGCCTCCATAGGCACTTGAACATACAGACATAAGCCTTCACACACACATACCCCCACACAAACTGAACATGTGCACACACACACACACACACGCATACGCACATGCATGTACACACACATGCATGCACACACATGTAAAAGTGCAAGTCCAAATGGCTCTGGGAAGAGACTCTTCTATTTTGATAAGAATCTGAGCATGTTTCAGGGTTAGGTAAGTTGCCAGAGGAGCGGAAGTTTGAGAAAGTAGGAAGCAGGACACCTTTGTGTAGTGGAAGTGTGGAGGATACTTCCCCGTACTTGCAGGATGTAATCATCCTATCCATCCTAACAAACCAAAACATTCACGTTTGTGAGGAAACGTCTCTGAATTGCTCTTTTCTACAGAGCCTGGTCCAAAAGCTCTATCAGTGGGCTGCAGTTATTCTGTGTATTCGGATCTCTAGGGAGCCTTCGGGAGAAATTAGCTGACTCTGGGTGCACCCCTAGAGATTCTGGTTTAATTAGTCTGGGCTGGCAACCACACTTTTCAAAGCTTCCAAGTCATTAAGTACAGCAAGGGTTGAGAACTAACTACTGCGGTAGATAGGAAAAGGAGATAGGGACCTGGGCGAGGGGAGTTCAAGAAGTCACCTCTTTGGTTTGTTCACCTTCAGAAGTAGAGTGTTCCGTAAAGTTTGGCACATCCACAGGTGGGCCCTGAGTGCCATTTGATTGGGTAACACGCGGGTAAGACTTCTACCCATACGTTTCCTTATGTGTGTGTGTGTTCCATATATGTATGCACATATCTATCTACAAATTATATTGTATAAATATAGTTGAGTAATATAGTTAGAAACATAACCAACATATCAAATTTGAGATTAAATGTATAGGACTGCTGCGGATGGCGCTAACGTCAATCGGTCGTTTTATGAGGAGCTTCTGTAAATTTCAGGTAAGTAGGAAGTAGGTGAAAACGTGGGAAAAACCCGTGAAAAAGGAAGCAAGCATGTGGGACTTGAATATGGCAGGAAAGGAGCCCGGAATTTGTGAACTCTTTCTCCAAAGCTTCCTGTTTTAAAGGTTGTATGCCCCCGACAGCCAGGAGGCTGGTCCAAAGTCATCTCCTCCCTGTTCCTCTCATATGGATGCCTGAGAAAGATCTCAGTCTCCTTCCTATGACCTGAACCCACGCTAGGGGGGCTTCTAGCCTCAGCCACTACCTGAGGACAGGGGCCACAGCCTGTGACTCACTCCCTTGGGTCTCCGCGTTCAGATTCCAATCTGAGCCAAACCTAAGGTGGCTTGGCTACCTAAGCATAATGGGGCAGAGAACCAATGCTCACAAGGTTTTCGGCTCCGCAGCACAAAAGGGAAGCCAGAGTGACCCAGATCCAGGTTACGCAAACGCACAGGAGAGGACCAGTGACATGAAAACCCTAAACGGAGCAAACAAAAGCAGCCTGCAGGAAAGGTCCCACCTTGCTAACACTTCTTTCTATTTGACATTCTCCGGGCGTGATGCAACCTCTGTTGCCCAATTTATATTTACACATTCCCCACTTGTCCACAAAGAGCTTCAAAAGCTCCCAACGCCACAGCATTCCTTTCCTAAGTTCAAGTGTCTAGTTCAACAAGGTGGCAGGGCAGGCCCGTGACATCAACTTTTCCAGGGCCAAGCAAAGTGTTCTGAGAAGGTTTGGAATTCTCAGGTAAACCTAAAAAGGACAAGGTGCAAAGGCAAGAGCCTTGCTGACAGCCTCGCTTCCACTTAGCCCCACCGTTCTCACGCCCACTTGATTACACACCGCCAACTGCACCTACAATCTCACCTTTCACCCTGCCCTGCTCTTCCCCAATCCAAAGGGCATGAACGATGGCAAGGGTGAGTGGGGTGAAAACCATACCCAGGCTTCAGCCTCCTCCTCCTCCTCCTCCTTTTCCTGGAGCCTCCCGCCCAGGCTTTCCACATCTTAGCAGCTTCCTGGCCACCCAGTCCTTGGTACACCTTTGCACCACCCAACAAAATGGCAGGTTAACGACAGGAGGGGCCGAGGGCGCTGGATCCTCCTCTAGCCAAGCATAAACCCTGTCCAAAGCCGAGTCCCCAAGCCACCTCCAAGCGCTAACACCCTTCTCCTGCCCAAGTGCCTAATCTTGGGCCCTTCGCCTGCTCGCTTTCTAGGGGACATTTCCATTCCAGGCCGGCGAGCAGGTGTCCGCGTAACAGGTGCCAGGCGAGAGGCCGCGGCACAGCGTGGAAAGGACCCCCGAGACCGTCCGCAGGAAAAGGTCACTTCTAGAGGAAGAAGCCTGAAGGAGGACACCGAGGGCCAGACCGGGCTGGGGGCAAAGATGCTGCTGCCTGTCCCTGTTCCTGGGGCTCGATCGTCGCCTATGCTGCCCCACTTACAATCTCCAGGCAGACGAAAGCTCCCGAGTAGGTCCGCAGGATGTCGGGGCCAGTGGGCAGGGTGATCCGGGGCGCCGGGAAGGACACAGCGGGGTTCGGGGGCGGCGGGACCGCTCCGCCGGCCGACATGCTGCCGCTGCTACGTCTCCGCGTACAGCCGCCACCGCCTCCCGCGTCCCGCCTCCGCCTCCCGGGCTTGGCCGCCGCCGCCGCCGCCGCCGATCCGGTTCGCGGGGTCCGGGCGTGCCACTCGCGGAGAGGGCGTGGCCACGGGCCCTCCGCCGGCAGAGCTCCTCCCCGTCACGTGGGCACAGGTGAGCGCGCCTCCGCCCTGGTGCCCACAAGGGTCACCCGTACAGGTGCGGTGCGCTGCAGCCCCAAAGCCCGCTCCGCAGCTCTCCCGGGCTCTTCGGATCACCTGCCGCCCATGCGCCAAAGGGGTCCCGCCTGCCCATCCCACCCCACTCTCACAGCCCGTCCTCGCCCACTTTCCCCATCTGGGCAGGAACAGAAGCTGTGACTCAGAAGGCAAACTCCAGGCACACCTGGAAAGTGGGGTGCGTCTTTTAAAGGGGACGCTAATGAGATTTTAAATATGCCACCAGGGTTGTGTGGTGTGTTGGAGTCGGTGGCTGGCAGTGGGTAGCCGCAGGGCTACTTCGAGTCTTTCCTGCTCTGTTCAGGGAAATCCCTATGAGGATATCCGTCAATGATGGACAGAAAAGTTCAGTGCACAGGAAGCGTTCTTGAAACTGTAGCTGATAGGACGGCAGCCACGTTTCCAATTTTGAGATCTATATCATTGCTGTCTACATACGATGTTACCCGCATTACATTTCCCCACAAACACTTTTCATTTCACCCTCAGACACATACTCTTTACCACCGCCTTCTTACCTTTAGCAGATACTTAAAAAAAAAAAAAACAACAAAAACCAGGATGATATGTATGAGTCCCCTGCCTCGGTTTACCTCCTTGCATCCCCCCTATATTTTTGGTTTCAGTGTCAACGTTCTGTAAGTGGAACAAACGAAGGGACATTTCTCAAAGATCGTCTAAAGATAAGTTACATACATCAGCACACAGGTAGATCAAGTGGAAAAAAGCAATAGCTAACGCGGGCGTGTCAGCACCTGCCTGGATTAGCAGCACTTCGTAGGCCGAGGCTAGAGATTGCCCTGAATTTGAAGCCAACATAACCAGTAGTAGGACATCTAGGAATACTTAGGAAGACCCTGTCAAGCAACAAAAACAAAAAATCAAATATTTGTGTACACAGATGTAGATATATGTATAATAGATATAAGTATGTTATGTCTATGTATAAAATGTATAATAGACATATGTACATATATACACATATATGTCTATGTATAATAGACATGTACACACACACATACCCATTTCAGACATTCTCCAAATTGAGTCTTGTTCTGCTCTATCAAGTATAGCTCTTGAGCTGCTTGTTGCTCCCTGCATGGATTGTCAACAAGTTTTACCTTAAGTCTTTATTATTTTAATGAACGAAACTCATAGGTGTGGTGGTGACTCCAGAGTAAAAGCCACATAGGAGGGTGTGGATGAAACCTTTTGCACTTAACTCCTGTCGCCCACACCTGTTAGTCACTGCTCTCTGGCATTTTGTGTGTGCGGTTTGTCTAATAGCAAACCTCAAGTTTTCTTCATTGATCTGTTTGACAAAAACATTTCTGTGCCCAGACCCTGATTGGCAAGAAATGTTTATTTGCTGCCTAAGTAGCATTTGGAGGAGGATCAAATGTGAGGCCTCTTCAGAGAATTCCTTATGGAAATGCTCAGTAACTACACACAAGATGCCCAAAGTATCATGGTGAGCAGACTTGAAGTGTCCAGACCCATGCGTGATTTAAAGCCTCAAGTGTGTATATTTTAAAGTTATTGACGAAAGGAAACCTTGCAACCACATCCTTTCCAGCCATACTGTTCTTCCCTGCCCGTACCTACTTTGGTTTGCAGTATGGGGAGCAGAATGAAGGAAGTTGCTGTGCACCTTTCTTCTACTATAGCATATATGCTCAAAAATGAATGCTTTTCTGGAATAGGCTCCTCGTGATTGCTATCTATACCAGTTTCTTCTTCTTCAAGATGACAATACCTCTGGTACCCTCCTCCCCACACTCCCAGTTCTTTCTCATAAAATTGACCCTGATTTCTTAATAGTGCCACCTTTCTCATCCATTTCTGTGGCCCCCAGCATACTGAACACCCCTTCTTTGACCATTAATGTTTATTTCCTCATCCTCTTCCTCCTCCTCCTTCTCCTCCTCTTCCTCCTTCTCTTCCTCCTCCTCCTCCTCCTCTTCCTCCTCCTCCTCCTCCTCCTCCTCCTCCTTCTCTTCCTTCTTCTCGTCTTCCTCCTCCTTCTCCTCCTCTTCCTTTTTCTCTTCCTCCTCCTCCTACTCCTTCTCTTCCTTCTCTTCCTCGTCTTCCTCCTCATCCTCCTCATCCTCCTTCTTGCCCTCCTCCTCCTCCTCGCCCTTCACCTCATCCTCCTCCTTGCCCTCCTCCTCATCCTTTTTTTAAATTATTGTTTGCTGTTATGTTATGTTGAATCTGTGACCATGCCCATGCTAGGCAGGTACATCTCCACTAATTTAGCCACTAATCCTCTTTTAATTATTTTGTGGCTGAGTCTTGCTTAAATTGCCCACGCTGGCCTCAAACCTTATATTGCTGCCTCAGCCGCTTGAACAGCTGGAATAATAGGGATGCTCTTCTCTGCCTCACTCGTGCTCACACTGGCGACTCCTGCCAGTTCTGCTTCCCAACTTGCTGTTGTCGTTATATAGAACAATTACATCTGGAGTCATTTTACTACAGGGCATTTGTGAGCTCTACACTGTTCAATAGACTCTTATTTATTTATTTATTTATTTATTTATTTATTTATTTATTATTTGCTTGTTTTTTGAGACAGGGTTTCTCTGTGGCTTTGGAGCCTGTCCTGGAACTAGCTCTTGTAGACCAGGCTGGTCTCGAACTCGCAGAGATCCGCCTGCCTCTGCCTCCCGAGTGCTGGGATTAAAGGCTCAATAGACTCTTTTATCCATCTATTTCTCCTTTATTGCCAATTCGTTGGTCTTTAGCTGTTTATCCTGCCCTTATTCTCTGATTTACCCATTCTGGCATTCTTGGTTCCTCTATCCACCTGATGTCTTTGGGAGGGATTTGATAGAACATGCATTAGTTATACACACTGCTCTCTGTCTTGTCTTTTTCTTTTATCTTTCTTGTTCCACATTTCATCCTGCGTTCAGCTCAACATCTCCATCTGCCCTCTCTGATGTTATCTTCACTCTTCCTTGAGTTCCTAAAAGGGCATTGGCGCCATGGCTACTTGTGGCAGCTAGGCTTCACTGGGCCTTATGAATTTCTCTCCATCACCCCACTTCTCTTGATTATTATTCCCTAACTTCCAGCTTCTTTCCTGGTCTAGTCCTCTTGCCAAGAACATGTAACAGTGTTGAGTGAAGGAAAACAATTCAAGACCATTCAAATCTTTCTGACTTCTCTTATTTTACAAGCACGTAGACATCTAGAGCATCGGAAACCACTGCGGTCGATCCAGTTATCCAGGACAAACACCTGGGTATTTCTCTTCACAGTTTCTTCTCGGGCCATGGCTTCATTCAGCTACCAGATCTGGGTTTTATTCCTGTGATATATCAATGTCTCCTCATTCTCAGTGTCTTTCTCTACCTCATAGGACACTATTCCTTCTCACAGTGAACACATTGCCCTTCTTCACTTTCTCACTTGTGAACTATAGTCTGCCATCCAAACGATTTCTAAACACAAAACTGACCGTAGTCAATCCTCTACATATAACCACTCTAGAATCCCCTGCTGTTGTCTGGGTCAATTACAAATGCCACGGAATGCAGGTATTTCTGTGACACAGCTTCTGATGGACATTCTCAGCTCCCAGCTCCATAGACCCACTTACAACTGCAGTAACTGCCCTGTCCCCAGCCTCCCTGCACATTCTTCCTTCTAACAGAGCATCCTTATGTCCTATAAAAACTCGTCCCTAGAAGACCCCTTGGGATCACAGGGACAGCACTTTCCCGTGGCTTTCCCCTGTCCAGGGTTTCATGTGTGTTCGTTCCCCTGTTGGGCTTAGTCTTAGAGCGCTTACCTTGCTGAGCTAAGGTAGGGTTCACTGTCTCCAGTCTCTTTGCTAGAGTTGTGTAACAGGATATTAATTTCAAAAGTTCAGTGGGGACATCAGGAAATGATGAGTATCAGGTGTCAAGGTGATCTGTGTATCAGACCGTCCGGAAGTTCAAAGTGGGGGTGACAGCAACCTTGAGCTACTCACTTCTGTTAAGAATATTTAAATATCAGGAAGAAGAGGGTGTGAGAAGAGGCCTGTTTGGGGGAGAAGTGGAAGATACTTGCGATCTTTCTCTTCAGAGCTCTCTGTCTAATTACAGGAAGTTGTTAACCTTTCGTCATATTGCATAACGCAAGTTCAAGTGCAGTCACCCCACCTAGTGAACTAACTCCGCATTGAAATCTTTCTGCTTCAAAGCCATCACTTTCTCTCTCTTCCTGTTTCTTTTCATATGCGAATTTGAAGCCCATCTCAGTTTTTCAATTCCCTCTTTACGTTTCCTTCGGAAATCAATCCTTTCTAATTTCCCCTTCTCTTTTCTGACGTTCCAGTTTCTACTTTCTACTCAGTCTTCTGCATAAATGTTCTCCTGTAATTCCGAATTTCACTTATGACAGAAGCCGGCAATGTCTGATTCCTCCTCTAAACAGGAGAAGCAACATTTGCTGTGCCGAATAACAGGAAACAGCTAAAATCCAAGTGAAAAATGTGTGGAATTGTGGATTTTAGGCTTCGGACATCGCGCAGTTCAGAACTGTGACTAGACGGGAAAGTAATGATGACAGGTGCAGCGTTGAGCTGAGGTCGGAGAATGTTCAGAGCGCAGGAGGAAACTTTTCTTGGTAAAGACCTGCAGTCTCCTTGAGTTTAAGTGAAAGAAGCTTGGAATTTAAGAAAATAACTGGGCTAGACTTCATGGGATACTAAAAATAAAAGATGTATACCAGCCAAAACTTATGAATGACCAGAGGGGTACCTGAAGTCTTCATAGGAGTACATATTAATCATATTCACACATGAAGGTAAGCTATCTCCCTAAAGCCAGGGCAGGAACACCTCAAAGGAGCAACGGTTCATACAGGGCCAAGAATCGTTCACATTTCTATGTTTTGTAGTGGGCAAACTCCCAATAAATGGACTACTAAGGAAGAGTAATTAGAGTTTTGCTTCAGAAATAAGGCAAAGTCTATGTTGGATATACGTCTGCCGTAGTCCAACGTGGCAAAGATTTTCATTAATCTTTCTTCTTTTCTTTTTATGAGAGAGGGTCTTCTAGCTCAGATTAGCCTTGAACTCATGATATGATCCTCTTACATCAGTTTCCCAAGTGCTGGGATTATAAAGACGAGCCAACACATCTGGCATAAATTCTTTTAAAAATACCTGGAAAGGAATACCTTACTCAAATGTGATACAAAACAATTCTTAGGAATTTTATAGGAATACAAAAATACCCAGCAAACAGCAAGATAAAGCTTACAATGTCCGGTATTCAGCTAAAACTTTCCAGGCATATGAAGAAGCAGGAATAATTAAATATAATGAGGGTATAATTAACCATCATATACAGGTCAAAAATCAGCATAGATGATTTTTCTCAGTGGGAAGACCATTAGGATAGTTATTATATATGGATGTCATAGGTTAAAAAAAAAGAAAAATGGAACACATCAAATAGAAAGGTTTAACCTAATGAAGATGGTAGCTGGACAAAGACTATTCTGCAGAGGATTAACAACAGGCAGAAGACGAGATAATTTTACATGAAGATGAGAAGCAGAAACTAATATTGTATACATAATAAGTGACTGAAAAAAATGATCAGCATTTCCGTGAAAGACATAGTTGAAATGTTTTAATGTACTTGTAATCAGGGTCTCCAAAGAAGATGGGATAAGAAGCAGAGTAGTTAAAGAAACAATAGCTGAAAGATACCCAATTTTTAAAGAATTTACACTCACAGTTCTTACAAACTCAACAGACTGGAGGAGTTGGAAACATGAAGACATATAAACCAAGTCACATGCCAATCCACGTTCTCAGAGCAATGATAGACATCTTTAAAGTAACCAGGAAAGGAGCCTCATTGCATTCAGAAGCAACAAAGGCAAGAGCAGAAGACTGTACATAGGTAGCAAACGGAGCAAGAGGAGAGCAGAATGTCCTCATTAAGCTACCTAAGGGGAGAAAGAAACATTGTCCCCCTAGAAGTCTACACACTATAAACAAAGATGTTTCAAAGCTATTTTCATGTGTGGAAACAACCAAAGATAACTGAGAGCAGGCATTGCACTACAGGAAAGTGTAGATGGACTCTTAAGTAGACTAAGTGGAGGCCACCTAAAAATCCAATTCCACTCAGAGGAGATGCCTAAAAAGGATGCCCATGTGAAGGAATATAAGGTACCTTGAATTGGGCGTGTTTGTGTGTGTATGTGTATTCACATGTAAGTAAGTGTATGTGTATACGTGCACGTGTATATGTGAAGGCCAGAGTCTGACATCAGTTGTCTTCTGCACTTACTTTCCACTTTATTTTCTTCTGTATTAACTTGGAAACCATTTTTTTAAAAAATTATTCTAATGTAGTCTTTCCTAATTTCATTCATGTTTATACTCTTACTATACTGACCCCCAACGCCCTCTATTGTCCCTTCCTCATACCTTCTGGTCTTTCCCCCTCCCTTCTACCCTCACATCTTCATTTTTAAATTCATTATTTGTGACCACTGAGTTGAATTTAACATTCGTTGCTTGCATGATCATGGGTAGGAGCGTATGTACTGGAGCATGGGCAACTACCAGTGTTACATCGCTGAAGATTGCAACCACTGGCTGTCAATAGCTTTTCAGGAAGATAAGGGGCCTCATGAACTTCTCTTCCATTTTGATGGACCATTGATAGGTTCAGTCGCTAGCAAGTTAACTACAGCTTTTCTATTCATGAGTACAAGGGCTACATAATATCCAGAAGACAGTATCATACAGTACAGCTCCCACTGATTCTCCTGGGATTCACTGGTTTGCCGAGGCTGTTCAGCAGCTAAGCTCCAGGATGAAAAATTTCTGCCCCCTGAAAAATCCTCTCAGCTGATGCAGCAATCCAAATCAGACCAAATCAAACCGAATTAGAAAGAGCCCAGGTTTAATGGATAAAACATTCCCAGATGATTTTCCAGTACCTCAGCTAGGAGACAGAAAAGAGAGACTGAAAAATCACGTGACTGTTTTCTGGGGGCAGTTTAAACACCCTGTGAGAGTGGCCTTGATGATTTCTGGGTGAGGGGGTCATCATCTAATGGGCTTTCTGAGATGCAGCAGGGTTTGGAGAGAGAAGGGGGAGGCATTTTGGAGTGGTGCTTCCACCATAACACAGGCATCTGCATGTTCCCATCTCTCCAATACTGATAATAGACACACATCACTGTATCCAGATATTTGAATTTATTTTTATTTATTTGGTTTTGAGACAAGTTTCCCCTATAGCCATGCCTGACCTGGAGTTCATAATGAAGACCAGTGCAATTTCAAACTCATAGAGATGTACCTGCTTTCTACTCCGCTAATCTCCAGAATCTGTGATTTCTGCTCTTGTCATACCTAGATTCCACCATCCGCACAGCCCCTTTGCCAGTCCTGTCTCCTTCAAACTGGATGCTTATGGAGCCCCTTCCACCACCTAGAAGATGTACCCTTTCCCGTCTGTTCTTATTTGAGTTGTGTGTTCTTATCCAAAGTCGGAAATCAGTTTACCTAACTTGCTAAAGCTAATTTCTGTCCCTGTAGTCCAGCTGAAAGCAACATGAGGAACATGGTTTTTGTTTTTAGACTTACATAATAAGAAATAGCGCCATGGCTCAGTGTAGATTGCACTTTGGAAAACTGGCAAGATAAACACTTGGTTTGTGTGCTGAGCTGCCAAGAAGACAAAGGCAGATGTTCTTTATGTGATGACCACGGACCTTTCATTTCTAATACATACAATCATGAGTTGTAACTTAAGAACCCTTTAAGGGCAGTCTGAGAGTTAATCAAAGAGAGAGCACACAATGTACACACACTGTAAAGTGACAATTCGAAGTGCCATGTGAAGAAGAAATTGTCACTCGAATGTCGAAGTCACTATACTGAAAGCATTATAGAGAGTGGGTGGATATTTGCAAACTTTGAAGGAACAGACTTACTCAGTTTAAATCTTTTAATTTCCTGAGGGTAATTTCCTATCCACAAATAGACCCCCCATTTTATCCCGCTTTTATGTGATAGCTAGGCAAAATGAAACAGAAGACAAAATTTGAATTATAGAAAACTCACAAATAAGATGTAATAAATATTTAGCGATGGCTCTTTTATTTTACTAAGCATTACAGAAAACGAAAACAGCAAACTGTAGGGGATAAAGTCTAGTCGCATATTTCAAAGAGCCCATTCATTCCCATGTGCCTCCGGTCTTTATGTTCTGTGGCACGTCTCTGTAGGGAGGCAGTGCTATTTTGCATAGGGCCTGGTAGAGGCATGCAGAAGGCTATGTACACATGGTGAGCATCTGTTAGGTGCTCAACATCATTAATAATAGCACACACATCATAGAAATCATCCCTGAAAGTAGGTAACATTAGTTTTGTGTCTTGGCACTTCCCCAGTTTTATCCAATAGACCATGATTGTAGTATGTATGCGTGAAAGAAAGAGATGGATCGATGCTTATACAAAATGTGTATACAAGTCCTGGTGTTGCCAGGAGTTTAACTGAAGAAAAGCCATTTCAAATGGCCAAGTTTATAGTGAGCGCTCTGCCCCCGCCTCATCAAAAGACAGAAAGATTTCCCTAGGGATTTGTACTATGAGTGCTCCTTAAGAAGTAGGAATAACCAGATTCTACCTTGCTAGGAAATGATTCTGTGATAGATGTGGCCTATTAGGCTAATTTTCTCCAATTATGTTACATTTGTAAGTACAGCCTCTAGGCAGATCTTAGCGGAGAGCAGCAGCTTCGGAGGATGGAAGACTGGGATTCTATTAGAGCAGTTTGAGATTCATAACTGACTGAGTGGACAGAGATTTCTCACATATCCATAGGCTTCCATGCATCGTTATCACCCCGATTCCATGGCCAACGTTGGAACTCACCCTCACAGTTATATGTCCTGGACAAATTGTGTGATGATTATACTCTCCACTGTGTTATCATACAGAGGAGCTCTGCTGCCCTGGAAAATGTCCACGTGGCGCCTGGGCATCCTTCCTCCCTCCACGTCCATTCATCTTCAGTTACTAAAATTTTGCCTTTTCTATAATATCACGTAGTACACAAATTTTCCAGACTGACCCCCTTCTAAGAGGAGTGTACTTTTAAGTTTTCTTTACATCCTTCCATAGTTTAATAACATATTTCTAGTACTGAATAATATTTTATTGTCTAGCTTACAGTTTATTTTAAAAACATAAACTTAAAATACTGTCTGAGAAGCAAGAAGAATAATTTACTGAAAGGTTTGGTAAAATGGTAAATACATGGCATATGTCATACTACTTTTTAAAATGGCTTTATATGTATACCACATGCATGTATGATTCAGAGGAGGTGATAGAGTCTCTGGAACTGGAGTCACAGATTGTTGTGAGCCATCACCTTTAAAAGAATAGCCCAGCACTCTTAGTGGCTAAACCATTTTCCAGCCCGTCAGACTCTTTTTTTTAACCCCATCTTTCTTGAAGCACATGGTACCTGGGGGAGGGGAGAGAAAAAATCTAATGCTCCTCTTTTACATGTGTAGGTCAACATCAGGTTTTATATGATCAAAACTGTTATTTTCATAGTGGCAGGAAGAGGGTATCTGAAGACCTATTTGATAAAACAAAACAAAACCATTCTAGACTGGAGAAGAATTAACCTGGGTGGATTAATTCTTCTCTTTCATTAGTCTCTTGGAAACTCCGGCTATGTGTAATGGAGAAATAAGTATCAACTTGGCTATCAACGCTCTTATAGCAGCTGACTAATATTGCTAGGGTACTAACTTTAAATGCTTATAATAAGCATATAAATTTTTCCTCCTCAAACTTTGCAGCAGCCGGGCGGTGGTGGCGCACGCCTTTAATCCCAGCACTCGGGAGGCAGAGGCAGGCGGATCTCTGTGAGTTCGAGACCAGCCTGGTCTACAAGAGCTAGCTCCGGGACAGGCTCTAAAGCTGCAGGGAAACCCTGTCTCGAAAAACCAAAAAAAAAAAAAAAAAAAAACAACTTTGCAGCAGCCTTTGTGCTCACTGTCTTTAACAATCTTTGGGATGTCAGCAGCTGGTTTACAGTGTGTGTAATCACTAGGAAGCTGACGCCCTTTTAACTAAACGTATTCTGTTACAGCAATTAGTCTCCTATGCCCTCACTTTTCCCTAACCATTGATTGCACTTGTTTCACTGCGTTAAACAGGCTTCGGGCTCCTCCCGTGCCGAGTTTCCATTAACCTCTCCTTTAATTCATCCTCACGTAGACATCAGTGAGCTGTCTATCCTTTTCAGGTTTCCACACTGGAACCAGCGCTGTCCAGAGACGCACTTCTACCTACTTGTTGTGTTCATGCGACCGTAGATCTGAGGGCTGAGGGATTTTACAGGAACTGGTTTTTCAACGGTTATCACTAGTGGATATTAAAATACCAGGTGAATATGATTGGGATGCAAGTGCGTCTCTATTCTCAGTTTCACATAATCGCTATCTTTATATCTACTAGTAAATACTGCTGAAACGTGGAGTCTCAGTGAAACTGTGGTACCAGATTTTACATATGGAGTGAACATTTAGATAAATGTAACCAATGATCTGTATAGTTTATATATGGTATATTTTACTAATGAAATGCAAGGCATATATTATGTATGTATATATGCAATTATGCACATATCTGCTGCAATACATGAATATATATATATATATATATATATATATAGAGAGAGAGAGAGAGAGAGAGAGACAGAGCAAGAAAAGATATAGGTGCTAGGCAAAATTTATGACAGTTAGTCAGCTTTTAAGTTAGAAGTTCCTTAAGTCCAAGTTCCTTCAGATGTGTGGCTTTAGACAAATACCTTTATCTTACAGTGCCATAGAGTTTCTTTTCCATGGAATAGAAACCACAATGCCTCCTTTCTGTAAAATCCATAGTTAGCAGGTATTAGCATCTAATCAGGAATGCAGAAACCTCATTACTGTTAGGAAGTCAGCAATAAAAGTGGGAGTAAGAGAGAGATAAGGGAGGACAATAGATATGAACTTAATCACTGTAAATGTCTGGGTGAAATTGTGGAAAAATAAGGAAAACTTAAGAGGAAAAACCCAAACAAACTACAACAGACAACTAATTCTGCTTTTAAAAATTTGTTTAGGCATTCTAATTTATATGACCATGGGTGGAAAATGCAGAAGCCGAGTTTTGATAAAGGTTATTAAAAGTCGTTATGCAACTCTACCTGGGGGAACAAGTGAGCAAGGTCCAGCTCCTGTAGAAATGTATGGCAGGTGATGGATTGCTGTCCTGCTACCTCTGTAGATCTCACTGGGGCATGTTGGGGTATGTGTGAGGTAGTTGTATTACTAGACAAGTTATGTATAAATCAGAATCTGAGACAACCTGAACTTCCGATAAAACACATAATCATTTGATGCAATTAAGCTCCAAAATACTGCATTTGTACTTGATCTTAGGATTTCTATTGCTGTGAAGAGACACCATGACTACAGTAACTCTTATAAAGGAGAACATTTAATTGGGTGGCTTACAGATCAGAGGTTCAGTCTATTATCATTGGTGGCATGCAGGCAGAGAACTGGGACGAACTGGAAACAGGGCCTTACATCTTCTAAGGAGTTGTAACTCCCCAGTCTCAGTCTATGCACGTTACCTGTCTGCCTTCAAGGTAAGAACACAGAGGGACCTGGCCGGTCTTCACTTCCATTCATAAACCAGATTGATTCTGTGAGATAAAATCCAAAGACTCCACTGATCCCACTAACTTTCTACACTAGGGTATTCTTTCTTTTTTAGTTTTCAAAATACTCATTTATTTATTTATTTATTTTATATGTTTGTTTGGCTACATATACATGTGTACACCACTTGTGTATTGTTGCCTTCAGAGGTCAGAAGCGTCGGGATCAGAACCCTTGGGTGGTTGTGAGTTGCCATGTGGGTACTGGGAACTAAATCCAGGTCCTGTGCAAGAACAATGTAACCACTAAGCCAACTCTCCAGCCCTGGCTTCTTTTCTTTTTAAGTGTCTCGAAAAACTAAAAAAAAAAAAAAAAAAAAAAAAAAGTGTGTGTGTGTGTGTGTGTGTGTGTGTGTGTGTAATACCACAGCTTGTTTGGGGAAGTCAGAAGACAGCTTTGGTTCTGAGTCCTTGCCTTCTATCTTCTGCAGGCACGGTCTCTCTTACTGTTTTTGCTACAGCACCACTTATTCCATGTTATCTGGCTAAAGAGCTTCTGGGCAATCATTTTGTCTCTGCCTCCTATGTTTCTGTAAGAGATCTGAGGTTACTGATGTGTTCTGTTGCGTCTAGCTTTCTGCATGGGTTACAGGGATTGAACTCAGGCCAGCAGGATTGTGTGGCCAGCACCTTTACCTGCTGATCTTGATCTGCCTTCCCAGCACAAGACATTCTTGGATCTGATTATTCCCAGGATCAGCTTATGGAATGAACTATTCCAGAAAGCAAAATCAGCACAGAGTTAGACAGCATGGAGGGAAATTATATCATAAATGCATTCAAACTCTTAGATCTGCTTTTCCATTCATAGGTTACTACATTTCCTTTTGTTTCAGTGGATTTAGTTAGACACACATGTGAACCCAGACAAGGTAGAAGCCAAAACATTTTCCTGGCAGTGCTGTAAGAAACTGGTAAAGACACAATGCCTGAAAGATCCACTGACCCACATTTAAATTTAAACAGTAAATTACTTGTAAAGAGAGAAAACAGCCAAACGTATTAGGTTTCTGGCATGCAATATATTGATGCTTTAGGTGTATGCATATATTTACATATAAACCCATCATATTTGTTTATCAGACATATAATCTGTTGTACAGTAAAAGTTTAATAATAAATGGAGCATAATAATAAATGAAGATTTAAAAAACAACTAAAAAGGAAAACAAAGCAGTCAAGAGACATATTCCCTTCAAAATGAGAGAGTGAAAGCAGATACCTAGTTTCAGAGGAACTGATCCTAGTACCAGCTAAGATGTGTTATATTTTGTACCTCTCTTTTGAAGCAGCTGGGATAAAACACCTGGCTCCATAAGAAACCAAAAGAGGCAAGGAGAGCCAATGGGTAGTTAAATGGTAGATGGCCTCAGAACTGATTCACACAGATTTTCCATCTCATGTTACTGGAGAGTTGTGTGCTCTGTCAGAGCTCTGAAAGGGTGAGTTCCAAGGCTTTGTTCATCCGGATACCTGCCTGGCCTCCAGAGTACCATGTGGTGTGTCCATTAGACCCTAGTGATGTAGCTCTTGCAGTGGACACTTCGTTGGTGGAGACATGCTCGTTTTTTCCCCTGCTGCTCAGACCCAAAATAACCACACAGAAACTATATTAATTGCAATACCATTTGGCTCATAGCTTAAGCATATTTCTGGCCAACTCTTATATCTTAAATTAAACCCATTTCATTATCTTATATTTTATCATGATGTTTGTGGTTTACCAGCAAGGTTCTGGTGCATCTGTCTCCTGTGGCAGCTACATGGAATCCCACTGATTCTGTCCTCTTTCTCTCAGCATTCAGTTTAGTTTTCTGACCTAGCTCTACTCTGCCCTATCACAGGCCAAAGCAGCTTCTTTATCCATTAACTAATAAAAGCAACATGTACACCGAGAGACTTCCCATATCATCTCCCTTTTTATGTCTAAATAAAAAGGAAGGTTTTAACTTTAACATAGTAAAATTACATATAACAAAAAGGTATAAAGTACGAATTAGAGTTACAATATTTATATCTACTTTATCTTTCATCATAACTAAGGAAAACTGTGATTATAGCTATCTATTCTTTAATTCCATCAAAGACTCCAGAAGTATATACTATTAAGTATATACTATTACCTAAATAAACAGGAAGTAACTTGCAAGCAACTTCCAAAACTCTAGAATTGACAGAGATATCTCACAGCCTGGACAGTCACCCAAAGTTCTTCTGTAACATTGGGGTACTCATTTTCAGCCTCCAGGCCCATAGTATCTGGCAGACTTTTCCATGAAGCAGGAAATTTCAAAGACAGTTCCACCTATATTGGCATTTGTCAGTCACTTTCTTCTGTGTCCTGCAGTATGTCTGGCAGACTCTTTCATGGAACAGGAATCACAAAGGACCATCTTACCTTTAGGCAAGTTAAGCAGTAACTTTTCTGTGGTGCCTGTATGTCCATTTCATGCAGCATAACATCAAGCAGTACAAGCAAGTGGAGTTTCTTGCCCAAATGACTAGCAAACTCTCTAAGGAGCCTCTTCAATGCCCATCATCCTCTTAAAGCAATTGGTGCTGCCAGGAGCAGATGTGTCTCCTTGTCATGAAAAGTCCTAAGTTCTTAAAATTAAATGCCATATCCTGTTAGTCTTTGAAAAGTTTGAATAATAACTATCCATCTGAAATATGTCTCTAAACATCTAGAAAACCTAACCAACATGACCACAAGCTTGACTATTACAGATGACCATCCACCAACCTGCTTTTCTCAATTATACCTTACACTTTCAAATGAGCTGCACAAACACAACACCTTAATCAAGAACAGAAATATACATTTAACAAAGTTGACCTTAAACTTGTATCAATAAACTAAGATCCATACCAATGCAAAGTATTCATCTGTATAGTATATCCCCCTTTAAATGTAAACAAACATTTATAAACAAACATTCCCCTCTGTATGCTGTGAATATGTTTTGTTGCCATTGGTTAATCAATAAAGCTATTTTGACCAGTGGCTTAGTAGACTAGAACAAGGCTGAAATTCCAAGCAGATAGAGGAAGAAAGAAGGTGGAGTCAGGGAGATGCCCTGTAGCTGCTGCCAAAGGAGACAGATGCCTGGGAACTTTACCGGTAAACCATGAACCTCTTGGTAAAATATAAAATAACAGAAATGCATTAATTTACAATATAAGAGCTAGCAAGCAAAATGCTTAAGCCATTGACCAAGCAGTGTTTTAAATAATATAGTTTCTGTGTAATTATTTTTGGTTTGGGCAGTCAGGACGAACAAGCAACCTCTGTCTACAAATTGGAGTGCCAATGTGTGTCAACTACGTACACATAAAACCCGAGAGAGCTTGGGAAGTATTCTAGAAACAAAAGAACAGAGTTAAGCAAGGCTTCTTCACAGCAGCATTTCCTCAGGTGGGTTCTGTTTGCTAGAGGCAGGCATGTCTTATTTAAGGGAAGTTTCCTGACTCAACTTTAGCTGCAAAACTTTGCAGGTCTTTTAAGAGGCCCCACCACCAAATACTTCAATGGTGTTTATGAATAGCTGACAGCATGCGTTTTGGTAGTGTCAGGGACCTTGAAACTCCACAGAGTTGTGGCATTAAACATGGCTCCAGTGCTCCAGTGCTGTGGGATATTCTGCCATATGGCTCCATTACCTCTTCTTAGTATGGCACATGCGAATTGCTCCAAGTCTGCTGGCGAAATTGCATGCCTAGATTTCTCCTCCCAGTTTCTCTCTCTGGCTGCAAGTCCTGCCTATTCTCACGTGCCTAGCTATTGGCCATTTAGCTCTTCATTGAACGAATCAGAAGGTACCTTAGTCAGAGATACATCTTTACAGTATAAACAAATAATCTGCAACACAACCCACTCATACCAACAAACTCTGAGCTGGCTAGTTTTATGTCAACTTGAAATAGGCTAGAATCATCCGAGAGAAGGGAACCTCAGATGAGAAAATGACTCCATAAGATTCATGGGGCAGGCAAGCCTGTTGAGCATTTTCTTAATTAGTGAGGAATGGGGTGGGGGTTGGGACAGCCCATTGTGCATGAGCCCATCCTTGGGCTGATGGCTCTGGGTTCTATAAGAAAGCAGGCTGAGCAAACCAGGGGAGCAAGTCAGTAAGCAGCAACCCACCATGGGCTCTGCATCAGCTTCTGCCTCCCAGTTCATACCATGTGAGTTCTTGTCCTGACTTCCTTTGATGATGAACTGTGATGCGGAAGTGCAAGCCAAATAAACCCTTTCCTCCCCAAGTAACTTTGGACATGGTGCTTCATCACAACAATAGTAACCCTGATTAAGACAACATCTTCTGTTCTCTGTTGTGACGCTTATAAACGTTTCTCAGGCTGTATTACTAAATTCAGATCATGTTTCTCTGTGGTTTTTACACTGTTTTAAGTCTTACAATGTCATGAAACCTTTGAAGTTAAATATTTTTGTTGATAAGATCATTTTCTAAAGTTATAATGTCAAGTAAAAGATATGAAACTGCCTTGACACACGTATGGACTTGCTTTCCAAAGGGTCTTTCATGGACTATGTGTTTGGTCATATATAGGGTCATTTGTCTTGGTTTTTGCTCCTGTGATGAATTACTTGAGAAATTCAGTTCATGCTTTCAGAGATGAGTCAACGGTTATCTGGCTCCTTTGCATTTCAGCCTGTGATGGGGCAAAAATATCATAGCAGAAGGATGTGACAGAGGAAAGTTGCTCACCTCAAGCATCCAGGAAGCAGTACAAAGAATTTCCAAATCCAATATATATCATTAAAAGGCATAGCTCCTGTGAGTCCCTCCAATTAAGAACCCACCAACGTATTCATTTATTGATTAAGTCACAGCTCTTGTGATCAGTTCACTCCTCAGAAGCTAAATATTACATTGAGAACCAAGCCTTCAATATATGAAAAAATGATAATACTTCAAAAATTACTAACTCTATAGTTAAAATGATATATTAAGTATATAAAGAGTCATGAGATATAAAAGGACAAAAGTGTCTAACAAACAGATAAAAAATATTGACTCTTACTGTTAATAGAAAACTGACTGAGGTCAGGCAGTGGTGGCACATACCTTTAAACCCAGCACTCTGGAAGCAGAGGCAGGCAGATCTATGAGTTTTAGACCTGCCTGGTCTACAAAGCAGGTTCCAGAACACCCAGGGTTACACTGAGAAACCCTGTCTCAAAAAAAAACCCCCAGAAAAACAAAACCAAGCAAGCAAGCAAGCAAGCAAGCAAACAAACAAACAAACAAACCCAACAACCCAAACAACTCCCAAAAAAACTGCCAGGAGTGGTTGCGCATGCCGTTAATCTCCCGAACTCAGGATGTAGAGACGGGAGAATCTCTAAAACCTGGAGATCAGTATATATAGTAAGTTCTAGGCTAGCAAAATCCTGTCTTAAAAAACAAACAAAGTAGATAAAAGGAATGGTAATAAAAATGAAAATTAGACTTATACCCCAAATCCTTTAAAATAAGGAATTCTAGAACCACTTACTTTTCCAGCCTGTACCTGCCTGGAAGAGAAATGTACATGATTTTAAAGTATTTAATTAATCAAAGGAGGCTGTGCACCCAGTCGTAAGTCACTGCATCAGGTGTATCAGCCCCCAAAGTCTATGCCCTTTTCTTTTTATGAAGCAACCTTGTGAGGTGTGGATTTGCTTCTTATTTTGAATGTCTGACTGAACACAATATTCTCAGTGTCAGGGAGACGTGGGTTTTGTGGCAGCAGCTTTACTTTTCCTTTTTCTATGGACCTTTGCTGAGGAATGACACCTCCCTCCACGTCTCCATGTCTGTGACAGTAGTCAGAATTTTCTTTGTGGTCCTAAAAGACCTTCTCAGGTCTCCTTTGCATTGGGGGTTTCTACCATCTTTTTTTTTTCCGATGTATAATTGTTGGATTGTTTTCTGACTAAGCATTCTTTATCTTTTTAAAAATGTAATTTTTCCTCCTTCCCTCCTTCTTTCTTGCTTCCTCATTCCTCCTTCTCTCATTTTTATTGTGATTCTCTTATTATCATTTTTGAATCCAGGCCTTCACATATGTGAGACGAGCACCCCATCTTTAAATTGCTGAATGTTTAACCGTTTCTCTAACATATACTAACAGCCTATAGTTCCTTTTAAAGATAGATTTTCCAGGTAATACTGAAGTTATTCTTTTTCCTTCTTTAAAGAATCTCTTCAGGCTAGCTTCAAGTTTTCCATGCAGTGAAGGATAACCTTGAACTTCTGGTCCTCCAGCATCCCTTTCCTGGGCTAGGGCAATGGGTGTCACATAACACTCAGTTTATTTAGTGTTTAGGAATGTTTTGTGTTCAGGGCTTTGTATAAATATTCTGTCAATGCAGCTATATCCTAAATGCAATGTTTAAAGTACCAAAGCAAGTTGCCAGTGCTTAAAATTGGTAAGAAGGGGACTGAAAAGTTGCTTCAGGGGTTAAGCTTACTCATGCTCTTCCAGAGAACCTAGCTTCCATTCCCAGTGCCCACGTGGTGTTTGCCAACCATCTATAAATAACTCCAGTTCCGGGGTTCCAATTCCCTCTTCTGGTCTCTTTGGGCATCAGGTATGTCTGTGGCATACAGACATATATGCAGACAAAACCCCTATAGACATAAAATACAATAGTAAAATGATTTAGAGTTTAGCTTCTCCTTTCAAGAAAAATGGGAAAGTCCTGGAACAATAGGTTCATGTTCTTCTAAATCAGGAATGGCGGGACATTTGCAATGACTGTCTCCTCTCTTTCAAAATGGTCTTATGCTTTTTGTATTGACTCTGGGCCCTGAAAAGTCCGTTTCCTTGTTTATATCCGGTTGCAGAAAGGAAATGTGGGCAAACCCCTGCCTAGCCATGCTGCTTGGCTCTAAATCTTGTCCCTATCTACATTCTAATTTCATATTCCTAGTGAATTTTTATGACTTCAGGTGCCTTAATGTTATTTCTATAAATCAGAATTAAGAATGTTAAGAATGTCTATCTTCTAAGGCTGTCCTGAGAGTTCAATACATTTATGAAATTGTTCAGACCAGAGCCTGCATGGTCAATATATGTTCAATAAACTTTGGCTTCTTTTTGTTAACCGTCTGGACTTTGTACAGCTGAGTTTATAGCCATTGTTATAAACTCTGTAAAAGCAGCTTGAGAATGCTGTCTTCCCCTTAACCCCAACAGGGTTTCTCTATGTAACAGCTCTAGCTGGCCTTGAACTCAGAGATCCACCTGCCTCTGCCTCCCAAGTGTTGGATTAAAGGCATGCACCAAGACTATCAATTTTTCTTTCTTTCTTTCTTTTTGTGAGAACTGTCACTTTTTTTCTTAGTGAGGAAATGATAGTGATATTTTGTTTGTGTTTTAACAGATAAAGTTTGCCTGAATATCAGTGGGCAGAGCTAAGCTACTAGAGGCCAGGGAGTGGTGGCACACACATTTAATTACAGGACTTAGGAGACAGAGGCAGAGAGAGCTCTGTTAGTTCAAGACCATGCTGGTCTACATGAGATTGATCAGTCTAAAAGAGAAACAGAGCTCACACAAACCTGATCCTAGTACTTGAGGTCACACTCCTTTAATCCCAGCACTAGGGAGGTGGAGACAGGAGTG
This sequence comes from Arvicola amphibius, assembly GCF_903992535.2. Taxonomy (NCBI): domain Eukaryota; kingdom Metazoa; phylum Chordata; class Mammalia; order Rodentia; family Cricetidae; genus Arvicola; species Arvicola amphibius. The sequence goes on along the minus strand of NC_052055.2, from coordinate 16,332,715 downwards.
ATATGGCTGGACAGAGAGGTGTATAAGGCGGGAGGAGACAGGAGCTCAGTCTGAGGAGCAGTGCAGTCCGAGGACAGGATCGCCCCTTTGCTCTGAGCATTGCTAGAGTTAAGAACTCTAGTGGCTGGCTGCTCTGCTTCTCTGTTCCTTCAGCTTTCACTCCCTGATAGCTGACTTTGAATTTTTATTATTAAGACTAATTAGAATTCATGGCACAGGAACTCATTGAAGATGCTCTTTCCTGATCCAATCAATACACATGTGTACATGTACACACACACACACAGAGAGAGAGAGAGAGAGAGAGAGAGAGAGAGAGAGAGAGAGAGAGAGAGATACAGAGAGACACACAGAGAGACAGAGACAGAATCTCGCAGTGATGAATGGATCTTCAATGTTGGACAGGTTGGGAGATCTCTGAGAAATGTATCCTCTACCAGCACATAACAGTTGCTCCTAGACTGTGAACTAAATTCAAAGAAAGAATATTTCTTATCTCTTCTTCCCTTATCATTTAAAAAAAAGTAGTGTTATCAAGACTGAAGATAAGCCAGGCATTTAGTGACTCATGCTTTCAATCTCAACACTGTAGATGCAGGTGCATCTCTGTGAGTTTGAGTCCACGCTGATCTACATAGAAAGTTCCAGAGCAGTCAGGGCTACATAGAAAAACCCTGTTCAAAAAACAAAGCAAACAAACCTGCCTTCAACACACAAGCCTGAAGGTTACCCTTTCACTTTTCTACTTACCATGTTTTTTATCTTTCAATGCAAGCTTTCTTTTATCTTCTTCTTCCTCTCTCTCTTCCCCTCTCTCTCTTCCTCTTCCTCTCCCTCCCTCTCTCTCTCTCTCTCTCTCTCTCTCTCTCTCCCCCTCCCTCCCTCCCTCCCTCTCTCTCCCTCTCCCTCCTTCTCCCTCTTCCTCTCTCTATCTCTCTCCCTAACCCTCTTCCTCTCCCTCCTAATAGGCAATGGAACTCAGTTCTCTGCAGTAATTACTTTGTAGCCTGAAACATGAGATTTGATCATTCACATCTTATCTTGAACCAGGAAACACATTATGATTAGTTAGCCAGCTATCCATATTAAAAGAAAATACCAAACTCAAACTGTGTAGTACAGGTGGGGCTGTACTACATAGAAGTTTTTTTTTTTTAAATTAAGCACCTGCTTCAAAAAAGACCCCCCCCCCCCGGTTTCTCAGTCATCCTCCACCATCAGCCACATTCAGAGAGTCCGGTTTGGCAATGGGCTTGGACTCTACGGCATGGACGGACTCTGTGTGAGCCTTGTCAGTTTGGTTGCTCACCTTCCTGGACCTGGGGGGAGTTGGGAGGACCTTGGACTTAACATAGTGAAGGGAACCCTGATGGCTCTTTGGCCTGGAGAGGGAGAGTGTGGGGGTATGGATGGAAGGGAGGGGAGGGAAGGGGGAGGAAAAGGGGAGGAGATGGAAATTTTTAATAAAAAAATGAGGAAAAAAAAAAGAAAAAAAAGACCCCCTCCCATTATAAAAAGTATTCATGGTGTTAAAAGCTTTCTTGCATATAATAATTAGTGTGAATGGCCCTAGGTGAGAGTTTAAATAGATGATCTCCTAAAGCTTAAAAGAATATAATGTACCATGAAATTTTCTCTGTCTCTGCATGTCTTTTCCTCTTTCTTTCTCTCTTTCTCCCTCCCTGCCCACTGTCTGCTATTTTAATTATGTTCATGTTTGAAGAGAAAAGGCAAGGTAAATGGCCTTTCAGGAAGTGCAGGCTTGTAATTCTCTGCCTGTATTTACTGACCCAAATTTACCCATAAGCTCGATTTTACTGTGCCTATTCAATTTGCAAGAAACAGTTGGACTTAATTGGATACTGCAACTTTAATAAAAACAGAAAGCATTAATGCTTCATCAACGGGCTCCGTGCGATTTAACTTGGAATTTGTTTTAGAATGCTCAGTGGCAGAAGGGGAGAAAACAGAGCATGCTCTAAAGGTCTCTCCAGTTGGAGGGTCTGAGGATGATTGACAGGTCTTCCACTGGGGGTGGGGGATCTGGAGACTGGAAAGAGTCAGGGTTCCCACCTGGGTGGTAATTGGCAGATGGAGTTTTTTTTTTTTTTTTTTTTTCGGGGAGGGACAAAATGGAACTAAAATATTGAATCCAGGTGAGCTGCTTTGAGCTGGCCACAAATCGAAAAGGAAGTGTACCCAGGTGGGCAGTCAGGAATCGGGAGGTTGCAGACATCCAAGGGCAGAGTAAGATGAGGAGTGACTCCAAAGCCTGACTGGGCAGGCAGCCATCAACTCAGAGTGCCATCGGGAGGGAAAGGCAGGGACAGCTGGGGAACCAGAAACTGGGCAAACTGCATGAGCACTGCCCCGGGAACAAAAGACCTCCTCGATAACACTCACCAAAACCCGTTTATGACGTAGTTGGAAAGGCACGAGCAAAGAATTTGTCCTCAGATCTCTCCTGAACCGCTCACTGTGACCCGAGACAGCTTTCTGGAGCTCAGCCCTGTGCTTGGCATAGAGGAATGGGAGGGAGGCTCAACGTCTCTGTATAAAATGGGACTTTTACCTATCTTATTTCGTAAGGTTCACGATGAAAATAGAAACAGTAGCAGCGCATACCCAGCATGCCTTGGAGCAGGTGTTCTGTGCGGAATTGTTCTACCTTCTACCTTTCAACACTATCTTTCATATTTATTTGTAGTTGGAGCGGGAGTCAGGAAGAAATTAAAATAGTTGAAGGGCTGTGGTTTGAGAAGGACTCACACCGACAGAGATGCCAGACATTTGCCCCAGGAGCTGGAATGTTTAACTTCTAGGTGCTTCTAGATGCAGCTTCCACATGGGAATTCCCTTCAAGACTGCATTCCATTTTGATGTAAACTTACTGTTTTGAAAAAGTCTTCCAGCTTTCCCTTGACCTTATTTCATCGTCGGATTGCTCATAGGTCAAGACACAGTCCGATAGGAAGTGTGTACATTTGAATGCTAGCAAGCATAGAGGAAAGAGAGCCAGACGGAAGCTCTTTGCAAAGTCCTATTTCTACCTAGATAATGTTCTTTGGAGTGCCATGATAACTTTTCCCTACACGGGTTGAGTCGATGTGTAACCGTTCTCTCACTTCCTTCATTATTCCTCTCACTCCCTTCTACATCTCTGTCTTCGCAGGCTCAGTGCCCTGAGGATGAAATCCACAGGCCTTAACATGGTGGGTGAACGTTTAAAGAGTTAATCTGAGTCTATGGTGTAACCTCAGCGGTGGCCTCTCTGTAAGGAACGCAGTAATTTAGAGGCAAGAAAGGAAATGGGTCTTTCAAAGCCCGGACAACAACAACAACAACAACAACAACAACAACAACAACAACAACGAATAGCAGAATGGTGCTGCTAAACAAATTAGCTACCACTCTATCCCACAGAGTTTCTCTCATTTCCACGTCTGGAATTGAATAACTAATTGCATACACATGTGTTTATCCTGACCATGCAGGACCAAACATCAACCAATCGGAACCAACCTATTTTACATGGGAGAAATTGCATGCTGGGAAATGACATGGCGGAGCGGCTCATCCCATGGTAGACTCATCTAAATGGAAGCAGTGTCCTCTCAGACTCTAGCCAGATGCTGGCCATTCTTTCGTTATTGCCCCGTGGCTTCTCTCGTGGCTGCTGCATGCTAACTAAATTGCCGTCCTTCCTACAGTGATCTAAAGAATGAGTTCTTTCACGGACCCGAGTTAACATCGACCTGGAGCCAAGTAAACAAGGACAATTTCCAGTGGCAAACGGTGCTCTCTCTGGATGCTTGGAAGTACTCTCTGCAGTGTTTTTCTCTTTCCGTTTTACTTCCCACCTCGTATTAATACTACTTTATATACTTTATATACTTTAATTTTGCAAATTGACCCCTTTTCATAAAGTCTCCTCTGAGTAACCCAAGAATCTTCTTTATCAGGTGTTCGGTGCTTGGAGCTAATATCTAGATATGCATTGTGAAAAGTTATATAATTATCTATATGCAAATCTTTCCTCCCCCCAATGCCAGATGTTTAAGAGGTAAGAACGGTGTAACCCACCGTAAGCACAAAGCACTTAATGGAAATTAGGTGCAGTAATTATGTGTCCAGTGTGTACCACAATGAGCTGACCTTAAATGGAACAAAACTCTCTCTAAACAATATGATAACCTCAGAGCAATTTTGATAATCGTGAAGAAACCAGGAAAGTACTGGAGTATTGGTAAGGTCTGAAAAAATTAATTTACTGATTTGAAAGATGTCAGATGAGAAAATGTAAGACTCTAATGTTCCCACACATACCCACGTGGCCTTTTGGAATTCCCTCCCGAGGCCTTTTGGAATCCTGAGGACATTTGGTACAATCACTGAGAATGAGGGAGAGCTTCCTGAAGCAGAAATGAGATAATGTGTAAAAAAAAAAAAAAAGCACTGATAATAACTCACAGCGCTATAATCTGTACTGATGAGATGCCTTGTTTCTCTGGTTCTCTGCTGTCCATCCATTGTGCTTGCCTTCTGGTGTTGCCACACACCAAGGAACAACAGTGCTGAAGAAAAGAGCAGAGGTCTTCGGCGGCCAAGTTAGTTCCCATTTCATTTTTAAACGATTGCTTTGGAGCTAGGCGTGTGCAGTTTTGCTGGACAGTAGAACACCTGTTTCCTGTGCTGCTGGAAGAAGCGGCTCCTGACTCTGGTTCTTAGAGGATGGAAAAGCACAGACCTGCTACATGGACCAAATGACCCATCATGTTTCTCAAGGCCTCTCCTGCCACTGTTCTTTTTCTAAAGCAGCCTTCTGTGTGTACCTTACCGCCCTCCTCACTGTTCGCACCCTCCCTCTCTCCTTCCTTTCTCCTTCCATCCCTTCCTCCCTCCTTCATTTCTTCCACACCAAGCAGCTCTGCATCCTGTTTCAGCCCAACTTCACAGACATCAGTTGTCCCCTCTCCATTCTATTCCCTTTAGGATCCAAATCTATTTAAGTCTCTTTGTATGTAAACCCACAACAAACGCCCTCACCATGAGGCCTCACTAGACAGAGAAGCTTCTGCTTCCTATTGTAAAGTCTCAGCTTTATTCTTTTTCACCCATTTCAGTCTGCTTCCTCACTCCCTGTTAACTGGATGTGTGTATGTATGCTCTTAGTTTGAGACAAGATCTCACTATATAGCCATGGCTGGAATGCAACTCACTATATAGACCAGGATTACCTTGCATTTTGAGATTATTGTCCTGTCTCTGCCTCCCACAAATACTGTTTAACCTGGCTTTTCTTTCCTTCTTTTTTGAGACAAGGTTCCTCTGTAGCTTTGGAGTCTGCCCTAGAACTTGTTCCATAGAGCAGGCTGGCCTCAAACTCACAGAGATCTGCCTACGTTTGCCTTGCGAGTGTTGGAATTAAGGGCATGCATCATGTGGCCCATTGCTTTTCTTAGTGTCTACATCCACTAAGACAGAGGAAGGGTAAAACCACAATTTATATTATAAAACATGAAAGCCTTTCAAGGATGCAAAACCCTTCAGTAGTGTGTTTGTGTAACAACTGAGAAAGTCCTGGAATTCTGCACCTAAGTGCAGTTTCAAGAATGTAGATGTTCTGGCTTGGGTCATCCTTCATATTAAATTTCTGGCCCACATGATCTTGTATGGCCACCTCAAAGTCAAAGAGCCTGAAACCAAATTCAAGTTTTCCATAAGTTTATATCCGTGTTGTATATGTTGGTAGATGAGATACTGCCTGTAATCAATTAGAACAAGTCAGAAACCCTGTTTTATAAAATGTCACCTGTTTTTAAAACGTGAGGGGCTGGGGCTATGAATGGGGACCATGTATATTTATTTCATTTACAGGACAATCCAGAATTTAAAAAGAAAGTCATCGCTTCCCAGGATCTTCTATTGTTTATGCTGTTTCACTTAACGAATCTCTTTACTGCCTTGCAGTCTGTCATCCTCCCCTTAATTCCATCTGTGGTCTTTGTTTTAGGTAAAACCATTGCCATCTTCCTTAGTGGTTGGATTCCCCTCCTTCTCATGCCCATCCTTACCATTTGCCTCTACTTATTTCCTACTCTTTTGGGCTCAGGGGAGGAGTCTTTCCTTACTGTCTTTACCTTGGGTCTGTCCCCTTATTCCTCCCCAAACTCTGAAGCCCTACCGAGTTCACAGCCCCTACACACCTTCCTTACTTTTGGACTGCAGAGTTTTGTCCAGAAAACCTCGAACCTCACTCTTTAGGGAATAGCTTTCCTGACATGGGGGCATGAGCAATGTTTTTTCCTAGTTACTATAATTTGCAGGTCTTAGCTTGGGCCTATTCATTCATTTTTTTTTCTTGCAGATGTGATACATCCTGTGTTTTAAACCGTTAAATTTATTGCCATTGACTCTGTTCTCAAGAAACCACATTATCATTTGTTGACAGAAGAATTTCAAGATCAGGATTTGCAGGTTAACCCACTGAGGGTTAACCCAAGCGACATTGCAAAGACTGCAGTTTAGTTACCTTCAGAACCTTTGTTAGTGACTCCAGGGTGGGTCACTAAGCAGCCTCACTGGAGCTGATCTTTGGCCCTTACATCTCCTAGCGCAGCCATGAGGGAGAAGCTCACTGGGTGCTCAGGTTCTCTAGCTGGTACTAATGTTCTTTGGCATCTTTCCCAGGACCTTCCCTTGAGTGGCCTGGTCGGCTTACAAACAATGCTCTCTGGAAACATGAGAGTTAATAGGCGATGAGCCTATCCTTTGCCAACTCAGTCTTCATTCCAGTTGATAAACTCTTGCAGATGGAGTTTTCTTTGGGCCACTGGCTCAAATAGTGACACAGGAGACTTATTAATTATGGAAGCTCAGCCTATAGCTTAGGCTTGTTCCACTAGCTCTTATAACTTAAATTAACACACACACACACACACACACACACACACACACCACACACCTTTTTAAAAATAAACTAATCTACATTCTACCACATGGCTTTTATTTCTCTCCCATTCTGTGTATTTAATTCATTCTGAATCTTGATGGCATCTCTTGCTTGCCTCAATTAGCTCCTCTTCCTCTCTCTGCCCATAAGTCCCACCTATCTCTCCTGCTTAGCTATTGGTCCTTCAGTTTTTATTGCCTCAGAACAACAATACATCGTCACACAGTGTACAAATAGTCCACAACAAATTTTACCATCTTGAAAGGTTTTTAACTTAAAAAGTTTTAATTATCATGCAAAATAATGGTTCTCATTTTGGTATTTTCTTTTCTTTCTTTTTTAATTTTTTTTTTTTTACTTTTTTTCATTGTTGTTTGTTTGTTTGTGGCAAGGTTTCTCTACTATGTATCTCTGGCTACATACAGTCCTGAACTCACTATGTAGACCAGGTTGGTCTTGAACTCACCGAGACCCACCTGCCTCTGCCTGGGGTAAAAGGCAGGCATCACTATGGCATTTTCATAATGCATTGCTTTCTGTTGACTCTCTTCCCCACTGTGCTCTGAACTCCATTGTTCTCCCACGTGTATCCTTCCTCCCACCACTCACCCCTTTTTACTTTCAGACCATGTGAATTCTACAGGCACCTGGGCCTGGGACCCACAATAGCGGTCTTGAAAACATGCTCATATTGCTTGCCCTTCTCCATTTTGTTTTTCCCACTCTCTCCTTTTTGCTCCAGGAGAACATCAGCAAAGAAACCACCACCTGTACCAGTCCTGGTCTCTGACCGTGAGGACATTCAAATGATGACACGAAGATAGTATAATGGATCTCCGCAACTGGTAGCTATAGACTTAAACAACGTGTGCAGTTACTGGCTCTCAGCTTAAAGACTTCCTAGGGTCTGCTTGCCTTGTGACAATAATGATGGCGATACCAGGAGATTTACAAGGCTATCTTGGACAGAGCAGAACATTATGGGTCCAACTGAAAAGCAGTTTTACTATTTTTATGCCATGCACCCACTGAAGTAACTTCTTCAATCTTGCTTACTAGTAATTTAGTGAGAGAAACAAACAAGCAACAAACAAAACGTGCTTTTGTGTTTTTCTTTATTTTTTTGCCCGTTTTCTCTGTGTGAATGCATTGTGATTCACTCACCTCTGTTACCCTCTGATACCTACCGTCATTCTCCTCTAAACACCTTCTTGTCACCTAATCCTCCAGTGGCTACACCGTTAGGGAAAATGACACTCCCCACTCTCAGCAACCATTACCAGTCCTTAGATCTGGAGGAAGAGATGGGGGCTCAAGGCCACATCCCTCATCCATGGTTTTAAAGTTGGAGGGCCCAATATGGGAGTATTCATAGTGGCTTTGCATCCGTGGTTGCCATAGCAATGTCATATCTGGGTGGCAGCTCTTCTCCATCCCCTTGGCTCTTAAATTCCTTCCACCCTCTCCTCTATGAGTCTCTGGGCCTTGTGGGGAGAGGATTAAAAACAAGCCCCATTTAAGACTGAGCATTTTCGGTCATTTCTGAGCACGTTGATTACATATGAATCTCCATGTGATTGCAAAAAAAGAGCTCCTCTGCCCGAGACTAAGAGGAGCACCAGTCTATGACTATAAACAAACATATTTAGAAGGCAGATTGACAACATATTCATTTAGGGACAAAATAGTAGTGTATTGTGCTGGGTAGTTTTATGTCCACTTGACACAAGCCAAAGTGCACCAAACTTTGTCTGAGAGGAGGGACCCTTAATTGGAAATTGCCTCAATAAGATCAGGCTGTAGCCAAGCCTGTAAGGTAATTAGTTTAATTGGCAGTTGTTGTGGGAGAAACCTGCCCATTGTGGGTGGTGTCACGCCTGGACAGGTGGTCCTCAGTTCTATAAGAAAGCAGGCTGAGCAAGCCACGAGGAGCAAGCTAGGAAGCAGCACCCCTTCATGGCTTTTGCATCAGTGCCTCCCTCCAGGTCTCTTCCCTGCTTGAGTTCCTGTCCTGACTTCCTTTGATGATGAACTTGATGTGGAAGTATAAGGCAAATAAATCCAACTCGCTTTTTGGTCATGGTGTTGTAGTGCAGCAAGAGAAATCCTAACAGGTATTCTTCTCTTGGGCAATGCTCTCCCCAGCCACAGATATTTGACAAGGCCTGTAGTAATAGGTGTGCATTCCCTCTCATGGAGCAAGCTTTAAACCTAACCGTGAAGTGGCTGGTTATTCCCAAAATAGGTGTGCCAATGTTGCACCAGTGGGCAAACCTCACTGGACAGGTCAATACTGTGGTGCACATGGTATATGATACTAATCTGAGCTAATTGTTTTGTTGCCTAGTAAACAATTACAACATATAATGCAACACACTAACCCTCTATCTAAATAGATTTCATTTTGTTGAAAGGCATCACATTTAAGTGTACTGAAGGTTTTATGTGTGTTGGGAGGGATGGAATTAATACATCAAGAATCCCAAGAACCAGAGTATATGTGATGGGACCTCATTAACTCTGATGATCAATGCCCCTGAGCTGGTCTTAGAGCCTACCATGCCTTTCTTCCAGTTCCTTTCCCACACATGACAAATGACATTGCCAGAGACAAACAACCTTGCCAGTTTGCTTCTTCCACCTGTTAGTTTCTCACTTCCAAAGTAGTCATGTGATGTAAATTATGGCCCTTATGAACCATTCCCTGTACACCCAGTCTTATCTTTATTTCCGCTCCACTATTATTTTACTCTGTGCCTATCAGTCTCTCTGTCTCTCTGTCTCTGTCTCTGTCTCTCTCTCTCTCTCTCTCTTTTTCTCTGTGTATGTGTGTAAATCAAAAGACAACACTGAGTGTGTTTCGCAACTTCATCCCTATTTTTGAGACACGTTCTCATTGAACCTGGTACCCACCAACTGTTAGATTTGTGGCCTAGCAAGCCTTAGAGATTCCCCTGTCTCTGCCTCTCCCTGCTGAATGACAGGTGTATACTGCCTTGACTAACTTTTGACACAGGAGGGAGGGATCTGAACTCAGGATCTCAGGCTTATAAAGCAAGCACTTTATTGAATGAACCATTTGCCCAGCCCCAGGAAACAATTTGTAAAGTCTTCAAGTGTGCCATTAATTCATTCTTCTCCCTCTGTACTGTGTTAGTCCTGCTGGCAATGAGAACCAAGTTTTATCAAATTCTTTGCTGTTGTCTTGTTTGTTTGTTTGTTTGGGTCTTTGAGACAGGATTTCTCTGTGTAACAGTTCTGGCTGTCTTGGAACTCACTTTGTATACCAGGCTAACCTCTAACTCACAGAGATCTGCCTGCCTCTGCCTCCCAAGTGCTGGGGTTACAGGCATGCACTGCAATCACCTGGAAAATTTTAACAAATTCTTAATTGAGGCATTCTTTAAAAGTCAAAATTTTCATGAAAGTGTAAGCTATATAGGATAGTATGTTTTATATTTTAGTGACTCTTAAAGATGTCCCAGTAGTAATGGAGCTACTGCCTGGATCATGAACTTTCTGAGAACAAGGCCGACTTTGTCTTGTTCCTTTAGACACCATGCCCTTTTGCCTGCAGTATAATATTACATTAAATTATATGGAAACACACACATTAGACCATTGTCAAGTTCATATGACTTAACAGGTTCTAAATAAATGGGTGCTGGACACACATATTTAGGGAGAGCTCTTTTAAATAGGGGCTTGCAAGAATTCTGTTCTTGTCTCCTGCTGTTACCTAACCAGAGAAATGAGGCAGACAAAATGTCGAGGGATTATCCCAGCTAAAAACCATTTTACCTCTAACTTCATGCCCTGTGAATGCAACAGCCACACCTGGATCATAAATAATGCCAGAGTTATGAAAACAGGAAAAGGAATACGGGTCTTATATCAGACTTGACTAGAGTTAGCCCATTTATCTTGTCATGACCCCCACAGGTAGATGGTATTTTTTAATTTTCATTTTAATGACCAGGAAACAAAGAGACAGAATTTAAGAAGCTTCCTTGGGTCAGATTTCTTGCTAGTGGAGGTAACCATATTCAAGCTCAGTGTAGTGCCTCTGAACTCCACCCTGCATGGCTTCAGAGAGACACAGTCCAGATAGAAGCATGGCAGAACAGGTTGAACTAGAAGTTCCTTGTGTCTGCCTGTTCCTTGTTGGGATTGAAGTTTCTGAGCCATGCTAGGCACTTTAATAGATTGAAATCCATACCAGCTTTGTGGAAAGACAGTTCTGATGATAATAACTTTGGATTTCTACAAAGGTTGGAGCTAAAACTTCTTACCAGAGGACAGGCATTTTACAAGACTGATAAATTTAGACAGTTAGAAAACCAGAAGCGAAGAGAATGGACTTGTTTAAAATAAAGTGACCGGATTTCTCAGTGGTTACTGTTACTCATTGCTCTTTCTGATGACTCAGATTTTGTTTCCAGCACCCAAATGGTGGCTCACAACCATCCCTAACTACAGTTCCATCTGACACCTTCTTCTGACTTCCCCAGGAACTAGACACTCACATCGTTCACATACTTACATGCAGGCCAAGAAGACACAAAAGTAAATCTAAAATTATAGCACGTTTGAACAAATTAAAATGCCTATAATTAATACATTAGCATATTAAAATGTTGTCTTATTACACGTGCCTCTAAGAATTTTACATTGTACACAATTTTCTTTTGAATTTAACAAATCAAATATTTGGGTCCAAACATGATAGGTAACTTTTGAAAAATAAAGTTGGGGGATGTCTAAGGTTCTTACTTGTAACTTGGGTTTAGTCTTAGAGAATTAAAGGTGATTTATAATGGGAGCTGATGGCTTAGTCTTCTGAGACAGCATGTGTGATGCCGGTCCATTTCTCACCATAAACATTTGACATAAAGTTCTACAATGATTATTCTTGTGCATATAGCTTCTAAATACCAAGAGACCAACATGACACGGTGAATAAAAGACACTAAAGGTGAGATGCTTTATCTTATCTCACACCGCAGAGTAATATCCTTTTTATTATTGAAAGCACCAGCAATGTTCAGGCTCTCATTGCAATGCCCATTTGCAATTTCCTCACCTATCACTCCAGAACTAAGACAGATGAGAAAGAACACTCATCATCTCCGATTCCAAAATGAGCGCCACTGTACAAGCTAAATGGATCTTTTGATTCTCCTCATCCAAGAATGGTCGTTGTAGAAAGACAGCTATTCACAAGACACACTGGTAGTCGCTGCAAATAACTAAAGATGCTGATTGTTTCTGCTTTTCAATGTGTGCTTCTGGAGTGGATCAAAAGCAGAAAGGGCTGTTTCCGAGCAATCTACCAGGATTTGATTGTATCAACAGTCGACAGCTTTCCCTACTCATCAATTCACTCAAATGTGTGAATTTTGTAAATATTTATTGCGTAGCTATTCTGTCAACATGGGTCGAGTTTGGCCATTTAACATGTGATTACAGAGTGCTTTCCGTGTGGTAGGCACTGTATTGAGGGCGGGGAACTCAACGTAGAGCAGCAGAGATATCCTCTCTACTTTATTCCCAGTAGAATGATAACAGCAATCAAAAGCAGCTGAGCTCAGGATTGAGTTCATTTCCAGGGCTATTTTCTCATCCAAGCATGTTTTCCTCTTTTCTTAGCTCTACTCTGCATTGGAGGCTGATCTCCTTTTCCCCTTTCCCTGTCATACTGTGCTATTGGCTGAACACTAAGAAAAGATGGAAAGTAGGAGAATTGAGGTCAAGGCTCCTCCAAGAGGTTGTTACAGACCAGCAGAGCCCCACTTCAACAAACTTTACAATTCCGTTTAGGTAGTCCTGCCCAAACTCTCCCAAGCTCCCATATCTCGTTCATCCTTTAGCTCCTTCAAACTTGCTATAGTTTGAATCTTTTTGCTTGTTTTTCATGACTGTCTCATTATGTAGCTCTGACTGTCCTGGAACTCATGTAGATCAGTCTGGCCTCAAACTCACAGAGATCCTCCTGCCTTACCTCTCATGAGAGCTGGGTTGAAGGTGTGCGCTATCACCCCAGAGTCAGGTTGAATCTTGACTGTTCCCCAAAGGCTCATGTTCTGAACCCTTATCTCCCATCTCTGACACTGTTTTGAAGGCTGTGAGAGCTTTTAGAGGTAGGATCTGGCATGCAGAATTGGGTCTCTATGAGCAAGCTTTATAGGTTTTGTCTGCTTCTTGGTTGGAATAATTCGAAGAGAAGGCCTTCTGTCTGCCACCATGGACAAAGCCAGGCCACTGTGCCTTCCCTTTTATGATGAAAAATTCCTGAGACAGTCAGCCAAGATAAGCCTTCCTTCATTTAAGATGTTTACAGTTTTCTGACATGGCATTAGGAATAATAACAAAGAGGAGGTTTTAGGATTGTTCTGATGTTATTATTTCTGGTAGACTGTAGTATTATCTTTTTCGTAACTGTTTCTACACCTTGGAAATGAAGAGAAACCCATTCACAGACTAAAGTTTAAGCTGCACAAGGCCAGGGCTTAGTTAATTTCTGTCCACAGTACTGCCTGCCACAATACTGTTCATAAGACAGGAATTTTCTTAGTAAATGAATGTCTATGTATGTAGTGATTTGAATGAGAATAACCCGCATA